>NW_028277028.1:0-314444 GCF_059951505.1 Python bivittatus
AAAAGGGCTGATGATTCATGTTCTCCCGAGGTAGTAGAATCAGAAAAACATCGTGGTTTCATGAATCTCTACTTGCCTGAAGAGTGATCCCAAGAAGTAAAATAGAAGAAACGGCCTATTACCGCAATTGCTCAAATGGCCTATTCTTGCAATGGCAAAACTGCCCTTTCACAACTCAGGTTCCCGGCTCAGACAAACACCAGATTTGAAAAAGAGCTGATGATTCTACTACCTCGGGAGAACATGAATCAGAAAAACATCGTGGTTTCATGAATCTCTCCTTGCCTGAAGAGTGATCCCAAGAAGTAAAATAGAAGAAACGGCCTATTACCCCAATTGCTCAAATGGCCTATTCTTGCAATGGCAAAACTGCCCTTTCACAACTCAGGTTCCCGGCTCAGACAAACACCAGATTTGAAAAAGAGCTGATGATTCATGTTCTCCCGAGGTAGTAGAATCAGAAAAACATCGCGGTTTCATGAATCACTCCTTGCCTGAAGAGTGATCCCAAGAAGTAAAATAGAAGAAACGGCCTATTACCGCAATTGCTCAAATGGCCTATTCTTGCAATGGCAAAACTGCCCTTTCACAACTCAGGTTCCCGGCTCAGACAAACACCAGATTTGAAAAAGAGCTGATGATTCATGTTCTCCCGAGGTAGTAGAATCAGAAAAACATCGTGGTTTCATGAATCTCTCCTTGCCTGAAGAGTGATCCCAAGAAGTAAAATACAAGAAACGGCCTATTACCGCAATTGCTCAAATGGCCTATTCTTGCAATGGCAAAACTGCCCTTTCACAACTCAGGTTCCCGGCTCAGACAAACACCAGATTTGAAAGAGCTGATGATTCATGTTCTCCCGAGGTAGTAGAATCAGAAAAACATCGTGGTTTCATGAATCTCTCCTTGCCTGAAGAGTGATCCCAAGAAGTAAAATAGAAGAAACGGCCTATTACCGCAATTGCTCAAATGGCCTATTCTTGCAATGGCAAAACTGCCCTTTCACAACTCAGGTTCCCGGCTCAGACAAACACCAGATTTGAAAAAGAGCTGATGATTCATGTTCTCCCGAGGTAGTAGAATCAGAAAAACATCGTGGTTTCATGAATCTCTCCTTGCCTGAAGAGTGATCCCAAGAAGTAAAATAGAAGAAACGGCCTATTACCGCAATTGCTCAAATGGCCTATTCTTGCAATGGCAAAACTGCCCTTTCACAACTCAGGTTCCCGGCTCAGACAAACACCAGATTTGAAAGAGCTGATGATTCATGTTCTCCCGAGGTAGTAGAATCAGAAAAACATCGTGGTTTCATGAATCTCTCCTTGCCTGAAGAGTGATCCCAAGAAGTAAAATACAAGAAACGGCCTATTACCGCAATTGCTCAAATGGCCTATTCTTGCAATGGCAAAACTGCCCTTTCACAACTCAGGTTCCCGGCTCAGACAAACACCAGATTTGAAAAAGAGCTGATGATTCATGTTCTCCCGAGGTAGTAGAATCAGAAAAACATCGTGGTTTCATGAATCTCTCCTTGCCTGAAGAGTGATCCCAAGAAGTAAAATACAAGAAACGGCCTATTACCGCAATTGCTCAAATGGCCTATTCTTGCAATGGCAAAACTGCCCTTTCACAACTCAGGTTCCCGGCTCAGACAAACACCAGATTTGAAAGAGCTGATGATTCATGTTCTCCCGAGGTAGTAGAATCAGAAAACATCGTGGTTTCATGAATCTCTCCTTGCCTGAAGAGTGATCCCAAGAAGTAAAATACAAGAAACGGCCTATTACCGCAATTGCTCAAATGGCCTATTCTTGCAATGGCAAAACTGCCCTTTCACAACTCAGGTTCCCGGCTCAGACAAACACCAGATTTGAAAAGAGCTGATGATTCATGTTCTCCCGAGGTAGTAGAATCAGAAAAACATCGTGGTTTCATGAATCTCTCCTTGCCTGAAGAGTGATCCCAAGAAGTAAAATAGAAGAAACGGCCTATTACCGCAATTGCTCAAATGGCCTATTCTTGCAATGGCAAAACTGCCCTTTCACAACTCAGGTTCCCGGCTCAGACAAACACCAGATTTGAAAAAGAGCTGATGATTCATGTTCTCCCGAGGTAGTAGAATCAGAAAAACATCGTGGTTTCATGAATCTCTCCTTGCCTGAAGAGTGATCCCAAGAAGTAAAATAGAAGAAACGGCCTATTACCGCAATTGCTCAAATGGCCTATTCTTGCAATGGCAAAACTGCCCTTTCACAACTCAGGTTCCCGGCTCAGACAAACACCAGATTTGAAAAAGAGCTGATGATTCATGTTCTCCCGAGGTAGTAGAATCAGAAAAACATCGTGGTTTCATGAATCTCTCCTTGCCTGAAGAGTGATCCCAAGAAGTAAAATACAAGAAACGGCCTATTACCGCAATTGCTCAAATGGCCTATTCTTGCAATGGCAAAACTGCCCTTTCACAACTCAGGTTCCCGGCTCAGACAAACACCAGATTTGAAAAAGAGCTGATGATTCATGTTCTCCCGAGGTAGTAGAATCAGAAAAACATCGTGGTTTCATGAATCTCTCCTTGCCTGAAGAGTGATCCCAAGAAGTAAAATACAAGAAACGGCCTATTACCGCAATTGCTCAAATGGCCTATTCTTGCAATGGCAAAACTGCCCTTTCACAACTCAGGTTCCCGGCTCAGACAAACACCAGATTTGAAAAGAGCTGATGATTCATGTTCTCCCGAGGTAGTAGAATCAGAAAAACATCGTGGTTTCATGAATCTCTCCTTGCCTGAAGAGTGATCCCAAGAAGTAAAATAGAAGAAACGGCCTATTACCGCAATTGCTCAAATGGCCTATTCTTGCAATGGCAAAACTGCCCTTTCACAACTCAGGTTCCCGGCTCAGACAAACACCAGATTTGAAAAAGAGCTGATGATTCATGTTCTCCCGAGGTAGTAGAATCAGAAAAACATCGTGGTTTCATGAATCTCTCCTTGCCTGAAGAGTGATCCCAAGAAGTAAAATAGAAGAAACGGCCTATTACCGCAATTGCTCAAATGGCCTATTCTTGCAATGGCAAAACTGCCCTTTCACAACTCAGGTTCCCGGCTCAGACAAACACCAGATTTGAAAAAGAGCTGATGATTCATGTTCTCCCGAGGTAGTAGAATCAGAAAAACATCGTGGTTTCATGAATCTCTCCTTGCCTGAAGAGTGATCCCAAGAAGTAAAATACAAGAAACGGCCTATTACCGCAATTGCTCAAATGGCCTATTCTTGCAATGGCAAAACTGCCCTTTCACAACTCAGGTTCCCGGCTCAGACAAACACCAGATTTGAAAAAGAGCTGATGATTCATGTTCTCCCGAGGTAGTAGAATCAGAAAAACATCGTGGTTTCATGAATCTCTCCTTGCCTGAAGAGTGATCCCAAGAAGTAAAATAGAAGAAACGGCCTATTACCGCAATTGCTCAAATGGCCTATTCTTGCAATGGCAAAACTGCCCTTTCACAACTCAGGTTCCCGGCTCAGACAAACACCAGATTTGAAAAAGAGCTGATGATTCATGTTCTCCCGAGGTAGTAGAATCAGAAAAACATCGTGGTTTCATGAATCTCTCCTTGCCTGAAGAGTGATCCCAAGAAGTAAAATAGAAGAAACGGCCTATTACCGCAATTGCTCAAATGGCCTATTCTTGCAATGGCAAAACTGCCCTTTCACAACTCAGGTTCCCGGCTCAGACAAACACCAGATTTGAAAAAGAGCTGATGATTCATGTTCTCCCGAGGTAGTAGAATCAGAAAAACATCGTGGTTTCATGAATCTCTCCTTGCCTGAAGAGTGATCCCAAGAAGTAAAATACAAGAAACGGCCTATTACCGCAATTGCTCAAATGGCCTATTCTTGCAATGGCAAAACTGCCCTTTCACAACTCAGGTTCCCGGCTCAGACAAACACCAGATTTGAAAAAGAGCTGATGATTCATGTTCTCCCGAGGTAGTAGAATCAGAAAAACATCGTGGTTTCATGAATCTCTCCTTGCCTGAAGAGTGATCCCAAGAAGTAAAATACAAGAAACGGCCTATTACCGCAATTGCTCAAATGGCCTATTCTTGCAATGGCAAAACTGCCCTTTCACAACTCAGGTTCCCGGCTCAGACAAACACCAGATTTGAAAAAGAGCTGATGATTCATGTTCTCCCGAGGTAGTAGAATCAGAAAAACATCGTGGTTTCATGAATCTCTCCTTGCCTGAAGAGTGATCCCAAGAAGTAAAATAGAAGAAACGGCCTATTACCGCAATTGCTCAAATGGCCTATTCTTGCAATGGCAAAACTGCCCTTTCACAACTCAGGTTCCCGGCTCAGACAAACACCAGATTTGAAAAAGAGCTGATGATTCATGTTCTCCCGAGGTAGTAGAATCAGAAAAACATCGTGGTTTCATGAATCTCTCCTTGCCTGAAGAGTGATCCCAAGAAGTAAAATACAAGAAACGGCCTATTACCGCAATTGCTCAAATGGCCTATTCTTGCAATGGCAAAACTGCCCTTTCACAACTCAGGTTCCCGGCTCAGACAAACACCAGATTTGAAAAGAGCTGATGATTCATGTTCTCCCGAGGTAGTAGAATCAGAAAAACATCGTGGTTTCATGAATCTCTCCTTGCCTGAAGAGTGATCCCAAGAAGTAAAATAGAAGAAACGGCCTATTACCGCAATTGCTCAAATGGCCTATTCTTGCAATGGCAAAACTGCCCTTTCACAACTCAGGTTCCCGGCTCAGACAAACACCAGATTTGAAAAAGAGCTGATGATTCATGTTCTCCCGAGGTAGTAGAATCAGAAAAACATCGTGGTTTCATGAATCTCTCCTTGCCTGAAGAGTGATCCCAAGAAGTAAAATACAAGAAACGGCCTATTACCGCAATTGCTCAAATGGCCTATTCTTGCAATGGCAAAACTGCCCTTTCACAACTCAGGTTCCCGGCTCAGACAAACACCAGATTTGAAAAGAGCTGATGATTCATGTTCTCCCGAGGTAGTAGAATCAGAAAAACATCGTGGTTTCATGAATCTCTCCTTGCCTGAAGAGTGATCCCAAGAAGTAAAATACAAGAAACGGCCTATTACCGCAATTGCTCAAATGGCCTATTCTTGCAATGGCAAAACTGCCCTTTCACAACTCAGGTTCCCGGCTCAGACAAACACCAGATTTGAAAAGAGCTGATGATTCATGTTCTCCCGAGGTAGTAGAATCAGAAAAACATCGTGGTTTCATGAATCTCTCCTTGCCTGAAGAGTGATCCCAAGAAGTAAAATAGAAGAAACGGCCTATTACCGCAATTGCTCAAATGGCCTATTCTTGCAATGGCAAAACTGCCCTTTCACAACTCAGGTTCCCGGCTCAGACAAACACCAGATTTGAAAAGAGCTGATGATTCATGTTCTCCCGAGGTAGTAGAATCAGAAAAACATCGTGGTTTCATGAATCTCTCCTTGCCTGAAGAGTGATCCCAAGAAGTAAAATACAAGAAACGGCCTATTACCGCAATTGCTCAAATGGCCTATTCTTGCAATGGCAAAACTGCCCTTTCACAACTCAGGTTCCCGGCTCAGACAAACACCAGATTTGAAAAAGAGCTGATGATTCATGTTCTCCCGAGGTAGTAGAATCAGAAAAACATCGTGGTTTCATGAATCTCTCCTTGCCTGAAGAGTGATCCCAAGAAGTAAAATAGAAGAAACGGCCTATTACCGCAATTGCTCAAATGGCCTATTCTTGCAATGGCAAAACTGCCCTTTCACAACTCAGGTTCCCGGCTCAGACAAACACCAGATTTGAAAAAGAGCTGATGATTCATGTTCTCCCGAGGTAGTAGAATCAGAAAAACATCGTGGTTTCATGAATCTCTCCTTGCCTGAAGAGTGATCCCAAGAAGTAAAATACAAGAAACGGCCTATTACCGCAATTGCTCAAATGGCCTATTCTTGCAATGGCAAAACTGCCCTTTCACAACTCAGGTTCCCGGCTCAGACAAACACCAGATTTGAAAAAGAGCTGATGATTCATGTTCTCCCGAGGTAGTAGAATCAGAAAAACATCGTGGTTTCATGAATCTCTCCTTGCCTGAAGAGTGATCCCAAGAAGTAAAATAGAAGAAACGGCCTATTACCGCAATTGCTCAAATGGCCTATTCTTGCAATGGCAAAACTGCCCTTTCACAACTCAGGTTCCCGGCTCAGACAAACACCAGATTTGAAAAGAGCTGATGATTCATGTTCTCCCGAGGTAGTAGAATCAGAAAAACATCGTGGTTTCATGAATCTCTCCTTGCCTGAAGAGTGATCCCAAGAAGTAAAATAGAAGAAACGGCCTATTACCGCAATTGCTCAAATGGCCTATTCTTGCAATGGCAAAACTGCCCTTTCACAACTCAGGTTCCCGGCTCAGACAAACACCAGATTTGAAAAAGAGCTGATGATTCATGTTCTCCCGAGGTAGTAGAATCAGAAAAACATCGTGGTTTCATGAATCTCTCCTTGCCTGAAGAGTGATCCCAAGAAGTAAAATACAAGAAACGGCCTATTACCGCAATTGCTCAAATGGCCTATTCTTGCAATGGCAAAACTGCCCTTTCACAACTCAGGTTCCCGGCTCAGACAAACACCAGATTTGAAAAAGAGCTGATGATTCATGTTCTCCCGAGGTAGTAGAATCAGAAAAACATCGTGGTTTCATGAATCTCTCCTTGCCTGAAGAGTGATCCCAAGAAGTAAAATACAAGAAACGGCCTATTACCGCAATTGCTCAAATGGCCTATTCTTGCAATGGCAAAACTGCCCTTTCACAACTCAGGTTCCCGGCTCAGACAAACACCAGATTTGAAAAGAGCTGATGATTCATGTTCTCCCGAGGTAGTAGAATCAGAAAAACATCGTGGTTTCATGAATCTCTCCTTGCCTGAAGAGTGATCCCAAGAAGTAAAATAGAAGAAACGGCCTATTACCGCAATTGCTCAAATGGCCTATTCTTGCAATGGCAAAACTGCCCTTTCACAACTCAGGTTCCCGGCTCAGACAAACACCAGATTTGAAAAGAGCTGATGATTCATGTTCTCCCGAGGTAGTAGAATCAGAAAAACATCGTGGTTTCATGAATCTCTCCTTGCCTGAAGAGTGATCCCAAGAAGTAAAATAGAAGAAACGGCCTATTACCGCAATTGCTCAAATGGCCTATTCTTGCAATGGCAAAACTGCCCTTTCACAACTCAGGTTCCCGGCTCAGACAAACACCAGATTTGAAAAGAGCTGATGATTCATGTTCTCCCGAGGTAGTAGAATCAGAAAAACATCGTGGTTTCATGAATCTCTCCTTGCCTGAAGAGTGATCCCAAGAAGTAAAATACAAGAAACGGCCTATTACCGCAATTGCTCAAATGGCCTATTCTTGCAATGGCAAAACTGCCCTTTCACAACTCAGGTTCCCGGCTCAGACAAACACCAGATTTGAAAAGAGCTGATGATTCATGTTCTCCCGAGGTAGTAGAATCAGAAAAACATCGTGGTTTCATGAATCTCTCCTTGCCTGAAGAGTGATCCCAAGAAGTAAAATACAAGAAACGGCCTATTACCGCAATTGCTCAAATGGCCTATTCTTGCAATGGCAAAACTGCCCTTTCACAACTCAGGTTCCCGGCTCAGACAAACACCAGATTTGAAAAAGAGCTGATGATTCATGTTCTCCCGAGGTAGTAGAATCAGAAAAACATCGTGGTTTCATGAATCTCTCCTTGCCTGAAGAGTGATCCCAAGAAGTAAAATAGAAGAAACGGCCTATTACCGCAATTGCTCAAATGGCCTATTCTTGCAATGGCAAAACTGCCCTTTCACAACTCAGGTTCCCGGCTCAGACAAACACCAGATTTGAAAAAGAGCTGATGATTCATGTTCTCCCGAGGTAGTAGAATCAGAAAAACATCGTGGTTTCATGAATCTCTCCTTGCCTGAAGAGTGATCCCAAGAAGTAAAATAGAAGAAACGGCCTATTACCGCAATTGCTCAAATGGCCTATTCTTGCAATGGCAAAACTGCCCTTTCACAACTCAGGTTCCCGGCTCAGACAAACACCAGATTTGAAAAAGAGCTGATGATTCATGTTCTCCCGAGGTAGTAGAATCAGAAAAACATCGTGGTTTCATGAATCTCTCCTTGCCTGAAGAGTGATCCCAAGAAGTAAAATACAAGAAACGGCCTATTACCGCAATTGCTCAAATGGCCTATTCTTGCAATGGCAAAACTGCCCTTTCACAACTCAGGTTCCCGGCTCAGACAAACACCAGATTTGAAAAAGAGCTGATGATTCATGTTCTCCCGAGGTAGTAGAATCAGAAAAACATCGTGGTTTCATGAATCTCTCCTTGCCTGAAGAGTGATCCCAAGAAGTAAAATACAAGAAACGGCCTATTACCGCAATTGCTCAAATGGCCTATTCTTGCAATGGCAAAACTGCCCTTTCACAACTCAGGTTCCCGGCTCAGACAAACACCAGATTTGAAAAAGAGCTGATGATTCATGTTCTCCCGAGGTAGTAGAATCAGAAAAACATCGTGGTTTCATGAATCTCTCCTTGCCTGAAGAGTGATCCCAAGAAGTAAAATACAAGAAACGGCCTATTACCGCAATTGCTCAAATGGCCTATTCTTGCAATGGCAAAACTGCCCTTTCACAACTCAGGTTCCCGGCTCAGACAAACACCAGATTTGAAAAAGAGCTGATGATTCATGTTCTCCCGAGGTAGTAGAATCAGAAAAACATCGTGGTTTCATGAATCTCTCCTTGCCTGAAGAGTGATCCCAAGAAGTAAAATAGAAGAAACGGCCTATTACCGCAATTGCTCAAATGGCCTATTCTTGCAATGGCAAAACTGCCCTTTCACAACTCAGGTTCCCGGCTCAGACAAACACCAGATTTGAAAAGAGCTGATGATTCATGTTCTCCCGAGGTAGTAGAATCAGAAAAACATCGTGGTTTCATGAATCTCTCCTTGCCTGAAGAGTGATCCCAAGAAGTAAAATACAAGAAACGGCCTATTACCGCAATTGCTCAAATGGCCTATTCTTGCAATGGCAAAACTGCCCTTTCACAACTCAGGTTCCCGGCTCAGACAAACACCAGATTTGAAAAGAGCTGATGATTCATGTTCTCCCGAGGTAGTAGAATCAGAAAAACATCGTGGTTTCATGAATCTCTCCTTGCCTGAAGAGTGATCCCAAGAAGTAAAATAGAAGAAACGGCCTATTACCGCAATTGCTCAAATGGCCTATTCTTGCAATGGCAAAACTGCCCTTTCACAACTCAGGTTCCCGGCTCAGACAAACACCAGATTTGAAAAAGAGCTGATGATTCATGTTCTCCCGAGGTAGTAGAATCAGAAAAACATCGTGGTTTCATGAATCTCTCCTTGCCTGAAGAGTGATCCCAAGAAGTAAAATACAAGAAACGGCCTATTACCGCAATTGCTCAAATGGCCTATTCTTGCAATGGCAAAACTGCCCTTTCACAACTCAGGTTCCCGGCTCAGACAAACACCAGATTTGAAAGAGCTGATGATTCATGTTCTCCCGAGGTAGTAGAATCAGAAAAACATCGTGGTTTCATGAATCTCTCCTTGCCTGAAGAGTGATCCCAAGAAGTAAAATAGAAGAAACGGCCTATTACCGCAATTGCTCAAATGGCCTATTCTTGCAATGGCAAAACTGCCCTTTCACAACTCAGGTTCCCGGCTCAGACAAACACCAGATTTGAAAAGAGCTGATGATTCATGTTCTCCCGAGGTAGTAGAATCAGAAAAACATCGTGGTTTCATGAATCTCTCCTTGCCTGAAGAGTGATCCCAAGAAGTAAAATACAAGAAACGGCCTATTACCGCAATTGCTCAAATGGCCTATTCTTGCAATGGCAAAACTGCCCTTTCACAACTCAGGTTCCCGGCTCAGACAAACACCAGATTTGAAAAGAGCTGATGATTCATGTTCTCCCGAGGTAGTAGAATCAGAAAAACATCGTGGTTTCATGAATCTCTCCTTGCCTGAAGAGTGATCCCAAGAAGTAAAATAGAAGAAACGGCCTATTACCGCAATTGCTCAAATGGCCTATTCTTGCAATGGCAAAACTGCCCTTTCACAACTCAGGTTCCCGGCTCAGACAAACACCAGATTTGAAAAAGAGCTGATGATTCATGTTCTCCCGAGGTAGTAGAATCAGAAAAACATCGTGGTTTCATGAATCTCTCCTTGCCTGAAGAGTGATCCCAAGAAGTAAAATAGAAGAAACGGCCTATTACCGCAATTGCTCAAATGGCCTATTCTTGCAATGGCAAAACTGCCCTTTCACAACTCAGGTTCCCGGCTCAGACAAACACCAGATTTGAAAAAGAGCTGATGATTCATGTTCTCCCGAGGTAGTAGAATCAGAAAAACATCGTGGTTTCATGAATCTCTCCTTGCCTGAAGAGTGATCCCAAGAAGTAAAATACAAGAAACGGCCTATTACCGCAATTGCTCAAATGGCCTATTCTTGCAATGGCAAAACTGCCCTTTCACAACTCAGGTTCCCGGCTCAGACAAACACCAGATTTGAAAAAGAGCTGATGATTCATGTTCTCCCGAGGTAGTAGAATCAGAAAAACATCGTGGTTTCATGAATCTCTCCTTGCCTGAAGAGTGATCCCAAGAAGTAAAATACAAGAAACGGCCTATTACCGCAATTGCTCAAATGGCCTATTCTTGCAATGGCAAAACTGCCCTTTCACAACTCAGGTTCCCGGCTCAGACAAACACCAGATTTGAAAAAGAGCTGATGATTCATGTTCTCCCGAGGTAGTAGAATCAGAAAAACATCGTGGTTTCATGAATCTCTCCTTGCCTGAAGAGTGATCCCAAGAAGTAAAATACAAGAAACGGCCTATTACCGCAATTGCTCAAATGGCCTATTCTTGCAATGGCAAAACTGCCCTTTCACAACTCAGGTTCCCGGCTCAGACAAACACCAGATTTGAAAAAGAGCTGATGATTCATGTTCTCCCGAGGTAGTAGAATCAGAAAAACATCGTGGTTTCATGAATCTCTCCTTGCCTGAAGAGTGATCCCAAGAAGTAAAATACAAGAAACGGCCTATTACCGCAATTGCTCAAATGGCCTATTCTTGCAATGGCAAAACTGCCCTTTCACAACTCAGGTTCCCGGCTCAGACAAACACCAGATTTGAAAAGAGCTGATGATTCATGTTCTCCCGAGGTAGTAGAATCAGAAAAACATCGTGGTTTCATGAATCTCTCCTTGCCTGAAGAGTGATCCCAAGAAGTAAAATACAAGAAACGGCCTATTACCGCAATTGCTCAAATGGCCTATTCTTGCAATGGCAAAACTGCCCTTTCACAACTCAGGTTCCCGGCTCAGACAAACACCAGATTTGAAAAAGAGCTGATGATTCATGTTCTCCCGAGGTAGTAGAATCAGAAAAACATCGTGGTTTCATGAATCTCTCCTTGCCTGAAGAGTGATCCCAAGAAGTAAAATACAAGAAACGGCCTATTACCGCAATTGCTCAAATGGCCTATTCTTGCAATGGCAAAACTGCCCTTTCACAACTCAGGTTCCCGGCTCAGACAAACACCAGATTTGAAAAGAGCTGATGATTCATGTTCTCCCGAGGTAGTAGAATCAGAAAAACATCGTGGTTTCATGAATCTCTCCTTGCCTGAAGAGTGATCCCAAGAAGTAAAATACAAGAAACGGCCTATTACCGCAATTGCTCAAATGGCCTATTCTTGCAATGGCAAAACTGCCCTTTCACAACTCAGGTTCCCGGCTCAGACAAACACCAGATTTGAAAAAGAGCTGATGATTCATGTTCTCCCGAGGTAGTAGAATCAGAAAAACATCGTGGTTTCATGAATCTCTCCTTGCCTGAAGAGTGATCCCAAGAAGTAAAATAGAAGAAACGGCCTATTACCGCAATTGCTCAAATGGCCTATTCTTGCAATGGCAAAACTGCCCTTTCACAACTCAGGTTCCCGGCTCAGACAAACACCAGATTTGAAAAAGAGCTGATGATTCATGTTCTCCCGAGGTAGTAGAATCAGAAAAACATCGTGGTTTCATGAATCTCTCCTTGCCTGAAGAGTGATCCCAAGAAGTAAAATACAAGAAACGGCCTATTACCGCAATTGCTCAAATGGCCTATTCTTGCAATGGCAAAACTGCCCTTTCACAACTCAGGTTCCCGGCTCAGACAAACACCAGATTTGAAAAGAGCTGATGATTCATGTTCTCCCGAGGTAGTAGAATCAGAAAAACATCGTGGTTTCATGAATCTCTCCTTGCCTGAAGAGTGATCCCAAGAAGTAAAATAGAAGAAACGGCCTATTACCGCAATTGCTCAAATGGCCTATTCTTGCAATGGCAAAACTGCCCTTTCACAACTCAGGTTCCCGGCTCAGACAAACACCAGATTTGAAAAGAGCTGATGATTCATGTTCTCCCGAGGTAGTAGAATCAGAAAAACATCGTGGTTTCATGAATCTCTCCTTGCCTGAAGAGTGATCCCAAGAAGTAAAATAGAAGAAACGGCCTATTACCGCAATTGCTCAAATGGCCTATTCTTGCAATGGCAAAACTGCCCTTTCACAACTCAGGTTCCCGGCTCAGACAAACACCAGATTTGAAAAGAGCTGATGATTCATGTTCTCCCGAGGTAGTAGAATCAGAAAAACATCGTGGTTTCATGAATCTCTCCTTGCCTGAAGAGTGATCCCAAGAAGTAAAATAGAAGAAACGGCCTATTACCGCAATTGCTCAAATGGCCTATTCTTGCAATGGCAAAACTGCCCTTTCACAACTCAGGTTCCCGGCTCAGACAAACACCAGATTTGAAAAAGAGCTGATGATTCATGTTCTCCCGAGGTAGTAGAATCAGAAAAACATCGTGGTTTCATGAATCTCTCCTTGCCTGAAGAGTGATCCCAAGAAGTAAAATACAAGAAACGGCCTATTACCGCAATTGCTCAAATGGCCTATTCTTGCAATGGCAAAACTGCCCTTTCACAACTCAGGTTCCCGGCTCAGACAAACACCAGATTTGAAAAGAGCTGATGATTCATGTTCTCCCGAGGTAGTAGAATCAGAAAAACATCGTGGTTTCATGAATCTCTCCTTGCCTGAAGAGTGATCCCAAGAAGTAAAATAGAAGAAACGGCCTATTACCGCAATTGCTCAAATGGCCTATTCTTGCAATGGCAAAACTGCCCTTTCACAACTCAGGTTCCCGGCTCAGACAAACACCAGATTTGAAAAGAGCTGATGATTCATGTTCTCCCGAGGTAGTAGAATCAGAAAAACATCGTGGTTTCATGAATCTCTCCTTGCCTGAAGAGTGATCCCAAGAAGTAAAATAGAAGAAACGGCCTATTACCGCAATTGCTCAAATGGCCTATTCTTGCAATGGCAAAACTGCCCTTTCACAACTCAGGTTCCCGGCTCAGACAAACACCAGATTTGAAAAAGAGCTGATGATTCATGTTCTCCCGAGGTAGTAGAATCAGAAAAACATCGTGGTTTCATGAATCTCTCCTTGCCTGAAGAGTGATCCCAAGAAGTAAAATACAAGAAACGGCCTATTACCGCAATTGCTCAAATGGCCTATTCTTGCAATGGCAAAACTGCCCTTTCACAACTCAGGTTCCCGGCTCAGACAAACACCAGATTTGAAAAAGAGCTGATGATTCATGTTCTCCCGAGGTAGTAGAATCAGAAAAACATCGTGGTTTCATGAATCTCTCCTTGCCTGAAGAGTGATCCCAAGAAGTAAAATACAAGAAACGGCCTATTACCGCAATTGCTCAAATGGCCTATTCTTGCAATGGCAAAACTGCCCTTTCACAACTCAGGTTCCCGGCTCAGACAAACACCAGATTTGAAAAAGAGCTGATGATTCATGTTCTCCCGAGGTAGTAGAATCAGAAAAACATCGTGGTTTCATGAATCTCTCCTTGCCTGAAGAGTGATCCCAAGAAGTAAAATACAAGAAACGGCCTATTACCGCAATTGCTCAAATGGCCTATTCTTGCAATGGCAAAACTGCCCTTTCACAACTCAGGTTCCCGGCTCAGACAAACACCAGATTTGAAAAAGAGCTGATGATTCATGTTCTCCCGAGGTAGTAGAATCAGAAAAACATCGTGGTTTCATGAATCTCTCCTTGCCTGAAGAGTGATCCCAAGAAGTAAAATACAAGAAACGGCCTATTACCGCAATTGCTCAAATGGCCTATTCTTGCAATGGCAAAACTGCCCTTTCACAACTCAGGTTCCCGGCTCAGACAAACACCAGATTTGAAAAGAGCTGATGATTCATGTTCTCCCGAGGTAGTAGAATCAGAAAAACATCGTGGTTTCATGAATCTCTCCTTGCCTGAAGAGTGATCCCAAGAAGTAAAATAGAAGAAACGGCCTATTACCGCAATTGCTCAAATGGCCTATTCTTGCAATGGCAAAACTGCCCTTTCACAACTCAGGTTCCCGGCTCAGACAAACACCAGATTTGAAAAAGAGCTGATGATTCATGTTCTCCCGAGGTAGTAGAATCAGAAAAACATCGTGGTTTCATGAATCTCTCCTTGCCTGAAGAGTGATCCCAAGAAGTAAAATAGAAGAAACGGCCTATTACCGCAATTGCTCAAATGGCCTATTCTTGCAATGGCAAAACTGCCCTTTCACAACTCAGGTTCCCGGCTCAGACAAACACCAGATTTGAAAAGAGCTGATGATTCATGTTCTCCCGAGGTAGTAGAATCAGAAAAACATCGTGGTTTCATGAATCTCTCCTTGCCTGAAGAGTGATCCCAAGAAGTAAAATAGAAGAAACGGCCTATTACCGCAATTGCTCAAATGGCCTATTCTTGCAATGGCAAAACTGCCCTTTCACAACTCAGGTTCCCGGCTCAGACAAACACCAGATTTGAAAAGAGCTGATGATTCATGTTCTCCCGAGGTAGTAGAATCAGAAAAACATCGTGGTTTCATGAATCTCTCCTTGCCTGAAGAGTGATCCCAAGAAGTAAAATAGAAGAAACGGCCTATTACCGCAATTGCTCAAATGGCCTATTCTTGCAATGGCAAAACTGCCCTTTCACAACTCAGGTTCCCGGCTCAGACAAACACCAGATTTGAAAAAGAGCTGATGATTCATGTTCTCCCGAGGTAGTAGAATCAGAAAAACATCGTGGTTTCATGAATCTCTCCTTGCCTGAAGAGTGATCCCAAGAAGTAAAATAGAAGAAACGGCCTATTACCGCAATTGCTCAAATGGCCTATTCTTGCAATGGCAAAACTGCCCTTTCACAACTCAGGTTCCCGGCTCAGACAAACACCAGATTTGAAAAAGAGCTGATGATTCATGTTCTCCCGAGGTAGTAGAATCAGAAAAACATCGTGGTTTCATGAATCTCTCCTTGCCTGAAGAGTGATCCCAAGAAGTAAAATACAAGAAACGGCCTATTACCGCAATTGCTCAAATGGCCTATTCTTGCAATGGCAAAACTGCCCTTTCACAACTCAGGTTCCCGGCTCAGACAAACACCAGATTTGAAAAGAGCTGATGATTCATGTTCTCCCGAGGTAGTAGAATCAGAAAAACATCGTGGTTTCATGAATCTCTCCTTGCCTGAAGAGTGATCCCAAGAAGTAAAATACAAGAAACGGCCTATTACCGCAATTGCTCAAATGGCCTATTCTTGCAATGGCAAAACTGCCCTTTCACAACTCAGGTTCCCGGCTCAGACAAACACCAGATTTGAAAAAGAGCTGATGATTCATGTTCTCCCGAGGTAGTAGAATCAGAAAAACATCGTGGTTTCATGAATCTCTCCTTGCCTGAAGAGTGATCCCAAGAAGTAAAATAGAAGAAACGGCCTATTACCGCAATTGCTCAAATGGCCTATTCTTGCAATGGCAAAACTGCCCTTTCACAACTCAGGTTCCCGGCTCAGACAAACACCAGATTTGAAAAAGAGCTGATGATTCATGTTCTCCCGAGGTAGTAGAATCAGAAAAACATCGTGGTTTCATGAATCTCTCCTTGCCTGAAGAGTGATCCCAAGAAGTAAAATAGAAGAAACGGCCTATTACCGCAATTGCTCAAATGGCCTATTCTTGCAATGGCAAAACTGCCCTTTCACAACTCAGGTTCCCGGCTCAGACAAACACCAGATTTGAAAAGAGCTGATGATTCATGTTCTCCCGAGGTAGTAGAATCAGAAAAACATCGTGGTTTCATGAATCTCTCCTTGCCTGAAGAGTGATCCCAAGAAGTAAAATAGAAGAAACGGCCTATTACCGCAATTGCTCAAATGGCCTATTCTTGCAATGGCAAAACTGCCCTTTCACAACTCAGGTTCCCGGCTCAGACAAACACCAGATTTGAAAAGAGCTGATGATTCATGTTCTCCCGAGGTAGTAGAATCAGAAAAACATCGTGGTTTCATGAATCTCTCCTTGCCTGAAGAGTGATCCCAAGAAGTAAAATAGAAGAAACGGCCTATTACCGCAATTGCTCAAATGGCCTATTCTTGCAATGGCAAAACTGCCCTTTCACAACTCAGGTTCCCGGCTCAGACAAACACCAGATTTGAAAAGAGCTGATGATTCATGTTCTCCCGAGGTAGTAGAATCAGAAAAACATCGTGGTTTCATGAATCTCTCCTTGCCTGAAGAGTGATCCCAAGAAGTAAAATACAAGAAACGGCCTATTACCGCAATTGCTCAAATGGCCTATTCTTGCAATGGCAAAACTGCCCTTTCACAACTCAGGTTCCCGGCTCAGACAAACACCAGATTTGAAAAAGAGCTGATGATTCATGTTCTCCCGAGGTAGTAGAATCAGAAAAACATCGTGGTTTCATGAATCTCTCCTTGCCTGAAGAGTGATCCCAAGAAGTAAAATAGAAGAAACGGCCTATTACCGCAATTGCTCAAATGGCCTATTCTTGCAATGGCAAAACTGCCCTTTCACAACTCAGGTTCCCGGCTCAGACAAACACCAGATTTGAAAAGAGCTGATGATTCATGTTCTCCCGAGGTAGTAGAATCAGAAAAACATCGTGGTTTCATGAATCTCTCCTTGCCTGAAGAGTGATCCCAAGAAGTAAAATACAAGAAACGGCCTATTACCGCAATTGCTCAAATGGCCTATTCTTGCAATGGCAAAACTGCCCTTTCACAACTCAGGTTCCCGGCTCAGACAAACACCAGATTTGAAAAGAGCTGATGATTCATGTTCTCCCGAGGTAGTAGAATCAGAAAAACATCGTGGTTTCATGAATCTCTCCTTGCCTGAAGAGTGATCCCAAGAAGTAAAATACAAGAAACGGCCTATTACCGCAATTGCTCAAATGGCCTATTCTTGCAATGGCAAAACTGCCCTTTCACAACTCAGGTTCCCGGCTCAGACAAACACCAGATTTGAAAAAGAGCTGATGATTCATGTTCTCCCGAGGTAGTAGAATCAGAAAAACATCGTGGTTTCATGAATCTCTCCTTGCCTGAAGAGTGATCCCAAGAAGTAAAATACAAGAAACGGCCTATTACCGCAATTGCTCAAATGGCCTATTCTTGCAATGGCAAAACTGCCCTTTCACAACTCAGGTTCCCGGCTCAGACAAACACCAGATTTGAAAGAGCTGATGATTCATGTTCTCCCGAGGTAGTAGAATCAGAAAAACATCGTGGTTTCATGAATCTCTCCTTGCCTGAAGAGTGATCCCAAGAAGTAAAATAGAAGAAACGGCCTATTACCGCAATTGCTCAAATGGCCTATTCTTGCAATGGCAAAACTGCCCTTTCACAACTCAGGTTCCCGGCTCAGACAAACACCAGATTTGAAAAAGAGCTGATGATTCATGTTCTCCCGAGGTAGTAGAATCAGAAAAACATCGTGGTTTCATGAATCTCTCCTTGCCTGAAGAGTGATCCCAAGAAGTAAAATAGAAGAAACGGCCTATTACCGCAATTGCTCAAATGGCCTATTCTTGCAATGGCAAAACTGCCCTTTCACAACTCAGGTTCCCGGCTCAGACAAACACCAGATTTGAAAAAGAGCTGATGATTCATGTTCTCCCGAGGTAGTAGAATCAGAAAAACATCGTGGTTTCATGAATCTCTCCTTGCCTGAAGAGTGATCCCAAGAAGTAAAATAGAAGAAACGGCCTATTACCGCAATTGCTCAAATGGCCTATTCTTGCAATGGCAAAACTGCCCTTTCACAACTCAGGTTCCCGGCTCAGACAAACACCAGATTTGAAAAAGAGCTGATGATTCATGTTCTCCCGAGGTAGTAGAATCAGAAAAACATCGTGGTTTCATGAATCTCTCCTTGCCTGAAGAGTGATCCCAAGAAGTAAAATACAAGAAACGGCCTATTACCGCAATTGCTCAAATGGCCTATTCTTGCAATGGCAAAACTGCCCTTTCACAACTCAGGTTCCCGGCTCAGACAAACACCAGATTTGAAAAGAGCTGATGATTCATGTTCTCCCGAGGTAGTAGAATCAGAAAAACATCGTGGTTTCATGAATCTCTCCTTGCCTGAAGAGTGATCCCAAGAAGTAAAATACAAGAAACGGCCTATTACCGCAATTGCTCAAATGGCCTATTCTTGCAATGGCAAAACTGCCCTTTCACAACTCAGGTTCCCGGCTCAGACAAACACCAGATTTGAAAAGAGCTGATGATTCATGTTCTCCCGAGGTAGTAGAATCAGAAAAACATCGTGGTTTCATGAATCTCTCCTTGCCTGAAGAGTGATCCCAAGAAGTAAAATAGAAGAAACGGCCTATTACCGCAATTGCTCAAATGGCCTATTCTTGCAATGGCAAAACTGCCCTTTCACAACTCAGGTTCCCGGCTCAGACAAACACCAGATTTGAAAAGAGCTGATGATTCATGTTCTCCCGAGGTAGTAGAATCAGAAAAACATCGTGGTTTCATGAATCTCTCCTTGCCTGAAGAGTGATCCCAAGAAGTAAAATAGAAGAAACGGCCTATTACCGCAATTGCTCAAATGGCCTATTCTTGCAATGGCAAAACTGCCCTTTCACAACTCAGGTTCCCGGCTCAGACAAACACCAGATTTGAAAAAGAGCTGATGATTCATGTTCTCCCGAGGTAGTAGAATCAGAAAAACATCGTGGTTTCATGAATCTCTCCTTGCCTGAAGAGTGATCCCAAGAAGTAAAATACAAGAAACGGCCTATTACCGCAATTGCTCAAATGGCCTATTCTTGCAATGGCAAAACTGCCCTTTCACAACTCAGGTTCCCGGCTCAGACAAACACCAGATTTGAAAAGAGCTGATGATTCATGTTCTCCCGAGGTAGTAGAATCAGAAAAACATCGTGGTTTCATGAATCTCTCCTTGCCTGAAGAGTGATCCCAAGAAGTAAAATACAAGAAACGGCCTATTACCGCAATTGCTCAAATGGCCTATTCTTGCAATGGCAAAACTGCCCTTTCACAACTCAGGTTCCCGGCTCAGACAAACACCAGATTTGAAAAAGAGCTGATGATTCATGTTCTCCCGAGGTAGTAGAATCAGAAAAACATCGTGGTTTCATGAATCTCTCCTTGCCTGAAGAGTGATCCCAAGAAGTAAAATAGAAGAAACGGCCTATTACCGCAATTGCTCAAATGGCCTATTCTTGCAATGGCAAAACTGCCCTTTCACAACTCAGGTTCCCGGCTCAGACAAACACCAGATTTGAAAAAGAGCTGATGATTCATGTTCTCCCGAGGTAGTAGAATCAGAAAAACATCGTGGTTTCATGAATCTCTCCTTGCCTGAAGAGTGATCCCAAGAAGTAAAATAGAAGAAACGGCCTATTACCGCAATTGCTCAAATGGCCTATTCTTGCAATGGCAAAACTGCCCTTTCACAACTCAGGTTCCCGGCTCAGACAAACACCAGATTTGAAAAGAGCTGATGATTCATGTTCTCCCGAGGTAGTAGAATCAGAAAAACATCGTGGTTTCATGAATCTCTCCTTGCCTGAAGAGTGATCCCAAGAAGTAAAATACAAGAAACGGCCTATTACCGCAATTGCTCAAATGGCCTATTCTTGCAATGGCAAAACTGCCCTTTCACAACTCAGGTTCCCGGCTCAGACAAACACCAGATTTGAAAAAGAGCTGATGATTCATGTTCTCCCGAGGTAGTAGAATCAGAAAAACATCGTGGTTTCATGAATCTCTCCTTGCCTGAAGAGTGATCCCAAGAAGTAAAATACAAGAAACGGCCTATTACCGCAATTGCTCAAATGGCCTATTCTTGCAATGGCAAAACTGCCCTTTCACAACTCAGGTTCCCGGCTCAGACAAACACCAGATTTGAAAAAGAGCTGATGATTCATGTTCTCCCGAGGTAGTAGAATCAGAAAAACATCGTGGTTTCATGAATCTCTCCTTGCCTGAAGAGTGATCCCAAGAAGTAAAATACAAGAAACGGCCTATTACCGCAATTGCTCAAATGGCCTATTCTTGCAATGGCAAAACTGCCCTTTCACAACTCAGGTTCCCGGCTCAGACAAACACCAGATTTGAAAAAGAGCTGATGATTCATGTTCTCCCGAGGTAGTAGAATCAGAAAAACATCGTGGTTTCATGAATCTCTCCTTGCCTGAAGAGTGATCCCAAGAAGTAAAATACAAGAAACGGCCTATTACCGCAATTGCTCAAATGGCCTATTCTTGCAATGGCAAAACTGCCCTTTCACAACTCAGGTTCCCGGCTCAGACAAACACCAGATTTGAAAAGAGCTGATGATTCATGTTCTCCCGAGGTAGTAGAATCAGAAAAACATCGTGGTTTCATGAATCTCTCCTTGCCTGAAGAGTGATCCCAAGAAGTAAAATAGAAGAAACGGCCTATTACCGCAATTGCTCAAATGGCCTATTCTTGCAATGGCAAAACTGCCCTTTCACAACTCAGGTTCCCGGCTCAGACAAACACCAGATTTGAAAAAGAGCTGATGATTCATGTTCTCCCGAGGTAGTAGAATCAGAAAAACATCGTGGTTTCATGAATCTCTCCTTGCCTGAAGAGTGATCCCAAGAAGTAAAATAGAAGAAACGGCCTATTACCGCAATTGCTCAAATGGCCTATTCTTGCAATGGCAAAACTGCCCTTTCACAACTCAGGTTCCCGGCTCAGACAAACACCAGATTTGAAAAAGAGCTGATGATTCATGTTCTCCCGAGGTAGTAGAATCAGAAAAACATCGTGGTTTCATGAATCTCTCCTTGCCTGAAGAGTGATCCCAAGAAGTAAAATAGAAGAAACGGCCTATTACCGCAATTGCTCAAATGGCCTATTCTTGCAATGGCAAAACTGCCCTTTCACAACTCAGGTTCCCGGCTCAGACAAACACCAGATTTGAAAAAGAGCTGATGATTCATGTTCTCCCGAGGTAGTAGAATCAGAAAAACATCGTGGTTTCATGAATCTCTCCTTGCCTGAAGAGTGATCCCAAGAAGTAAAATAGAAGAAACGGCCTATTACCGCAATTGCTCAAATGGCCTATTCTTGCAATGGCAAAACTGCCCTTTCACAACTCAGGTTCCCGGCTCAGACAAACACCAGATTTGAAAAAGAGCTGATGATTCATGTTCTCCCGAGGTAGTAGAATCAGAAAAACATCGTGGTTTCATGAATCTCTCCTTGCCTGAAGAGTGATCCCAAGAAGTAAAATACAAGAAACGGCCTATTACCGCAATTGCTCAAATGGCCTATTCTTGCAATGGCAAAACTGCCCTTTCACAACTCAGGTTCCCGGCTCAGACAAACACCAGATTTGAAAAAGAGCTGATGATTCATGTTCTCCCGAGGTAGTAGAATCAGAAAAACATCGTGGTTTCATGAATCTCTCCTTGCCTGAAGAGTGATCCCAAGAAGTAAAATACAAGAAACGGCCTATTACCGCAATTGCTCAAATGGCCTATTCTTGCAATGGCAAAACTGCCCTTTCACAACTCAGGTTCCCGGCTCAGACAAACACCAGATTTGAAAAAGAGCTGATGATTCATGTTCTCCCGAGGTAGTAGAATCAGAAAAACATCGTGGTTTCATGAATCTCTCCTTGCCTGAAGAGTGATCCCAAGAAGTAAAATACAAGAAACGGCCTATTACCGCAATTGCTCAAATGGCCTATTCTTGCAATGGCAAAACTGCCCTTTCACAACTCAGGTTCCCGGCTCAGACAAACACCAGATTTGAAAAAGAGCTGATGATTCATGTTCTCCCGAGGTAGTAGAATCAGAAAAACATCGTGGTTTCATGAATCTCTCCTTGCCTGAAGAGTGATCCCAAGAAGTAAAATAGAAGAAACGGCCTATTACCGCAATTGCTCAAATGGCCTATTCTTGCAATGGCAAAACTGCCCTTTCACAACTCAGGTTCCCGGCTCAGACAAACACCAGATTTGAAAAAGAGCTGATGATTCATGTTCTCCCGAGGTAGTAGAATCAGAAAAACATCGTGGTTTCATGAATCTCTCCTTGCCTGAAGAGTGATCCCAAGAAGTAAAATAGAAGAAACGGCCTATTACCGCAATTGCTCAAATGGCCTATTCTTGCAATGGCAAAACTGCCCTTTCACAACTCAGGTTCCCGGCTCAGACAAACACCAGATTTGAAAAAGAGCTGATGATTCATGTTCTCCCGAGGTAGTAGAATCAGAAAAACATCGTGGTTTCATGAATCTCTCCTTGCCTGAAGAGTGATCCCAAGAAGTAAAATACAAGAAACGGCCTATTACCGCAATTGCTCAAATGGCCTATTCTTGCAATGGCAAAACTGCCCTTTCACAACTCAGGTTCCCGGCTCAGACAAACACCAGATTTGAAAAAGAGCTGATGATTCATGTTCTCCCGAGGTAGTAGAATCAGAAAAACATCGTGGTTTCATGAATCTCTCCTTGCCTGAAGAGTGATCCCAAGAAGTAAAATACAAGAAACGGCCTATTACCGCAATTGCTCAAATGGCCTATTCTTGCAATGGCAAAACTGCCCTTTCACAACTCAGGTTCCCGGCTCAGACAAACACCAGATTTGAAAAAGAGCTGATGATTCATGTTCTCCCGAGGTAGTAGAATCAGAAAAACATCGTGGTTTCATGAATCTCTCCTTGCCTGAAGAGTGATCCCAAGAAGTAAAATAGAAGAAACGGCCTATTACCGCAATTGCTCAAATGGCCTATTCTTGCAATGGCAAAACTGCCCTTTCACAACTCAGGTTCCCGGCTCAGACAAACACCAGATTTGAAAAAGAGCTGATGATTCATGTTCTCCCGAGGTAGTAGAATCAGAAAAACATCGTGGTTTCATGAATCTCTCCTTGCCTGAAGAGTGATCCCAAGAAGTAAAATACAAGAAACGGCCTATTACCGCAATTGCTCAAATGGCCTATTCTTGCAATGGCAAAACTGCCCTTTCACAACTCAGGTTCCCGGCTCAGACAAACACCAGATTTGAAAAAGAGCTGATGATTCATGTTCTCCCGAGGTAGTAGAATCAGAAAAACATCGTGGTTTCATGAATCTCTCCTTGCCTGAAGAGTGATCCCAAGAAGTAAAATACAAGAAACGGCCTATTACCGCAATTGCTCAAATGGCCTATTCTTGCAATGGCAAAACTGCCCTTTCACAACTCAGGTTCCCGGCTCAGACAAACACCAGATTTGAAAAAGAGCTGATGATTCATGTTCTCCCGAGGTAGTAGAATCAGAAAAACATCGTGGTTTCATGAATCTCTCCTTGCCTGAAGAGTGATCCCAAGAAGTAAAATAGAAGAAACGGCCTATTACCGCAATTGCTCAAATGGCCTATTCTTGCAATGGCAAAACTGCCCTTTCACAACTCAGGTTCCCGGCTCAGACAAACACCAGATTTGAAAAAGAGCTGATGATTCATGTTCTCCCGAGGTAGTAGAATCAGAAAAACATCGTGGTTTCATGAATCTCTCCTTGCCTGAAGAGTGATCCCAAGAAGTAAAATACAAGAAACGGCCTATTACCGCAATTGCTCAAATGGCCTATTCTTGCAATGGCAAAACTGCCCTTTCACAACTCAGGTTCCCGGCTCAGACAAACACCAGATTTGAAAAAGAGCTGATGATTCATGTTCTCCCGAGGTAGTAGAATCAGAAAAACATCGTGGTTTCATGAATCTCTCCTTGCCTGAAGAGTGATCCCAAGAAGTAAAATACAAGAAACGGCCTATTACCGCAATTGCTCAAATGGCCTATTCTTGCAATGGCAAAACTGCCCTTTCACAACTCAGGTTCCCGGCTCAGACAAACACCAGATTTGAAAAGAGCTGATGATTCATGTTCTCCCGAGGTAGTAGAATCAGAAAAACATCGTGGTTTCATGAATCTCTCCTTGCCTGAAGAGTGATCCCAAGAAGTAAAATAGAAGAAACGGCCTATTACCGCAATTGCTCAAATGGCCTATTCTTGCAATGGCAAAACTGCCCTTTCACAACTCAGGTTCCCGGCTCAGACAAACACCAGATTTGAAAAGAGCTGATGATTCATGTTCTCCCGAGGTAGTAGAATCAGAAAAACATCGTGGTTTCATGAATCTCTCCTTGCCTGAAGAGTGATCCCAAGAAGTAAAATAGAAGAAACGGCCTATTACCGCAATTGCTCAAATGGCCTATTCTTGCAATGGCAAAACTGCCCTTTCACAACTCAGGTTCCCGGCTCAGACAAACACCAGATTTGAAAAAGAGCTGATGATTCATGTTCTCCCGAGGTAGTAGAATCAGAAAAACATCGTGGTTTCATGAATCTCTCCTTGCCTGAAGAGTGATCCCAAGAAGTAAAATAGAAGAAACGGCCTATTACCGCAATTGCTCAAATGGCCTATTCTTGCAATGGCAAAACTGCCCTTTCACAACTCAGGTTCCCGGCTCAGACAAACACCAGATTTGAAAAAGAGCTGATGATTCATGTTCTCCCGAGGTAGTAGAATCAGAAAAACATCGTGGTTTCATGAATCTCTCCTTGCCTGAAGAGTGATCCCAAGAAGTAAAATAGAAGAAACGGCCTATTACCGCAATTGCTCAAATGGCCTATTCTTGCAATGGCAAAACTGCCCTTTCACAACTCAGGTTCCCGGCTCAGACAAACACCAGATTTGAAAAAGAGCTGATGATTCATGTTCTCCCGAGGTAGTAGAATCAGAAAAACATCGTGGTTTCATGAATCTCTCCTTGCCTGAAGAGTGATCCCAAGAAGTAAAATACAAGAAACGGCCTATTACCGCAATTGCTCAAATGGCCTATTCTTGCAATGGCAAAACTGCCCTTTCACAACTCAGGTTCCCGGCTCAGACAAACACCAGATTTGAAAAAGAGCTGATGATTCATGTTCTCCCGAGGTAGTAGAATCAGAAAAACATCGTGGTTTCATGAATCTCTCCTTGCCTGAAGAGTGATCCCAAGAAGTAAAATACAAGAAACGGCCTATTACCGCAATTGCTCAAATGGCCTATTCTTGCAATGGCAAAACTGCCCTTTCACAACTCAGGTTCCCGGCTCAGACAAACACCAGATTTGAAAAGAGCTGATGATTCATGTTCTCCCGAGGTAGTAGAATCAGAAAAACATCGTGGTTTCATGAATCTCTCCTTGCCTGAAGAGTGATCCCAAGAAGTAAAATAGAAGAAACGGCCTATTACCGCAATTGCTCAAATGGCCTATTCTTGCAATGGCAAAACTGCCCTTTCACAACTCAGGTTCCCGGCTCAGACAAACACCAGATTTGAAAAAGAGCTGATGATTCATGTTCTCCCGAGGTAGTAGAATCAGAAAAACATCGTGGTTTCATGAATCTCTCCTTGCCTGAAGAGTGATCCCAAGAAGTAAAATACAAGAAACGGCCTATTACCGCAATTGCTCAAATGGCCTATTCTTGCAATGGCAAAACTGCCCTTTCACAACTCAGGTTCCCGGCTCAGACAAACACCAGATTTGAAAAGAGCTGATGATTCATGTTCTCCCGAGGTAGTAGAATCAGAAAAACATCGTGGTTTCATGAATCTCTCCTTGCCTGAAGAGTGATCCCAAGAAGTAAAATAGAAGAAACGGCCTATTACCGCAATTGCTCAAATGGCCTATTCTTGCAATGGCAAAACTGCCCTTTCACAACTCAGGTTCCCGGCTCAGACAAACACCAGATTTGAAAAGAGCTGATGATTCATGTTCTCCCGAGGTAGTAGAATCAGAAAAACATCGTGGTTTCATGAATCTCTCCTTGCCTGAAGAGTGATCCCAAGAAGTAAAATAGAAGAAACGGCCTATTACCGCAATTGCTCAAATGGCCTATTCTTGCAATGGCAAAACTGCCCTTTCACAACTCAGGTTCCCGGCTCAGACAAACACCAGATTTGAAAAGAGCTGATGATTCATGTTCTCCCGAGGTAGTAGAATCAGAAAAACATCGTGGTTTCATGAATCTCTCCTTGCCTGAAGAGTGATCCCAAGAAGTAAAATACAAGAAACGGCCTATTACCGCAATTGCTCAAATGGCCTATTCTTGCAATGGCAAAACTGCCCTTTCACAACTCAGGTTCCCGGCTCAGACAAACACCAGATTTGAAAAAGAGCTGATGATTCATGTTCTCCCGAGGTAGTAGAATCAGAAAAACATCGTGGTTTCATGAATCTCTCCTTGCCTGAAGAGTGATCCCAAGAAGTAAAATACAAGAAACGGCCTATTACCGCAATTGCTCAAATGGCCTATTCTTGCAATGGCAAAACTGCCCTTTCACAACTCAGGTTCCCGGCTCAGACAAACACCAGATTTGAAAAGAGCTGATGATTCATGTTCTCCCGAGGTAGTAGAATCAGAAAAACATCGTGGTTTCATGAATCTCTCCTTGCCTGAAGAGTGATCCCAAGAAGTAAAATACAAGAAACGGCCTATTACCGCAATTGCTCAAATGGCCTATTCTTGCAATGGCAAAACTGCCCTTTCACAACTCAGGTTCCCGGCTCAGACAAACACCAGATTTGAAAAAGAGCTGATGATTCATGTTCTCCCGAGGTAGTAGAATCAGAAAAACATCGTGGTTTCATGAATCTCTCCTTGCCTGAAGAGTGATCCCAAGAAGTAAAATAGAAGAAACGGCCTATTACCGCAATTGCTCAAATGGCCTATTCTTGCAATGGCAAAACTGCCCTTTCACAACTCAGGTTCCCGGCTCAGACAAACACCAGATTTGAAAAAGAGCTGATGATTCATGTTCTCCCGAGGTAGTAGAATCAGAAAAACATCGTGGTTTCATGAATCTCTCCTTGCCTGAAGAGTGATCCCAAGAAGTAAAATAGAAGAAACGGCCTATTACCGCAATTGCTCAAATGGCCTATTCTTGCAATGGCAAAACTGCCCTTTCACAACTCAGGTTCCCGGCTCAGACAAACACCAGATTTGAAAAGAGCTGATGATTCATGTTCTCCCGAGGTAGTAGAATCAGAAAAACATCGTGGTTTCATGAATCTCTCCTTGCCTGAAGAGTGATCCCAAGAAGTAAAATAGAAGAAACGGCCTATTACCGCAATTGCTCAAATGGCCTATTCTTGCAATGGCAAAACTGCCCTTTCACAACTCAGGTTCCCGGCTCAGACAAACACCAGATTTGAAAAGAGCTGATGATTCATGTTCTCCCGAGGTAGTAGAATCAGAAAAACATCGTGGTTTCATGAATCTCTCCTTGCCTGAAGAGTGATCCCAAGAAGTAAAATAGAAGAAACGGCCTATTACCGCAATTGCTCAAATGGCCTATTCTTGCAATGGCAAAACTGCCCTTTCACAACTCAGGTTCCCGGCTCAGACAAACACCAGATTTGAAAAAGAGCTGATGATTCATGTTCTCCCGAGGTAGTAGAATCAGAAAAACATCGTGGTTTCATGAATCTCTCCTTGCCTGAAGAGTGATCCCAAGAAGTAAAATAGAAGAAACGGCCTATTACCGCAATTGCTCAAATGGCCTATTCTTGCAATGGCAAAACTGCCCTTTCACAACTCAGGTTCCCGGCTCAGACAAACACCAGATTTGAAAAAGAGCTGATGATTCATGTTCTCCCGAGGTAGTAGAATCAGAAAAACATCGTGGTTTCATGAATCTCTCCTTGCCTGAAGAGTGATCCCAAGAAGTAAAATACAAGAAACGGCCTATTACCGCAATTGCTCAAATGGCCTATTCTTGCAATGGCAAAACTGCCCTTTCACAACTCAGGTTCCCGGCTCAGACAAACACCAGATTTGAAAAGAGCTGATGATTCATGTTCTCCCGAGGTAGTAGAATCAGAAAAACATCGTGGTTTCATGAATCTCTCCTTGCCTGAAGAGTGATCCCAAGAAGTAAAATAGAAGAAACGGCCTATTACCGCAATTGCTCAAATGGCCTATTCTTGCAATGGCAAAACTGCCCTTTCACAACTCAGGTTCCCGGCTCAGACAAACACCAGATTTGAAAAAGAGCTGATGATTCATGTTCTCCCGAGGTAGTAGAATCAGAAAAACATCGTGGTTTCATGAATCTCTCCTTGCCTGAAGAGTGATCCCAAGAAGTAAAATACAAGAAACGGCCTATTACCGCAATTGCTCAAATGGCCTATTCTTGCAATGGCAAAACTGCCCTTTCACAACTCAGGTTCCCGGCTCAGACAAACACCAGATTTGAAAAGAGCTGATGATTCATGTTCTCCCGAGGTAGTAGAATCAGAAAAACATCGTGGTTTCATGAATCTCTCCTTGCCTGAAGAGTGATCCCAAGAAGTAAAATAGAAGAAACGGCCTATTACCGCAATTGCTCAAATGGCCTATTCTTGCAATGGCAAAACTGCCCTTTCACAACTCAGGTTCCCGGCTCAGACAAACACCAGATTTGAAAAAGAGCTGATGATTCATGTTCTCCCGAGGTAGTAGAATCAGAAAAACATCGTGGTTTCATGAATCTCTCCTTGCCTGAAGAGTGATCCCAAGAAGTAAAATAGAAGAAACGGCCTATTACCGCAATTGCTCAAATGGCCTATTCTTGCAATGGCAAAACTGCCCTTTCACAACTCAGGTTCCCGGCTCAGACAAACACCAGATTTGAAAGAGCTGATGATTCATGTTCTCCCGAGGTAGTAGAATCAGAAAAACATCGTGGTTTCATGAATCTCTCCTTGCCTGAAGAGTGATCCCAAGAAGTAAAATACAAGAAACGGCCTATTACCGCAATTGCTCAAATGGCCTATTCTTGCAATGGCAAAACTGCCCTTTCACAACTCAGGTTCCCGGCTCAGACAAACACCAGATTTGAAAGAGCTGATGATTCATGTTCTCCCGAGGTAGTAGAATCAGAAAAACATCGTGGTTTCATGAATCTCTCCTTGCCTGAAGAGTGATCCCAAGAAGTAAAATAGAAGAAACGGCCTATTACCGCAATTGCTCAAATGGC
The DNA here is from genome assembly GCF_059951505.1 of Python bivittatus. Classification (NCBI taxonomy): domain Eukaryota; kingdom Metazoa; phylum Chordata; class Lepidosauria; order Squamata; family Pythonidae; genus Python; species Python bivittatus. The sequence goes on from NW_028277028.1 coordinate 29,547, forward strand.
CTATTCTTGCAATGGCAAAACTGCCCTTTCACAACTCAGGTTCCCGGCTCAGACAAACACCAGATTTGAAAAGAGCTGATGATTCATGTTCTCCCGAGGTAGTAGAATCAGAAAAACATCGTGGTTTCATGAATCTCTCCTTGCCTGAAGAGTGATCCCAAGAAGTAAAATACAAGAAACGGCCTATTACCGCAATTGCTCAAATGGCCTATTCTTGCAATGGCAAAACTGCCCTTTCACAACTCAGGTTCCCGGCTCAGACAAACACCAGATTTGAAAAGAGCTGATGATTCATGTTCTCCCGAGGTAGTAGAATCAGAAAAACATCGTGGTTTCATGAATCTCTCCTTGCCTGAAGAGTGATCCCAAGAAGTAAAATACAAGAAACGGCCTATTACCGCAATTGCTCAAATGGCCTATTCTTGCAATGGCAAAACTGCCCTTTCACAACTCAGGTTCCCGGCTCAGACAAACACCAGATTTGAAAAAGAGCTGATGATTCATGTTCTCCCGAGGTAGTAGAATCAGAAAAACATCGTGGTTTCATGAATCTCTCCTTGCCTGAAGAGTGATCCCAAGAAGTAAAATACAAGAAACGGCCTATTACCGCAATTGCTCAAATGGCCTATTCTTGCAATGGCAAAACTGCCCTTTCACAACTCAGGTTCCCGGCTCAGACAAACACCAGATTTGAAAAGAGCTGATGATTCATGTTCTCCCGAGGTAGTAGAATCAGAAAAACATCGTGGTTTCATGAATCTCTCCTTGCCTGAAGAGTGATCCCAAGAAGTAAAATAGAAGAAACGGCCTATTACCGCAATTGCTCAAATGGCCTATTCTTGCAATGGCAAAACTGCCCTTTCACAACTCAGGTTCCCGGCTCAGACAAACACCAGATTTGAAAAGAGCTGATGATTCATGTTCTCCCGAGGTAGTAGAATCAGAAAAACATCGTGGTTTCATGAATCTCTCCTTGCCTGAAGAGTGATCCCAAGAAGTAAAATACAAGAAACGGCCTATTACCGCAATTGCTCAAATGGCCTATTCTTGCAATGGCAAAACTGCCCTTTCACAACTCAGGTTCCCGGCTCAGACAAACACCAGATTTGAAAAGAGCTGATGATTCATGTTCTCCCGAGGTAGTAGAATCAGAAAAACATCGTGGTTTCATGAATCTCTCCTTGCCTGAAGAGTGATCCCAAGAAGTAAAATAGAAGAAACGGCCTATTACCGCAATTGCTCAAATGGCCTATTCTTGCAATGGCAAAACTGCCCTTTCACAACTCAGGTTCCCGGCTCAGACAAACACCAGATTTGAAAAAGAGCTGATGATTCATGTTCTCCCGAGGTAGTAGAATCAGAAAAACATCGTGGTTTCATGAATCTCTCCTTGCCTGAAGAGTGATCCCAAGAAGTAAAATAGAAGAAACGGCCTATTACCGCAATTGCTCAAATGGCCTATTCTTGCAATGGCAAAACTGCCCTTTCACAACTCAGGTTCCCGGCTCAGACAAACACCAGATTTGAAAAGAGCTGATGATTCATGTTCTCCCGAGGTAGTAGAATCAGAAAAACATCGTGGTTTCATGAATCTCTCCTTGCCTGAAGAGTGATCCCAAGAAGTAAAATAGAAGAAACGGCCTATTACCGCAATTGCTCAAATGGCCTATTCTTGCAATGGCAAAACTGCCCTTTCACAACTCAGGTTCCCGGCTCAGACAAACACCAGATTTGAAAAGAGCTGATGATTCATGTTCTCCCGAGGTAGTAGAATCAGAAAAACATCGTGGTTTCATGAATCTCTCCTTGCCTGAAGAGTGATCCCAAGAAGTAAAATAGAAGAAACGGCCTATTACCGCAATTGCTCAAATGGCCTATTCTTGCAATGGCAAAACTGCCCTTTCACAACTCAGGTTCCCGGCTCAGACAAACACCAGATTTGAAAAAGAGCTGATGATTCATGTTCTCCCGAGGTAGTAGAATCAGAAAAACATCGTGGTTTCATGAATCTCTCCTTGCCTGAAGAGTGATCCCAAGAAGTAAAATAGAAGAAACGGCCTATTACCGCAATTGCTCAAATGGCCTATTCTTGCAATGGCAAAACTGCCCTTTCACAACTCAGGTTCCCGGCTCAGACAAACACCAGATTTGAAAAGAGCTGATGATTCATGTTCTCCCGAGGTAGTAGAATCAGAAAAACATCGTGGTTTCATGAATCTCTCCTTGCCTGAAGAGTGATCCCAAGAAGTAAAATACAAGAAACGGCCTATTACCGCAATTGCTCAAATGGCCTATTCTTGCAATGGCAAAACTGCCCTTTCACAACTCAGGTTCCCGGCTCAGACAAACACCAGATTTGAAAAAGAGCTGATGATTCATGTTCTCCCGAGGTAGTAGAATCAGAAAAACATCGTGGTTTCATGAATCTCTCCTTGCCTGAAGAGTGATCCCAAGAAGTAAAATAGAAGAAACGGCCTATTACCGCAATTGCTCAAATGGCCTATTCTTGCAATGGCAAAACTGCCCTTTCACAACTCAGGTTCCCGGCTCAGACAAACACCAGATTTGAAAAGAGCTGATGATTCATGTTCTCCCGAGGTAGTAGAATCAGAAAAACATCGTGGTTTCATGAATCTCTCCTTGCCTGAAGAGTGATCCCAAGAAGTAAAATAGAAGAAACGGCCTATTACCGCAATTGCTCAAATGGCCTATTCTTGCAATGGCAAAACTGCCCTTTCACAACTCAGGTTCCCGGCTCAGACAAACACCAGATTTGAAAAGAGCTGATGATTCATGTTCTCCCGAGGTAGTAGAATCAGAAAAACATCGTGGTTTCATGAATCTCTCCTTGCCTGAAGAGTGATCCCAAGAAGTAAAATAGAAGAAACGGCCTATTACCGCAATTGCTCAAATGGCCTATTCTTGCAATGGCAAAACTGCCCTTTCACAACTCAGGTTCCCGGCTCAGACAAACACCAGATTTGAAAAGAGCTGATGATTCATGTTCTCCCGAGGTAGTAGAATCAGAAAAACATCGTGGTTTCATGAATCTCTCCTTGCCTGAAGAGTGATCCCAAGAAGTAAAATAGAAGAAACGGCCTATTACCGCAATTGCTCAAATGGCCTATTCTTGCAATGGCAAAACTGCCCTTTCACAACTCAGGTTCCCGGCTCAGACAAACACCAGATTTGAAAAGAGCTGATGATTCATGTTCTCCCGAGGTAGTAGAATCAGAAAAACATCGTGGTTTCATGAATCTCTCCTTGCCTGAAGAGTGATCCCAAGAAGTAAAATAGAAGAAACGGCCTATTACCGCAATTGCTCAAATGGCCTATTCTTGCAATGGCAAAACTGCCCTTTCACAACTCAGGTTCCCGGCTCAGACAAACACCAGATTTGAAAAAGAGCTGATGATTCATGTTCTCCCGAGGTAGTAGAATCAGAAAAACATCGTGGTTTCATGAATCTCTCCTTGCCTGAAGAGTGATCCCAAGAAGTAAAATAGAAGAAACGGCCTATTACCGCAATTGCTCAAATGGCCTATTCTTGCAATGGCAAAACTGCCCTTTCACAACTCAGGTTCCCGGCTCAGACAAACACCAGATTTGAAAAGAGCTGATGATTCATGTTCTCCCGAGGTAGTAGAATCAGAAAAACATCGTGGTTTCATGAATCTCTCCTTGCCTGAAGAGTGATCCCAAGAAGTAAAATAGAAGAAACGGCCTATTACCGCAATTGCTCAAATGGCCTATTCTTGCAATGGCAAAACTGCCCTTTCACAACTCAGGTTCCCGGCTCAGACAAACACCAGATTTGAAAAGAGCTGATGATTCATGTTCTCCCGAGGTAGTAGAATCAGAAAAACATCGTGGTTTCATGAATCTCTCCTTGCCTGAAGAGTGATCCCAAGAAGTAAAATACAAGAAACGGCCTATTACCGCAATTGCTCAAATGGCCTATTCTTGCAATGGCAAAACTGCCCTTTCACAACTCAGGTTCCCGGCTCAGACAAACACCAGATTTGAAAAAGAGCTGATGATTCATGTTCTCCCGAGGTAGTAGAATCAGAAAAACATCGTGGTTTCATGAATCTCTCCTTGCCTGAAGAGTGATCCCAAGAAGTAAAATAGAAGAAACGGCCTATTACCGCAATTGCTCAAATGGCCTATTCTTGCAATGGCAAAACTGCCCTTTCACAACTCAGGTTCCCGGCTCAGACAAACACCAGATTTGAAAAAGAGCTGATGATTCATGTTCTCCCGAGGTAGTAGAATCAGAAAAACATCGTGGTTTCATGAATCTCTCCTTGCCTGAAGAGTGATCCCAAGAAGTAAAATAGAAGAAACGGCCTATTACCGCAATTGCTCAAATGGCCTATTCTTGCAATGGCAAAACTGCCCTTTCACAACTCAGGTTCCCGGCTCAGACAAACACCAGATTTGAAAAAGAGCTGATGATTCATGTTCTCCCGAGGTAGTAGAATCAGAAAAACATCGTGGTTTCATGAATCTCTCCTTGCCTGAAGAGTGATCCCAAGAAGTAAAATAGAAGAAACGGCCTATTACCGCAATTGCTCAAATGGCCTATTCTTGCAATGGCAAAACTGCCCTTTCACAACTGTGGTTCCCGGCTCAGACAAACACCAGATTTGAAAAGGGCTGATGATTCATGTTCTCCCGAGGTAGTAGAATCAGAAAAACATCGTGGTTTCATGAATCTCTCCTTGCCTGAAGAGTGATCCCAAGAAGTAAAATAGAAGAAACGGCCTATTACCGCAATTGCTCAAATGGCCTATTCTTGCAATGGCAAAACTGCCCTTTCACAACTCAGGTTCCCGGCTCAGACAAACACCAGATTTGAAAAAGAGCTGATGATTCATGTTCTCCCGAGGTAGTAGAATCAGAAAAACATCGTGGTTTCATGAATCTCTCCTTGCCTGAAGAGTGATCCCAAGAAGTAAAATACAAGAAACGGCCTATTACCGCAATTGCTCAAATGGCCTATTCTTGCAATGGCAAAACTGCCCTTTCACAACTCAGGTTCCCGGCTCAGACAAACACCAGATTTGAAAAGAGCTGATGATTCATGTTCTCCCGAGGTAGTAGAATCAGAAAAACATCGTGGTTTCATGAATCTCTCCTTGCCTGAAGAGTGATCCCAAGAAGTAAAATAGAAGAAACGGCCTATTACCGCAATTGCTCAAATGGCCTATTCTTGCAATGGCAAAACTGCCCTTTCACAACTCAGGTTCCCGGCTCAGACAAACACCAGATTTGAAAAAGAGCTGATGATTCATGTTCTCCCGAGGTAGTAGAATCAGAAAAACATCGTGGTTTCATGAATCTCTCCTTGCCTGAAGAGTGATCCCAAGAAGTAAAATAGAAGAAACGGCCTATTACCGCAATTGCTCAAATGGCCTATTCTTGCAATGGCAAAACTGCCCTTTCACAACTGTGGTTCCCGGCTCAGACAAACACCAGATTTGAAAAGGGCTGATGATTCATGTTCTCCCGAGGTAGTAGAATCAGAAAAACATCGTGGTTTCATGAATCTCTCCTTGCCTGAAGAGTGATCCCAAGAAGTAAAATAGAATTAACGGCCTATTACCGCAATTGCTCAAATGGCCTATTCTTGCAATGGCAAAACTGCCCTTTCACAACTCAGGTTCCCGGCTCAGACAAACACCAGATTTGAAAAAGATCTGATGATTCATGTTCTCCCGAGGTAGTAGAATCAGAAAAACATCGTGGTTTCATGAATCTCTCCTTGCCTGAAGAGTGATCCCAAGAAGTATAATAGAAGAAACGGCCTATAACCGCAATTTCTCAAATGGCCTATTCTTGCAATGGCAAAACTGCCCTTTCACAACTGTGGTTCCCGGCTCAGACAAACACCAGATTTGAAAAAGAGCTGATGATTCATGTTCTCCCGAGGTAGTAGAATCAGAAAAACATCGTGGTTTCATGAATCTCTCCTTGCCTGAAGAGTGATCCCAAGAAGTAAAATAGAAGAAACGGCCTATTACCGCAATTGCTCAAATGGCCTATTCTTGCAATGGCAAAACTGCCCTTTCACAACTCAGGTTCCCGGCTCAGACAAACACCAGATTTGAAAAGGGCTGATGATTCATGTTCTCCCGAGGTAGTAGAATCAGAAAAACATCGTGGTTTCATGAATCTCTCCTTGCCTGAAGAGTGATCCCAAGAAGTAAAATACAAGAAACGGCCTATTACCGCAATTGCTCAAATGGCCTATTCTTGCAATGGCAAAACTGCCCTTTCACAACTCAGGTTCCCGGCTCAGACAAACACCAGATTTGAAAAAGAGCTGATGATTCATGTTCTCCCGAGGTAGTAGAATCAGAAAAACATCGTGGTTTCATGAATCTCTCCTTGCCTGAAGAGTGATCCCAAGAAGTAAAATAGAAGAAACGGCCTATTACCGCAATTGCTCAAATGGCCTATTCTTGCAATGGCAAAACTGCCCTTTCACAACTCAGGTTCCCGGCTCAGACAAACACCAGATTTGAAAAGAGCTGATGATTCATGTTCTCCCGAGGTAGTAGAATCAGAAAAACATCGTGGTTTCATGAATCTCTCCTTGCCTGAAGAGTGATCCCAAGAAGTAAAATAGAAGAAACGGCCTATTACCGCAATTGCTCAAATGGCCTATTCTTGCAATGGCAAAACTGCCCTTTCACAACTGTGGTTCCCGGCTCAGACAAACACCAGATTTGAAAAGGGCTGATGATTCATGTTCTCCCGAGGTAGTAGAATCAGAAAAACATCGTGGTTTCATGAATCTCTCCTTGCCTGAAGAGTGATCCCAAGAAGTAAAATAGAAGAAACGGCCTATTACCGCAATTGCTCAAATGGCCTATTCTTGCAATGGCAAAACTGCCCTTTCACAACTCAGGTTCCCGGCTCAGACAAACACCAGATTTGAAAAAGAGCTGATGATTCATGTTCTCCCGAGGTAGTAGAATCAGAAAAACATCGTGGTTTCATGAATCTCTCCTTGCCTGAAGAGTGATCCCAAGAAGTATAATAGAAGAAACGGCCTATAACCGCAATTGCTCAAATGGCCTATTCTTGCAATGGCAAAACTGCCCTTTCACAACTGTGGTTCCCGGCTCAGACAAACACCAGATTTGAAAAAGGGCTGATGATTCATGTTCTCCCGAGGTAGTAGAATCAGAAAAACATCGTGGTTTCATGAATCTCTCCTTGCCTGAAGAGTGATCCCAAGAAGTAAAATAGAAGAAACGGCCTATTACCGCAATTGCTCAAATGGCCTATTCTTGCAATGGCAAAACTGCCCTTTCACAACTCAGGTTCCCGGCTCAGACAAACACCAGATTTGAAAAAGAGCTGATGATTCATGTTCTCCCGAGGTAGTAGAATCAGAAAAACATCGTGGTTTCATGAATCTCTCCTTGCCTGAAGAGTGATCCCAAGAAGTAAAATACAAGAAACGGCCTATTACCGCAATTGCTCAAATGGCCTATTCTTGCAATGGCAAAACTGCCCTTTCACAACTCAGGTTCCCGGCTCAGACAAACACCAGATTTGAAAAGGGCTGATGATTCATGTTCTCCCGAGGTAGTAGAATCAGAAAAACATCGTGGTTTCATGAATCTCTCCTTGCCTGAAGAGTGATCCCAAGAAGTAAAATAGAAGAAACGGCCTATTACCGCAATTGCTCAAATGGCCTATTCTTGCAATGGCAAAACTGCCCTTTCACAACTCAGGTTCCCGGCTCAGACAAACACCAGATTTGAAAAGAGCTGATGATTCATGTTCTCCCGAGGTAGTAGAATCAGAAAAACATCGTGGTTTCATGAATCTCTCCTTGCCTGAAGAGTGATCCCAAGAAGTAAAATAGAAGAAACGGCCTATTACCGCAATTGCTCAAATGGCCTATTCTTGCAATGGCAAAACTGCCCTTTCACAACTCAGGTTCCCGGCTCAGACAAACACCAGATTTGAAAAGGGCTGATGATTCATGTTCTCCCGAGGTAGTAGAATCAGAAAAACATCGTGGTTTCATGAATCTCTCCTTGCCTGAAGAGTGATCCCAAGAAGTAAAATAGAAGAAACGGCCTATTACCGCAATTGCTCAAATGGCCTATTCTTGCAATGGCAAAACTGCCCTTTCACAACTCAGGTTCCCGGCTCAGACAAACACCAGATTTGAAAAGAGCTGATGATTCATGTTCTCCCGAGGTAGTAGAATCAGAAAAACATCGTGGTTTCATGAATCTCTCCTTGCCTGAAGAGTGATCCCAAGAAGTAAAATAGAAGAAACGGCCTATTACCGCAATTGCTCAAATGGCCTATTCTTGCAATGGCAAAACTGCCCTTTCACAACTGTGGTTCCCGGCTCAGACAAACACCAGATTTGAAAAAGAGCTGATGATTCATGTTCTCCCGAGGTAGTAGAATCAGAAAAACATCGTGGTTTCATGAATCTCTCCTTGCCTGAAGAGTGATCCCAAGAAGTAAAATAGAAGAAACGGCCTATTACCGCAATTGCTCAAATGGCCTATTCTTGCAATGGCAAAACTGCCCTTTCACAACTCAGGTTCCCGGCTCAGACAAACACCAGATTTGAAAAAGAGCTGATGATTCATGTTCTCCCGAGGTAGTAGAATCAGAAAAACATCGTGGTTTCATGAATCTCTCCTTGCCTGAAGAGTGATCCCAAGAAGTAAAATAGAAGAAACGGCCTATTACCGCAATTGCTCAAATGGCCTATTCTTGCAATGGCAAAACTGCCCTTTCACAACTCAGGTTCCCGGCTCAGACAAACACCAGATTTGAAAAAGAGCTGATGATTCATGTTCTCCCGAGGTAGTAGAATCAGAAAAACATCGTGGTTTCATGAATCTCTCCTTGCCTGAAGAGTGATCCCAAGAAGTAAAATAGAAGAAACGGCCTATTACCGCAATTGCTCAAATGGCCTATTCTTGCAATGGCAAAACTGCCCTTTCACAACTCAGGTTCCCGGCTCAGACAAACACCAGATTTGAAAAAGAGCTGATGATTCATGTTCTCCCGAGGTAGTAGAATCAGAAAAACATCGTGGTTTCATGAATCTCTCCTTGCCTGAAGAGTGATCCCAAGAAGTAAAATACAAGAAACGGCCTATTACCGCAATTGCTCAAATGGCCTATTCTTGCAATGGCAAAACTGCCCTTTCACAACTCAGGTTCCCGGCTCAGACAAACACCAGATTTGAAAAGAGCTGATGATTCATGTTCTCCCGAGGTAGTAGAATCAGAAAAACATCGTGGTTTCATGAATCTCTCCTTGCCTGAAGAGTGATCCCAAGAAGTAAAATAGAAGAAACGGCCTATTACCGCAATTGCTCAAATGGCCTATTCTTGCAATGGCAAAACTGCCCTTTCACAACTGTGGTTCCCGGCTCAGACAAACACCAGATTTGAAAAAGAGCTGATGATTCATGTTCTCCCGAGGTAGTAGAATCAGAAAAACATCGTGGTTTCATGAATCTCTCCTTGCCTGAAGAGTGATCCCAAGAAGTAAAATACAAGAAACGGCCTATTACCGCAATTGCTCAAATGGCCTATTCTTGCAATGGCAAAACTGCCCTTTCACAACTGTGGTTCCCGGCTCAGACAAACACCAGATTTGAAAAAGAGCTGATGATTCATGTTCTCCCGAGGTAGTAGAATCAGAAAAACATCGTGGTTTCATGAATCTCTCCTTGCCTGAAGAGTGATCCCAAGAAGTATAATAGAAGAAACGGCCTATAACCGCAATTGCTCAAATGGCCTATTCTTGCAATGGCAAAACTGCCCTTTCACAACTGTGGTTCCCGGCTCAGACAAACACCAGATTTGAAAAAGAGCTGATGATTCATGTTCTCCCGAGGTAGTAGAATCAGAAAAACATCGTGGTTTCATGAATCTCTCCTTGCCTGAAGAGTGATCCCAAGAAGTAAAATAGAAGAAACGGCCTATTACCGCAATTGCTCAAATGGCCTATTCTTGCAATGGCAAAACTGCCCTTTCACAACTCAGGTTCCCGGCTCAGACAAACACCAGATTTGAAAAGGGCTGATGATTCATGTTCTCCCGAGGTAGTAGAATCAGAAAAACATCGTGGTTTCATGAATCTCTCCTTGCCTGAAGAGTGATCCCAAGAAGTAAAATAGAAGAAACGGCCTATTACCGCAATTGCTCAAATGGCCTATTCTTGCAATGGCAAAACTGCCCTTTCACAACTGTGGTTCCCGGCTCAGACAAACACCAGATTTGAAAAAGAGCTGATGATTCATGTTCTCCCGAGGTAGTAGAATCAGAAAAACATCGTGGTTTCATGAATCTCTCCTTGCCTGAAGAGTGATCCCAAGAAGTAAAATAGAAGAAACGGCCTATTACCGCAATTGCTCAAATGGCCTATTCTTGCAATGGCAAAACTGCCCTTTCACAACTCAGGTTCCCGGCTCAGACAAACACCAGATTTGAAAAGGGCTGATGATTCATGTTCTCCCGAGGTAGTAGAATCAGAAAAACATCGTGGTTTCATGAATCTCTCCTTGCCTGAAGAGTGATCCCAAGAAGTAAAATAGAAGAAACGGCCTATTACCGCAATTGCTCAAATGGCCTATTCTTGCAATGGCAAAACTGCCCTTTCACAACTCAGGTTCCCGGCTCAGACAAACACCAGATTTGAAAAGAGCTGATGATTCATGTTCTCCCGAGGTAGTAGAATCAGAAAAACATCGTGGTTTCATGAATCTCTCCTTGCCTGAAGAGTGATCCCAAGAAGTAAAATAGAAGAAACGGCCTATTACCGCAATTGCTCAAATGGCCTATTCTTGCAATGGCAAAACTGCCCTTTCACAACTCAGGTTCCCGGCTCAGACAAACACCAGATTTGAAAAGAGCTGATGATTCATGTTCTCCCGAGGTAGTAGAATCAGAAAAACATCGTGGTTTCATGAATCTCTCCTTGCCTGAAGAGTGATCCCAAGAAGTAAAATAGAAGAAACGGCCTATTACCGCAATTGCTCAAATGGCCTATTCTTGCAATGGCAAAACTGCCCTTTCACAACTCAGGTTCCCGGCTCAGACAAACACCAGATTTGAAAAGAGCTGATGATTCATGTTCTCCCGAGGTAGTAGAATCAGAAAAACATCGTGGTTTCATGAATCTCTCCTTGCCTGAAGAGTGATCCCAAGAAGTAAAATACAAGAAACGGCCTATTACCGCAATTGCTCAAATGGCCTATTCTTGCAATGGCAAAACTGCCCTTTCACAACTCAGGTTCCCGGCTCAGACAAACACCAGATTTGAAAAAGAGCTGATGATTCATGTTCTCCCGAGGTAGTAGAATCAGAAAAACATCGTGGTTTCATGAATCTCTCCTTGCCTGAAGAGTGATCCCAAGAAGTAAAATAGAAGAAACGGCCTATTACCGCAATTGCTCAAATGGCCTATTCTTGCAATGGCAAAACTGCCCTTTCACAACTCAGGTTCCCGGCTCAGACAAACACCAGATTTGAAAAGAGCTGATGATTCATGTTCTCCCGAGGTAGTAGAATCAGAAAAACATCGTGGTTTCATGAATCTCTCCTTGCCTGAAGAGTGATCCCAAGAAGTAAAATAGAAGAAACGGCCTATTACCGCAATTGCTCAAATGGCCTATTCTTGCAATGGCAAAACTGCCCTTTCACAACTCAGGTTCCCGGCTCAGACAAACACCAGATTTGAAAAAGAGCTGATGATTCATGTTCTCCCGAGGTAGTAGAATCAGAAAAACATCGTGGTTTCATGAATCTCTCCTTGCCTGAAGAGTGATCCCAAGAAGTAAAATAGAAGAAACGGCCTATTACCGCAATTGCTCAAATGGCCTATTCTTGCAATGGCAAAACTGCCCTTTCACAACTGTGGTTCCCGGCTCAGACAAACACCAGATTTGAAAAAGAGCTGATGATTCATGTTCTCCCGAGGTAGTAGAATCAGAAAAACATCGTGGTTTCATGAATCTCTCCTTGCCTGAAGAGTGATCCCAAGAAGTAAAATACAAGAAACGGCCTATTACCGCAATTGCTCAAATGGCCTATTCTTGCAATGGCAAAACTGCCCTTTCACAACTCAGGTTCCCGGCTCAGACAAACACCAGATTTGAAAAGGGCTGATGATTCATGTTCTCCCGAGGTAGTAGAATCAGAAAAACATCGTGGTTTCATGAATCTCTCCTTGCCTGAAGAGTGATCCCAAGAAGTAAAATACAAGAAACGGCCTATTACCGCAATTGCTCAAATGGCCTATTCTTGCAATGGCAAAACTGCCCTTTCACAACTCAGGTTCCCGGCTCAGACAAACACCAGATTTGAAAAAGAGCTGATGATTCATGTTCTCCCGAGGTAGTAGAATCAGAAAAACATCGTGGTTTCATGAATCTCTCCTTGCCTGAAGAGTGATCCCAAGAAGTAAAATAGAAGAAACGGCCTATTACCGCAATTGCTCAAATGGCCTATTCTTGCAATGGCAAAACTGCCCTTTCACAACTCAGGTTCCCGGCTCAGACAAACACCAGATTTGAAAGAGCTGATGATTCATGTTCTCCCGAGGTAGTAGAATCAGAAAAACATCGTGGTTTCATGAATCTCTCCTTGCCTGAAGAGTGATCCCAAGAAGTAAAATAGAAGAAACGGCCTATTACCGCAATTGCTCAAATGGCCTATTCTTGCAATGGCAAAACTGCCCTTTCACAACTCAGGTTCCCGGCTCAGACAAACACCAGATTTGAAAAGAGCTGATGATTCATGTTCTCCCGAGGTAGTAGAATCAGAAAAACATCGTGGTTTCATGAATCTCTCCTTGCCTGAAGAGTGATCCCAAGAAGTAAAATACAAGAAACGGCCTATTACCGCAATTGCTCAAATGGCCTATTCTTGCAATGGCAAAACTGCCCTTTCACAACTCAGGTTCCCGGCTCAGACAAACACCAGATTTGAAAAGAGCTGATGATTCATGTTCTCCCGAGGTAGTAGAATCAGAAAAACATCGTGGTTTCATGAATCTCTCCTTGCCTGAAGAGTGATCCCAAGAAGTAAAATAGAAGAAACGGCCTATTACCGCAATTGCTCAAATGGCCTATTCTTGCAATGGCAAAACTGCCCTTTCACAACTCAGGTTCCCGGCTCAGACAAACACCAGATTTGAAAAGAGCTGATGATTCATGTTCTCCCGAGGTAGTAGAATCAGAAAAACATCGTGGTTTCATGAATCTCTCCTTGCCTGAAGAGTGATCCCAAGAAGTAAAATAGAAGAAACGGCCTATTACCGCAATTGCTCAAATGGCCTATTCTTGCAATGGCAAAACTGCCCTTTCACAACTCAGGTTCCCGGCTCAGACAAACACCAGATTTGAAAGAGCTGATGATTCATGTTCTCCCGAGGTAGTAGAATCAGAAAAACATCGTGGTTTCATGAATCTCTCCTTGCCTGAAGAGTGATCCCAAGAAGTAAAATACAAGAAACGGCCTATTACCGCAATTGCTCAAATGGCCTATTCTTGCAATGGCAAAACTGCCCTTTCACAACTCAGGTTCCCGGCTCAGACAAACACCAGATTTGAAAAAGAGCTGATGATTCATGTTCTCCCGAGGTAGTAGAATCAGAAAAACATCGTGGTTTCATGAATCTCTCCTTGCCTGAAGAGTGATCCCAAGAAGTAAAATACAAGAAACGGCCTATTACCGCAATTGCTCAAATGGCCTATTCTTGCAATGGCAAAACTGCCCTTTCACAACTCAGGTTCCCGGCTCAGACAAACACCAGATTTGAAAAGAGCTGATGATTCATGTTCTCCCGAGGTAGTAGAATCAGAAAAACATCGTGGTTTCATGAATCTCTCCTTGCCTGAAGAGTGATCCCAAGAAGTAAAATAGAAGAAACGGCCTATTACCGCAATTGCTCAAATGGCCTATTCTTGCAATGGCAAAACTGCCCTTTCACAACTCAGGTTCCCGGCTCAGACAAACACCAGATTTGAAAAGAGCTGATGATTCATGTTCTCCCGAGGTAGTAGAATCAGAAAAACATCGTGGTTTCATGAATCTCTCCTTGCCTGAAGAGTGATCCCAAGAAGTAAAATACAAGAAACGGCCTATTACCGCAATTGCTCAAATGGCCTATTCTTGCAATGGCAAAACTGCCCTTTCACAACTCAGGTTCCCGGCTCAGACAAACACCAGATTTGAAAAGAGCTGATGATTCATGTTCTCCCGAGGTAGTAGAATCAGAAAAACATCGTGGTTTCATGAATCTCTCCTTGCCTGAAGAGTGATCCCAAGAAGTAAAATACAAGAAACGGCCTATTACCGCAATTGCTCAAATGGCCTATTCTTGCAATGGCAAAACTGCCCTTTCACAACTCAGGTTCCCGGCTCAGACAAACACCAGATTTGAAAAGAGCTGATGATTCATGTTCTCCCGAGGTAGTAGAATCAGAAAAACATCGTGGTTTCATGAATCTCTCCTTGCCTGAAGAGTGATCCCAAGAAGTAAAATAGAAGAAACGGCCTATTACCGCAATTGCTCAAATGGCCTATTCTTGCAATGGCAAAACTGCCCTTTCACAACTCAGGTTCCCGGCTCAGACAAACACCAGATTTGAAAAGAGCTGATGATTCATGTTCTCCCGAGGTAGTAGAATCAGAAAAACATCGTGGTTTCATGAATCTCTCCTTGCCTGAAGAGTGATCCCAAGAAGTAAAATAGAAGAAACGGCCTATTACCGCAATTGCTCAAATGGCCTATTCTTGCAATGGCAAAACTGCCCTTTCACAACTCAGGTTCCCGGCTCAGACAAACACCAGATTTGAAAAAGAGCTGATGATTCATGTTCTCCCGAGGTAGTAGAATCAGAAAAACATCGTGGTTTCATGAATCTCTCCTTGCCTGAAGAGTGATCCCAAGAAGTAAAATACAAGAAACGGCCTATTACCGCAATTGCTCAAATGGCCTATTCTTGCAATGGCAAAACTGCCCTTTCACAACTCAGGTTCCCGGCTCAGACAAACACCAGATTTGAAAGAGCTGATGATTCATGTTCTCCCGAGGTAGTAGAATCAGAAAAACATCGTGGTTTCATGAATCTCTCCTTGCCTGAAGAGTGATCCCAAGAAGTAAAATAGAAGAAACGGCCTATTACCGCAATTGCTCAAATGGCCTATTCTTGCAATGGCAAAACTGCCCTTTCACAACTCAGGTTCCCGGCTCAGACAAACACCAGATTTGAAAAAGAGCTGATGATTCATGTTCTCCCGAGGTAGTAGAATCAGAAAAACATCGTGGTTTCATGAATCTCTCCTTGCCTGAAGAGTGATCCCAAGAAGTAAAATAGAAGAAACGGCCTATTACCGCAATTGCTCAAATGGCCTATTCTTGCAATGGCAAAACTGCCCTTTCACAACTCAGGTTCCCGGCTCAGACAAACACCAGATTTGAAAAGAGCTGATGATTCATGTTCTCCCGAGGTAGTAGAATCAGAAAAACATCGTGGTTTCATGAATCTCTCCTTGCCTGAAGAGTGATCCCAAGAAGTAAAATACAAGAAACGGCCTATTACCGCAATTGCTCAAATGGCCTATTCTTGCAATGGCAAAACTGCCCTTTCACAACTCAGGTTCCCGGCTCAGACAAACACCAGATTTGAAAAGAGCTGATGATTCATGTTCTCCCGAGGTAGTAGAATCAGAAAAACATCGTGGTTTCATGAATCTCTCCTTGCCTGAAGAGTGATCCCAAGAAGTAAAATACAAGAAACGGCCTATTACCGCAATTGCTCAAATGGCCTATTCTTGCAATGGCAAAACTGCCCTTTCACAACTCAGGTTCCCGGCTCAGACAAACACCAGATTTGAAAAAGAGCTGATGATTCATGTTCTCCCGAGGTAGTAGAATCAGAAAAACATCGTGGTTTCATGAATCTCTCCTTGCCTGAAGAGTGATCCCAAGAAGTAAAATACAAGAAACGGCCTATTACCGCAATTGCTCAAATGGCCTATTCTTGCAATGGCAAAACTGCCCTTTCACAACTCAGGTTCCCGGCTCAGACAAACACCAGATTTGAAAAGAGCTGATGATTCATGTTCTCCCGAGGTAGTAGAATCAGAAAAACATCGTGGTTTCATGAATCTCTCCTTGCCTGAAGAGTGATCCCAAGAAGTAAAATAGAAGAAACGGCCTATTACCGCAATTGCTCAAATGGCCTATTCTTGCAATGGCAAAACTGCCCTTTCACAACTCAGGTTCCCGGCTCAGACAAACACCAGATTTGAAAAGAGCTGATGATTCATGTTCTCCCGAGGTAGTAGAATCAGAAAAACATCGTGGTTTCATGAATCTCTCCTTGCCTGAAGAGTGATCCCAAGAAGTAAAATAGAAGAAACGGCCTATTACCGCAATTGCTCAAATGGCCTATTCTTGCAATGGCAAAACTGCCCTTTCACAACTCAGGTTCCCGGCTCAGACAAACACCAGATTTGAAAAGAGCTGATGATTCATGTTCTCCCGAGGTAGTAGAATCAGAAAAACATCGTGGTTTCATGAATCTCTCCTTGCCTGAAGAGTGATCCCAAGAAGTAAAATAGAAGAAACGGCCTATTACCGCAATTGCTCAAATGGCCTATTCTTGCAATGGCAAAACTGCCCTTTCACAACTCAGGTTCCCGGCTCAGACAAACACCAGATTTGAAAAAGAGCTGATGATTCATGTTCTCCCGAGGTAGTAGAATCAGAAAAACATCGTGGTTTCATGAATCTCTCCTTGCCTGAAGAGTGATCCCAAGAAGTAAAATAGAAGAAACGGCCTATTACCGCAATTGCTCAAATGGCCTATTCTTGCAATGGCAAAACTGCCCTTTCACAACTCAGGTTCCCGGCTCAGACAAACACCAGATTTGAAAAAGAGCTGATGATTCATGTTCTCCCGAGGTAGTAGAATCAGAAAAACATCGTGGTTTCATGAATCTCTCCTTGCCTGAAGAGTGATCCCAAGAAGTAAAATAGAAGAAACGGCCTATTACCGCAATTGCTCAAATGGCCTATTCTTGCAATGGCAAAACTGCCCTTTCACAACTCAGGTTCCCGGCTCAGACAAACACCAGATTTGAAAAGAGCTGATGATTCATGTTCTCCCGAGGTAGTAGAATCAGAAAAACATCGTGGTTTCATGAATCTCTCCTTGCCTGAAGAGTGATCCCAAGAAGTAAAATACAAGAAACGGCCTATTACCGCAATTGCTCAAATGGCCTATTCTTGCAATGGCAAAACTGCCCTTTCACAACTCAGGTTCCCGGCTCAGACAAACACCAGATTTGAAAAAGAGCTGATGATTCATGTTCTCCCGAGGTAGTAGAATCAGAAAAACATCGTGGTTTCATGAATCTCTCCTTGCCTGAAGAGTGATCCCAAGAAGTAAAATACAAGAAACGGCCTATTACCGCAATTGCTCAAATGGCCTATTCTTGCAATGGCAAAACTGCCCTTTCACAACTCAGGTTCCCGGCTCAGACAAACACCAGATTTGAAAAGAGCTGATGATTCATGTTCTCCCGAGGTAGTAGAATCAGAAAAACATCGTGGTTTCATGAATCTCTCCTTGCCTGAAGAGTGATCCCAAGAAGTAAAATAGAAGAAACGGCCTATTACCGCAATTGCTCAAATGGCCTATTCTTGCAATGGCAAAACTGCCCTTTCACAACTCAGGTTCCCGGCTCAGACAAACACCAGATTTGAAAAGAGCTGATGATTCATGTTCTCCCGAGGTAGTAGAATCAGAAAAACATCGTGGTTTCATGAATCTCTCCTTGCCTGAAGAGTGATCCCAAGAAGTAAAATAGAAGAAACGGCCTATTACCGCAATTGCTCAAATGGCCTATTCTTGCAATGGCAAAACTGCCCTTTCACAACTCAGGTTCCCGGCTCAGACAAACACCAGATTTGAAAAGAGCTGATGATTCATGTTCTCCCGAGGTAGTAGAATCAGAAAAACATCGTGGTTTCATGAATCTCTCCTTGCCTGAAGAGTGATCCCAAGAAGTAAAATACAAGAAACGGCCTATTACCGCAATTGCTCAAATGGCCTATTCTTGCAATGGCAAAACTGCCCTTTCACAACTCAGGTTCCCGGCTCAGACAAACACCAGATTTGAAAAGAGCTGATGATTCATGTTCTCCCGAGGTAGTAGAATCAGAAAAACATCGTGGTTTCATGAATCTCTCCTTGCCTGAAGAGTGATCCCAAGAAGTAAAATAGAAGAAACGGCCTATTACCGCAATTGCTCAAATGGCCTATTCTTGCAATGGCAAAACTGCCCTTTCACAACTCAGGTTCCCGGCTCAGACAAACACCAGATTTGAAAAAGAGCTGATGATTCATGTTCTCCCGAGG
The DNA here is from genome assembly GCF_059951505.1 of Python bivittatus. Classification (NCBI taxonomy): domain Eukaryota; kingdom Metazoa; phylum Chordata; class Lepidosauria; order Squamata; family Pythonidae; genus Python; species Python bivittatus. The sequence continues at coordinate 47,983 of NW_028277028.1, forward strand.
TAGTAGAATCAGAAAAACATCGTGGTTTCATGAATCTCTCCTTGCCTGAAGAGTGATCCCAAGAAGTAAAATAGAAGAAACGGCCTATTACCGCAATTGCTCAAATGGCCTATTCTTGCAATGGCAAAACTGCCCTTTCACAACTCAGGTTCCCGGCTCAGACAAACACCAGATTTGAAAAGAGCTGATGATTCATGTTCTCCCGAGGTAGTAGAATCAGAAAAACATCGTGGTTTCATGAATCTCTCCTTGCCTGAAGAGTGATCCCAAGAAGTAAAATACAAGAAACGGCCTATTACCGCAATTGCTCAAATGGCCTATTCTTGCAATGGCAAAACTGCCCTTTCACAACTCAGGTTCCCGGCTCAGACAAACACCAGATTTGAAAAGAGCTGATGATTCATGTTCTCCCGAGGTAGTAGAATCAGAAAAACATCGTGGTTTCATGAATCTCTCCTTGCCTGAAGAGTGATCCCAAGAAGTAAAATACAAGAAACGGCCTATTACCGCAATTGCTCAAATGGCCTATTCTTGCAATGGCAAAACTGCCCTTTCACAACTCAGGTTCCCGGCTCAGACAAACACCAGATTTGAAAAGAGCTGATGATTCATGTTCTCCCGAGGTAGTAGAATCAGAAAAACATCGTGGTTTCATGAATCTCTCCTTGCCTGAAGAGTGATCCCAAGAAGTAAAATACAAGAAACGGCCTATTACCGCAATTGCTCAAATGGCCTATTCTTGCAATGGCAAAACTGCCCTTTCACAACTCAGGTTCCCGGCTCAGACAAACACCAGATTTGAAAAGAGCTGATGATTCATGTTCTCCCGAGGTAGTAGAATCAGAAAAACATCGTGGTTTCATGAATCTCTCCTTGCCTGAAGAGTGATCCCAAGAAGTAAAATAGAAGAAACGGCCTATTACCGCAATTGCTCAAATGGCCTATTCTTGCAATGGCAAAACTGCCCTTTCACAACTCAGGTTCCCGGCTCAGACAAACACCAGATTTGAAAAAGAGCTGATGATTCATGTTCTCCCGAGGTAGTAGAATCAGAAAAACATCGTGGTTTCATGAATCTCTCCTTGCCTGAAGAGTGATCCCAAGAAGTAAAATACAAGAAACGGCCTATTACCGCAATTGCTCAAATGGCCTATTCTTGCAATGGCAAAACTGCCCTTTCACAACTCAGGTTCCCGGCTCAGACAAACACCAGATTTGAAAAGAGCTGATGATTCATGTTCTCCCGAGGTAGTAGAATCAGAAAAACATCGTGGTTTCATGAATCTCTCCTTGCCTGAAGAGTGATCCCAAGAAGTAAAATACAAGAAACGGCCTATTACCGCAATTGCTCAAATGGCCTATTCTTGCAATGGCAAAACTGCCCTTTCACAACTCAGGTTCCCGGCTCAGACAAACACCAGATTTGAAAAGAGCTGATGATTCATGTTCTCCCGAGGTAGTAGAATCAGAAAAACATCGTGGTTTCATGAATCTCTCCTTGCCTGAAGAGTGATCCCAAGAAGTAAAATACAAGAAACGGCCTATTACCGCAATTGCTCAAATGGCCTATTCTTGCAATGGCAAAACTGCCCTTTCACAACTCAGGTTCCCGGCTCAGACAAACACCAGATTTGAAAAGAGCTGATGATTCATGTTCTCCCGAGGTAGTAGAATCAGAAAAACATCGTGGTTTCATGAATCTCTCCTTGCCTGAAGAGTGATCCCAAGAAGTAAAATACAAGAAACGGCCTATTACCGCAATTGCTCAAATGGCCTATTCTTGCAATGGCAAAACTGCCCTTTCACAACTCAGGTTCCCGGCTCAGACAAACACCAGATTTGAAAAGAGCTGATGATTCATGTTCTCCCGAGGTAGTAGAATCAGAAAAACATCGTGGTTTCATGAATCTCTCCTTGCCTGAAGAGTGATCCCAAGAAGTAAAATACAAGAAACGGCCTATTACCGCAATTGCTCAAATGGCCTATTCTTGCAATGGCAAAACTGCCCTTTCACAACTCAGGTTCCCGGCTCAGACAAACACCAGATTTGAAAAGAGCTGATGATTCATGTTCTCCCGAGGTAGTAGAATCAGAAAAACATCGTGGTTTCATGAATCTCTCCTTGCCTGAAGAGTGATCCCAAGAAGTAAAATACAAGAAACGGCCTATTACCGCAATTGCTCAAATGGCCTATTCTTGCAATGGCAAAACTGCCCTTTCACAACTCAGGTTCCCGGCTCAGACAAACACCAGATTTGAATGAGAGCTGATGATTCATGTTCTCCCGAGGTAGTAGAATCAGAAAAACATCGTGGTTTCATGAATCTCTCCTTGCCTGAAGAGTGATCCCAAGAAGTAAAATAGAAGAAACGGCCTATTACCGCAATTGCTCAAATGGCCTATTCTTGCAATGGCAAAACTGCCCTTTCACAACTCAGGTTCCCGGCTCAGACAAACACCAGATTTGAAAAGAGCTGATGATTCATGTTCTCCCGAGGTAGTAGAATCAGAAAAACATCGTGGTTTCATGAATCTCTCCTTGCCTGAAGAGTGATCCCAAGAAGTAAAATAGAAGAAACGGCCTATTACCGCAATTGCTCAAATGGCCTATTCTTGCAATGGCAAAACTGCCCTTTCACAACTCAGGTTCCCGGCTCAGACAAACACCAGATTTGAAAAGAGCTGATGATTCATGTTCTCCCGAGGTAGTAGAATCAGAAAAACATCGTGGTTTCATGAATCTCTCCTTGCCTGAAGAGTGATCCCAAGAAGTAAAATAGAAGAAACGGCCTATTACCGCAATTGCTCAAATGGCCTATTCTTGCAATGGCAAAACTGCCCTTTCACAACTCAGGTTCCCGGCTCAGACAAACACCAGATTTGAAAGAGCTGATGATTCATGTTCTCCCGAGGTAGTAGAATCAGAAAAACATCGTGGTTTCATGAATCTCTCCTTGCCTGAAGAGTGATCCCAAGAAGTAAAATAGAAGAAACGGCCTATTACCGCAATTGCTCAAATGGCCTATTCTTGCAATGGCAAAACTGCCCTTTCACAACTCAGGTTCCCGGCTCAGACAAACACCAGATTTGAAAAGAGCTGATGATTCATGTTCTCCCGAGGTAGTAGAATCAGAAAAACATCGTGGTTTCATGAATCTCTCCTTGCCTGAAGAGTGATCCCAAGAAGTAAAATACAAGAAACGGCCTATTACCGCAATTGCTCAAATGGCCTATTCTTGCAATGGCAAAACTGCCCTTTCACAACTCAGGTTCCCGGCTCAGACAAACACCAGATTTGAAAGAGCTGATGATTCATGTTCTCCCGAGGTAGTAGAATCAGAAAAACATCGTGGTTTCATGAATCTCTCCTTGCCTGAAGAGTGATCCCAAGAAGTAAAATAGAAGAAACGGCCTATTACCGCAATTGCTCAAATGGCCTATTCTTGCAATGGCAAAACTGCCCTTTCACAACTCAGGTTCCCGGCTCAGACAAACACCAGATTTGAAAAGAGCTGATGATTCATGTTCTCCCGAGGTAGTAGAATCAGAAAAACATCGTGGTTTCATGAATCTCTCCTTGCCTGAAGAGTGATCCCAAGAAGTAAAATAGAAGAAACGGCCTATTACCGCAATTGCTCAAATGGCCTATTCTTGCAATGGCAAAACTGCCCTTTCACAACTCAGGTTCCCGGCTCAGACAAACACCAGATTTGAAAAGAGCTGATGATTCATGTTCTCCCGAGGTAGTAGAATCAGAAAAACATCGTGGTTTCATGAATCTCTCCTTGCCTGAAGAGTGATCCCAAGAAGTAAAATACAAGAAACGGCCTATTACCGCAATTGCTCAAATGGCCTATTCTTGCAATGGCAAAACTGCCCTTTCACAACTCAGGTTCCCGGCTCAGACAAACACCAGATTTGAAAGAGCTGATGATTCATGTTCTCCCGAGGTAGTAGAATCAGAAAAACATCGTGGTTTCATGAATCTCTCCTTGCCTGAAGAGTGATCCCAAGAAGTAAAATAGAAGAAACGGCCTATTACCGCAATTGCTCAAATGGCCTATTCTTGCAATGGCAAAACTGCCCTTTCACAACTCAGGTTCCCGGCTCAGACAAACACCAGATTTGAAAAAGAGCTGATGATTCATGTTCTCCCGAGGTAGTAGAATCAGAAAAACATCGTGGTTTCATGAATCTCTCCTTGCCTGAAGAGTGATCCCAAGAAGTAAAATAGAAGAAACGGCCTATTACCGCAATTGCTCAAATGGCCTATTCTTGCAATGGCAAAACTGCCCTTTCACAACTCAGGTTCCCGGCTCAGACAAACACCAGATTTGAAAAGAGCTGATGATTCATGTTCTCCCGAGGTAGTAGAATCAGAAAAACATCGTGGTTTCATGAATCTCTCCTTGCCTGAAGAGTGATCCCAAGAAGTAAAATACAAGAAACGGCCTATTACCGCAATTGCTCAAATGGCCTATTCTTGCAATGGCAAAACTGCCCTTTCACAACTCAGGTTCCCGGCTCAGACAAACACCAGATTTGAAAAGAGCTGATGATTCATGTTCTCCCGAGGTAGTAGAATCAGAAAAACATCGTGGTTTCATGAATCTCTCCTTGCCTGAAGAGTGATCCCAAGAAGTAAAATAGAAGAAACGGCCTATTACCGCAATTGCTCAAATGGCCTATTCTTGCAATGGCAAAACTGCCCTTTCACAACTCAGGTTCCCGGCTCAGACAAACACCAGATTTGAAAAGAGCTGATGATTCATGTTCTCCCGAGGTAGTAGAATCAGAAAAACATCGTGGTTTCATGAATCTCTCCTTGCCTGAAGAGTGATCCCAAGAAGTAAAATAGAAGAAACGGCCTATTACCGCAATTGCTCAAATGGCCTATTCTTGCAATGGCAAAACTGCCCTTTCACAACTCAGGTTCCCGGCTCAGACAAACACCAGATTTGAAAAGAGCTGATGATTCATGTTCTCCCGAGGTAGTAGAATCAGAAAAACATCGTGGTTTCATGAATCTCTCCTTGCCTGAAGAGTGATCCCAAGAAGTAAAATACAAGAAACGGCCTATTACCGCAATTGCTCAAATGGCCTATTCTTGCAATGGCAAAACTGCCCTTTCACAACTCAGGTTCCCGGCTCAGACAAACACCAGATTTGAAAAGAGCTGATGATTCATGTTCTCCCGAGGTAGTAGAATCAGAAAAACATCGTGGTTTCATGAATCTCTCCTTGCCTGAAGAGTGATCCCAAGAAGTAAAATACAAGAAACGGCCTATTACCGCAATTGCTCAAATGGCCTATTCTTGCAATGGCAAAACTGCCCTTTCACAACTCAGGTTCCCGGCTCAGACAAACACCAGATTTGAAAAGAGCTGATGATTCATGTTCTCCCGAGGTAGTAGAATCAGAAAAACATCGTGGTTTCATGAATCTCTCCTTGCCTGAAGAGTGATCCCAAGAAGTAAAATAGAAGAAACGGCCTATTACCGCAATTGCTCAAATGGCCTATTCTTGCAATGGCAAAACTGCCCTTTCACAACTCAGGTTCCCGGCTCAGACAAACACCAGATTTGAAAGAGCTGATGATTCATGTTCTCCCGAGGTAGTAGAATCAGAAAAACATCGTGGTTTCATGAATCTCTCCTTGCCTGAAGAGTGATCCCAAGAAGTAAAATACAAGAAACGGCCTATTACCGCAATTGCTCAAATGGCCTATTCTTGCAATGGCAAAACTGCCCTTTCACAACTCAGGTTCCCGGCTCAGACAAACACCAGATTTGAAAAGAGCTGATGATTCATGTTCTCCCGAGGTAGTAGAATCAGAAAAACATCGTGGTTTCATGAATCTCTCCTTGCCTGAAGAGTGATCCCAAGAAGTAAAATAGAAGAAACGGCCTATTACCGCAATTGCTCAAATGGCCTATTCTTGCAATGGCAAAACTGCCCTTTCACAACTCAGGTTCCCGGCTCAGACAAACACCAGATTTGAAAAAGAGCTGATGATTCATGTTCTCCCGAGGTAGTAGAATCAGAAAAACATCGTGGTTTCATGAATCTCTCCTTGCCTGAAGAGTGATCCCAAGAAGTAAAATACAAGAAACGGCCTATTACCGCAATTGCTCAAATGGCCTATTCTTGCAATGGCAAAACTGCCCTTTCACAACTCAGGTTCCCGGCTCAGACAAACACCAGATTTGAAAAGAGCTGATGATTCATGTTCTCCCGAGGTAGTAGAATCAGAAAAACATCGTGGTTTCATGAATCTCTCCTTGCCTGAAGAGTGATCCCAAGAAGTAAAATACAAGAAACGGCCTATTACCGCAATTGCTCAAATGGCCTATTCTTGCAATGGCAAAACTGCCCTTTCACAACTCAGGTTCCCGGCTCAGACAAACACCAGATTTGAAAAGGGCTGATGATTCATGTTCTCCCGAGGTAGTAGAATCAGAAAAACATCGTGGTTTCATGAATCTCTCCTTGCCTGAAGAGTGATCCCAAGAAGTAAAATAGAAGAAACGGCCTATTACCGCAATTGCTCAAATGGCCTATTCTTGCAATGGCAAAACTGCCCTTTCACAACTCAGGTTCCCGGCTCAGACAAACACCAGATTTGAAAAGAGCTGATGATTCATGTTCTCCCGAGGTAGTAGAATCAGAAAAACATCGTGGTTTCATGAATCTCTCCTTGCCTGAAGAGTGATCCCAAGAAGTAAAATAGAAGAAACGGCCTATTACCGCAATTGCTCAAATGGCCTATTCTTGCAATGGCAAAACTGCCCTTTCACAACTCAGGTTCCCGGCTCAGACAAACACCAGATTTGAAAGAGCTGATGATTCATGTTCTCCCGAGGTAGTAGAATCAGAAAAACATCGTGGTTTCATGAATCTCTCCTTGCCTGAAGAGTGATCCCAAGAAGTAAAATACAAGAAACGGCCTATTACCGCAATTGCTCAAATGGCCTATTCTTGCAATGGCAAAACTGCCCTTTCACAACTCAGGTTCCCGGCTCAGACAAACACCAGATTTGAAAAAGAGCTGATGATTCATGTTCTCCCGAGGTAGTAGAATCAGAAAAACATCGTGGTTTCATGAATCTCTCCTTGCCTGAAGAGTGATCCCAAGAAGTAAAATAGAAGAAACGGCCTATTACCGCAATTGCTCAAATGGCCTATTCTTGCAATGGCAAAACTGCCCTTTCACAACTCAGGTTCCCGGCTCAGACAAACACCAGATTTGAAAAGAGCTGATGATTCATGTTCTCCCGAGGTAGTAGAATCAGAAAAACATCGTGGTTTCATGAATCTCTCCTTGCCTGAAGAGTGATCCCAAGAAGTAAAATACAAGAAACGGCCTATTACCGCAATTGCTCAAATGGCCTATTCTTGCAATGGCAAAACTGCCCTTTCACAACTCAGGTTCCCGGCTCAGACAAACACCAGATTTGAAAAGAGCTGATGATTCATGTTCTCCCGAGGTAGTAGAATCAGAAAAACATCGTGGTTTCATGAATCTCTCCTTGCCTGAAGAGTGATCCCAAGAAGTAAAATACAAGAAACGGCCTATTACCGCAATTGCTCAAATGGCCTATTCTTGCAATGGCAAAACTGCCCTTTCACAACTCAGGTTCCCGGCTCAGACAAACACCAGATTTGAAAAGAGCTGATGATTCATGTTCTCCCGAGGTAGTAGAATCAGAAAAACATCGTGGTTTCATGAATCTCTCCTTGCCTGAAGAGTGATCCCAAGAAGTAAAATAGAAGAAACGGCCTATTACCGCAATTGCTCAAATGGCCTATTCTTGCAATGGCAAAACTGCCCTTTCACAACTCAGGTTCCCGGCTCAGACAAACACCAGATTTGAAAAGAGCTGATGATTCATGTTCTCCCGAGGTAGTAGAATCAGAAAAACATCGTGGTTTCATGAATCTCTCCTTGCCTGAAGAGTGATCCCAAGAAGTAAAATAGAAGAAACGGCCTATTACCGCAATTGCTCAAATGGCCTATTCTTGCAATGGCAAAACTGCCCTTTCACAACTCAGGTTCCCGGCTCAGACAAACACCAGATTTGAAAAGAGCTGATGATTCATGTTCTCCCGAGGTAGTAGAATCAGAAAAACATCGTGGTTTCATGAATCTCTCCTTGCCTGAAGAGTGATCCCAAGAAGTAAAATACAAGAAACGGCCTATTACCGCAATTGCTCAAATGGCCTATTCTTGCAATGGCAAAACTGCCCTTTCACAACTCAGGTTCCCGGCTCAGACAAACACCAGATTTGAAAAGAGCTGATGATTCATGTTCTCCCGAGGTAGTAGAATCAGAAAAACATCGTGGTTTCATGAATCTCTCCTTGCCTGAAGAGTGATCCCAAGAAGTAAAATACAAGAAACGGCCTATTACCGCAATTGCTCAAATGGCCTATTCTTGCAATGGCAAAACTGCCCTTTCACAACTCAGGTTCCCGGCTCAGACAAACACCAGATTTGAAAAGAGCTGATGATTCATGTTCTCCCGAGGTAGTAGAATCAGAAAAACATCGTGGTTTCATGAATCTCTCCTTGCCTGAAGAGTGATCCCAAGAAGTAAAATACAAGAAACGGCCTATTACCGCAATTGCTCAAATGGCCTATTCTTGCAATGGCAAAACTGCCCTTTCACAACTCAGGTTCCCGGCTCAGACAAACACCAGATTTGAAAAGAGCTGATGATTCATGTTCTCCCGAGGTAGTAGAATCAGAAAAACATCGTGGTTTCATGAATCTCTCCTTGCCTGAAGAGTGATCCCAAGAAGTAAAATACAAGAAACGGCCTATTACCGCAATTGCTCAAATGGCCTATTCTTGCAATGGCAAAACTGCCCTTTCACAACTCAGGTTCCCGGCTCAGACAAACACCAGATTTGAAAAGAGCTGATGATTCATGTTCTCCCGAGGTAGTAGAATCAGAAAAACATCGTGGTTTCATGAATCTCTCCTTGCCTGAAGAGTGATCCCAAGAAGTAAAATACAAGAAACGGCCTATTACCGCAATTGCTCAAATGGCCTATTCTTGCAATGGCAAAACTGCCCTTTCACAACTCAGGTTCCCGGCTCAGACAAACACCAGATTTGAAAAGAGCTGATGATTCATGTTCTCCCGAGGTAGTAGAATCAGAAAAACATCGTGGTTTCATGAATCTCTCCTTGCCTGAAGAGTGATCCCAAGAAGTAAAATACAAGAAACGGCCTATTACCGCAATTGCTCAAATGGCCTATTCTTGCAATGGCAAAACTGCCCTTTCACAACTCAGGTTCCCGGCTCAGACAAACACCAGATTTGAAAAGAGCTGATGATTCATGTTCTCCCGAGGTAGTAGAATCAGAAAAACATCGTGGTTTCATGAATCTCTCCTTGCCTGAAGAGTGATCCCAAGAAGTAAAATACAAGAAACGGCCTATTACCGCAATTGCTCAAATGGCCTATTCTTGCAATGGCAAAACTGCCCTTTCACAACTCAGGTTCCCGGCTCAGACAAACACCAGATTTGAAAAGAGCTGATGATTCATGTTCTCCCGAGGTAGTAGAATCAGAAAAACATCGTGGTTTCATGAATCTCTCCTTGCCTGAAGAGTGATCCCAAGAAGTAAAATAGAAGAAACGGCCTATTACCGCAATTGCTCAAATGGCCTATTCTTGCAATGGCAAAACTGCCCTTTCACAACTCAGGTTCCCGGCTCAGACAAACACCAGATTTGAAAAGAGCTGATGATTCATGTTCTCCCGAGGTAGTAGAATCAGAAAAACATCGTGGTTTCATGAATCTCTCCTTGCCTGAAGAGTGATCCCAAGAAGTAAAATACAAGAAACGGCCTATTACCGCAATTGCTCAAATGGCCTATTCTTGCAATGGCAAAACTGCCCTTTCACAACTCAGGTTCCCGGCTCAGACAAACACCAGATTTGAAAAGAGCTGATGATTCATGTTCTCCCGAGGTAGTAGAATCAGAAAAACATCGTGGTTTCATGAATCTCTCCTTGCCTGAAGAGTGATCCCAAGAAGTAAAATACAAGAAACGGCCTATTACCGCAATTGCTCAAATGGCCTATTCTTGCAATGGCAAAACTGCCCTTTCACAACTCAGGTTCCCGGCTCAGACAAACACCAGATTTGAAAAGAGCTGATGATTCATGTTCTCCCGAGGTAGTAGAATCAGAAAAACATCGTGGTTTCATGAATCTCTCCTTGCCTGAAGAGTGATCCCAAGAAGTAAAATACAAGAAACGGCCTATTACCGCAATTGCTCAAATGGCCTATTCTTGCAATGGCAAAACTGCCCTTTCACAACTCAGGTTCCCGGCTCAGACAAACACCAGATTTGAAAAGAGCTGATGATTCATGTTCTCCCGAGGTAGTAGAATCAGAAAAACATCGTGGTTTCATGAATCTCTCCTTGCCTGAAGAGTGATCCCAAGAAGTAAAATAGAAGAAACGGCCTATTACCGCAATTGCTCAAATGGCCTATTCTTGCAATGGCAAAACTGCCCTTTCACAACTCAGGTTCCCGGCTCAGACAAACACCAGATTTGAAAGAGCTGATGATTCATGTTCTCCCGAGGTAGTAGAATCAGAAAAACATCGTGGTTTCATGAATCTCTCCTTGCCTGAAGAGTGATCCCAAGAAGTAAAATACAAGAAACGGCCTATTACCGCAATTGCTCAAATGGCCTATTCTTGCAATGGCAAAACTGCCCTTTCACAACTCAGGTTCCCGGCTCAGACAAACACCAGATTTGAAAAGAGCTGATGATTCATGTTCTCCCGAGGTAGTAGAATCAGAAAAACATCGTGGTTTCATGAATCTCTCCTTGCCTGAAGAGTGATCCCAAGAAGTAAAATACAAGAAACGGCCTATTACCGCAATTGCTCAAATGGCCTATTCTTGCAATGGCAAAACTGCCCTTTCACAACTCAGGTTCCCGGCTCAGACAAACACCAGATTTGAAAAGAGCTGATGATTCATGTTCTCCCGAGGTAGTAGAATCAGAAAAACATCGTGGTTTCATGAATCTCTCCTTGCCTGAAGAGTGATCCCAAGAAGTAAAATACAAGAAACGGCCTATTACCGCAATTGCTCAAATGGCCTATTCTTGCAATGGCAAAACTGCCCTTTCACAACTCAGGTTCCCGGCTCAGACAAACACCAGATTTGAAAGAGCTGATGATTCATGTTCTCCCGAGGTAGTAGAATCAGAAAAACATCGTGGTTTCATGAATCTCTCCTTGCCTGAAGAGTGATCCCAAGAAGTAAAATAGAAGAAACGGCCTATTACCGCAATTGCTCAAATGGCCTATTCTTGCAATGGCAAAACTGCCCTTTCACAACTCAGGTTCCCGGCTCAGACAAACACCAGATTTGAAAAGAGCTGATGATTCATGTTCTCCCGAGGTAGTAGAATCAGAAAAACATCGTGGTTTCATGAATCTCTCCTTGCCTGAAGAGTGATCCCAAGAAGTAAAATAGAAGAAACGGCCTATTACCGCAATTGCTCAAATGGCCTATTCTTGCAATGGCAAAACTGCCCTTTCACAACTCAGGTTCCCGGCTCAGACAAACACCAGATTTGAAAAGAGCTGATGATTCATGTTCTCCCGAGGTAGTAGAATCAGAAAAACATCGTGGTTTCATGAATCTCTCCTTGCCTGAAGAGTGATCCCAAGAAGTAAAATACAAGAAACGGCCTATTACCGCAATTGCTCAAATGGCCTATTCTTGCAATGGCAAAACTGCCCTTTCACAACTCAGGTTCCCGGCTCAGACAAACACCAGATTTGAAAAGAGCTGATGATTCATGTTCTCCCGAGGTAGTAGAATCAGAAAAACATCGTGGTTTCATGAATCTCTCCTTGCCTGAAGAGTGATCCCAAGAAGTAAAATACAAGAAACGGCCTATTACCGCAATTGCTCAAATGGCCTATTCTTGCAATGGCAAAACTGCCCTTTCACAACTCAGGTTCCCGGCTCAGACAAACACCAGATTTGAAAAGAGCTGATGATTCATGTTCTCCCGAGGTAGTAGAATCAGAAAAACATCGTGGTTTCATGAATCTCTCCTTGCCTGAAGAGTGATCCCAAGAAGTAAAATAGAAGAAACGGCCTATTACCGCAATTGCTCAAATGGCCTATTCTTGCAATGGCAAAACTGCCCTTTCACAACTCAGGTTCCCGGCTCAGACAAACACCAGATTTGAAAAGAGCTGATGATTCATGTTCTCCCGAGGTAGTAGAATCAGAAAAACATCGTGGTTTCATGAATCTCTCCTTGCCTGAAGAGTGATCCCAAGAAGTAAAATAGAAGAAACGGCCTATTACCGCAATTGCTCAAATGGCCTATTCTTGCAATGGCAAAACTGCCCTTTCACAACTCAGGTTCCCGGCTCAGACAAACACCAGATTTGAAAAAGAGCTGATGATTCATGTTCTCCCGAGGTAGTAGAATCAGAAAAACATCGTGGTTTCATGAATCTCTCCTTGCCTGAAGAGTGATCCCAAGAAGTAAAATAGAAGAAACGGCCTATTACCGCAATTGCTCAAATGGCCTATTCTTGCAATGGCAAAACTGCCCTTTCACAACTCAGGTTCCCGGCTCAGACAAACACCAGATTTGAAAGAGCTGATGATTCATGTTCTCCCGAGGTAGTAGAATCAGAAAAACATCGTGGTTTCATGAATCTCTCCTTGCCTGAAGAGTGATCCCAAGAAGTAAAATACAAGAAACGGCCTATTACCGCAATTGCTCAAATGGCCTATTCTTGCAATGGCAAAACTGCCCTTTCACAACTCAGGTTCCCGGCTCAGACAAACACCAGATTTGAAAAGAGCTGATGATTCATGTTCTCCCGAGGTAGTAGAATCAGAAAAACATCGTGGTTTCATGAATCTCTCCTTGCCTGAAGAGTGATCCCAAGAAGTAAAATAGAAGAAACGGCCTATTACCGCAATTGCTCAAATGGCCTATTCTTGCAATGGCAAAACTGCCCTTTCACAACTCAGGTTCCCGGCTCAGACAAACACCAGATTTGAAAAAGAGCTGATGATTCATGTTCTCCCGAGGTAGTAGAATCAGAAAAACATCGTGGTTTCATGAATCTCTCCTTGCCTGAAGAGTGATCCCAAGAAGTAAAATAGAAGAAACGGCCTATTACCGCAATTGCTCAAATGGCCTATTCTTGCAATGGCAAAACTGCCCTTTCACAACTCAGGTTCCCGGCTCAGACAAACACCAGATTTGAAAAGAGCTGATGATTCATGTTCTCCCGAGGTAGTAGAATCAGAAAAACATCGTGGTTTCATGAATCTCTCCTTGCCTGAAGAGTGATCCCAAGAAGTAAAATAGAAGAAACGGCCTATTACCGCAATTGCTCAAATGGCCTATTCTTGCAATGGCAAAACTGCCCTTTCACAACTCAGGTTCCCGGCTCAGACAAACACCAGATTTGAAAGAGCTGATGATTCATGTTCTCCCGAGGTAGTAGAATCAGAAAAACATCGTGGTTTCATGAATCTCTCCTTGCCTGAAGAGTGATCCCAAGAAGTAAAATAGAAGAAACGGCCTATTACCGCAATTGCTCAAATGGCCTATTCTTGCAATGGCAAAACTGCCCTTTCACAACTCAGGTTCCCGGCTCAGACAAACACCAGATTTGAAAAGAGCTGATGATTCATGTTCTCCCGAGGTAGTAGAATCAGAAAAACATCGTGGTTTCATGAATCTCTCCTTGCCTGAAGAGTGATCCCAAGAAGTAAAATACAAGAAACGGCCTATTACCGCAATTGCTCAAATGGCCTATTCTTGCAATGGCAAAACTGCCCTTTCACAACTCAGGTTCCCGGCTCAGACAAACACCAGATTTGAAAAAGAGCTGATGATTCATGTTCTCCCGAGGTAGTAGAATCAGAAAAACATCGTGGTTTCATGAATCTCTCCTTGCCTGAAGAGTGATCCCAAGAAGTAAAATACAAGAAACGGCCTATTACCGCAATTGCTCAAATGGCCTATTCTTGCAATGGCAAAACTGCCCTTTCACAACTCAGGTTCCCGGCTCAGACAAACACCAGATTTGAAAAAGAGCTGATGATTCATGTTCTCCCGAGGTAGTAGAATCAGAAAAACATCGTGGTTTCATGAATCTCTCCTTGCCTGAAGAGTGATCCCAAGAAGTAAAATACAAGAAACGGCCTATTACCGCAATTGCTCAAATGGCCTATTCTTGCAATGGCAAAACTGCCCTTTCACAACTCAGGTTCCCGGCTCAGACAAACACCAGATTTGAAAGAGCTGATGATTCATGTTCTCCCGAGGTAGTAGAATCAGAAAAACATCGTGGTTTCATGAATCTCTCCTTGCCTGAAGAGTGATCCCAAGAAGTAAAATAGAAGAAACGGCCTATTACCGCAATTGCTCAAATGGCCTATTCTTGCAATGGCAAAACTGCCCTTTCACAACTCAGGTTCCCGGCTCAGACAAACACCAGATTTGAAAAAGAGCTGATGATTCATGTTCTCCCGAGGTAGTAGAATCAGAAAAACATCGTGGTTTCATGAATCTCTCCTTGCCTGAAGAGTGATCCCAAGAAGTAAAATAGAAGAAACGGCCTATTACCGCAATTGCTCAAATGGCCTATTCTTGCAATGATGAACCTGCCCTTTCAGAACTGAGGTTCCCAGCTCAGACAAACACCAGATTTGAAAAAGAGCTGATGATTCATGTTCTCCCGAGGTAGTAGAATCAGAAAAACATCGTGGTTTCATGAATTTCTCCTTGCCTCAGGAGTGATCCCAAGAAGTAATTTGGAAGAAACGGGCTATTACCGCAATTGCTCAAATGGCCTATTCTAGCAATGGCGAAACTGCCCTTTCACAACTGAGGTTCCCGGCTCAGACAAACACCAGATCTGAAAAAGAGCTGATGGTTCATGTTCTCTCGAGGTAGTAGAATCAGGTAAACATCGTGGTTTCATGAATCTCTCCTTGCCTGAAGAGTGATCCCAAGAAGTTAAATAGAAGAAACGGCCTATTACCGCAATTGCTCAAATGGCCTATTCTAGCAATGGCGAAACTGCTGTAATAAATTTAAGCCTTATATATATATAAATCTATATAATGATATAGCCATAGAACAGCCATGTTTATCCTATTCATGAACTTTACTAGGAAACTCACGTTGCTGGCATGAAGGAATGTTGGAATGTACGCTAGATACCTTGTACGAATGAGTTCTCAACGGTGATAAGGCTGGAATGCTGGTGGGTGTAAGGAATAAAGTGACACATCATAAATTTATAAGAAAACGGGAAGAGAGGTACCATTGTAACAAGCTACCCAGCTGTAGCAAACCCGAACTGTTCCTGGCATGTACCGTACCTGGATGAGAATGGATGGAGATGACTTAGATGAATTCTAAGTAAATAGGTTGGGTATAAAAGGAAGTATGGAAACTATATCCACCTGGAAGTGCGAGACGACTCTTGTTGGAGCAGGGGACGCCCTGAGTCTGATTCCCAGCCCACTCTAGCACAGCCTGATGAACTGTGTTGAGAGTGAATGTAAGTATTCTGTGTGAATGTGTAGCCTTGTTGGGCAAGAATACTTACAGCAACTTGGGTAGCCTTGTTGGGCAATTGATTATTGATATACTGTTGTTAGCCTAGTCGGGCACTTACATTTATTGCTAGCCTTGTTGGGCAATTGATTATTGATACACTGTTGTTAGCCTAGTCGGGCACTTACATTTATTGCTAGCCTTGCTGGGCATATATTTTACTGTAATACATATTACAGGAAACTAAAGAAATTGTATGTATTAATCAACTTTGATTAAACACTGATTAAACACTTGCTTTGTTTTCTGCCAAATAACACAAGAATAAAAGAACTAATTTTTAACTTCAATTTGGAGTGGATTCAATCAATCATTTTTGTAACATAATTGGCGTAGTCGGCAGGATTCTTGGTTTGCATTTGGACGGAATACAATGGCAAGCGGATTTTTTAAGGAAAAAAAAAAAAAGAATTATTAGGAATAGCAAAAGGAGAAAAAAGTCCATTAGGAAAAATAAAGTCTACAGTATGTAAGTATGTATACCCTATTGTCAGTAAAGAAGAGAATGGGGACAAAGTTCAGCCAGTGACTGTGGTCTTTCTAGATTATGTTATGAAAACGGCTCTGGAGGCTGTTGAGGATACTAGAAACTTTATGATGATGGTGCAGGAGGAGGTTAATAGGAGAAGTGAGGAATTAGAGGAAAAAAGTGTACAATATAGACAAGCTTTAGAACAAGTGCTTGAAAAAACTGAAATAGCTAGAGGAATGAAACAAACTATGGAAGAACAAACTAGGCAATTACAGGAAATGAAGACAAAAATACAAAACTAACACAGCTGACAAGTAAGATTTCAGCTGTTAAAAATAAACAGGGGCGGGTTTCATGCATGAATACACATGACCCATGTGAAGGGTTTGACACATCTTGTTGTGATGAACCCGAATATTATAATAACCCTTGTTGTAGCCCTTTTGGGTCTCACGTATCTGCTGTAAAAAAGGTTTCAATCAGTGCAGATACTGGTAGGGGATTCAAACATCAAGTTTCTTATGAACCACTTTCTGCAGGGGAATTAAGAGATTTAAAAGGAAGATTAGGACCCATAAAAGAACCAATTGTGTGGGCCACTAATGTGGCTCTCGAAATGGACAAAGAAAATTTAATAATTTCTGAAGCCCAAAGGCTTTTTAGGATGTATGCTGAGACAGCAGATTTTAGTCAGAAATTAGACAATGATCCTTGTTTCATAGTTTTGAGGCATTTCATTGAGGGTTAGGGTTAGAGCTTTTACAAGAAATTAGGGAATTGAAATCAACTCTTCAGGGACCTTCTGATTAGGGATGCCTGGCGGGTATAGGGCCCCTTAGTTATTTCAAGCCGCTGGGAAAAGTTACAGGGGTCCCAGATGATAATAGATCTTTTTATTTTATACAAGATGATTCTTTTAGGGAGCATCGTGCCCTTCTGGATCCTGGTGCTACTGATTGTATAGTTAAATTCTGGCCACCAGGGGCCAGACGGGTGGGGCACATGACTGTAACATTGTCATTGGGTTATTGGGGAAAGCCCAGACTTATTCCGATTTTATCTTTTTACTTGATTGTTCAAGGGGACAGAATTTTGATTAGAGGGTTGTGGGATAAAGAGAGCAATGAAAACCTTATTTTAGGAATGTCTTTCTTTAATAAAGGGTTTTGGTTTACCCCAAAAGGGTATCTTTTTCGATCAGTTCCCTTGACTGGAAAAATCCACTCTGTTAAAGGAAAAATGGATGAGGAATATTCCACCTTAGAATGGTGGAAGAATCAGGTCCCTGGAATTCAACAAAGTAACAAATATGAGGCAGGAAGACATGTTTCTGCAATGGTAGAAATAACAGGTCCTGCTGTGCCCCCTCAAAGGCAGTATGCTTTAAATCCTGCTGCCGTCCAAGGTCTTAAACCAGTTGTAGAGGGACTTCTAAGAGAAAGTATTATAGAAGAAACAAGAAGCCCTTTTAATAGTCCTATATGGCCAGTTTTGAAATCATATGGTAAAACATACCGGATGGTAGTTGATTTTAGAAGAATTAATAAGGTAACTCCCCTTATGGCTCCTATTGTTGCTAGCATTACAGATTTAAAGACTCAGATTGTACCTACTTCTAAATATTTCAGCGTGATTGATTTAGCTAATTGTTTCTTTGCTTTACCCTTGACTGAAGAAAGCAAGCCGCGTTTTGCTTTCACCTATGGGGAAAAACAATACATCTTCTGTCATGTTCTCTAAGGTTTTCATAATTCCCCTGCAATAGCACACAAATATGTGAGAGAAATGTTGCAAATGTTGCCAGAAACTGACCATGCTTATGTCTATTCTTATGTGGATGATATTTTAGTCCAAGGGGAAGATGAAAAGGAAGTACGGGAGCGTAGTTTACGTGTTTTACGTTTGATTTGTGACACAGGTTTTAAAGTAAACCTTGAAAAAGCCCAGTTAGTAAGACCTCGAGTGCGATTTTTAGGATTGACAATTGACCAAGGTCCTTGTGAAATAGATGAACAAAGAGCACAGGCCCTTTGTTCCATGCCTACACCTACTGATGACCTTTTTGGGTCAAAGATAGGTGGACTAATAGTTTGGGCAGACCATTGAAACAATCTGAAGAGTGGCAGCGAATTTATAGCTTAATACTTAACATACAGGTTACAGTTTATTGGACTAAGGCACATCAAAAATCAGGGACTTCACGGGCAGTTGATTTAAATAGAGCTGTAGATGCTTTAGTACATTCTGCCTCCTCTGCTGTTGTTAGTATGATAAAATCTGATATAGAAGACCTTGTTTTTGACTTACATGCCATAGGACATGAAGGTGTAGAGAAAATTCTCCATAGAGGAAAATGATGGGGATTAACAAACCAACATCGCCCACTTATTTCTCATGTTGTTAATAATTGTCCAATTTGTCTATTTGAAAAACGGGATTATTCACAGCCACAAATTCCCATTTTACCCCAAAGGCAATTTGAACCACAGGCGGTGTTATACATTGATTATATTGACAAACTTCCAGTAACGCAGAGAGGGAATAAATATTTGTTAGTAGTAATCGATGGATTTAGTGGATGGCCGGAGGCTTTCCCTACCAAGAACAACGGAGCATTAATTACAGCTAAGAAATTATATCAAGAGATGTTTTGCAGGTTCGGTACCCCAAGGGTCTTACCCATAGGATCCCAGGTAATGTACAAAAGCTTGGGAAAGAAAAAACACACCTTGGCACCACGATATAAAGGACCTTTTGTAATATCGAATTGTATCCCACCTGTAAGCTATCTTTTAAGTAACCAAAAATGGGTGCATCGTAGTCAAATTAAACCCATTTCTGATGATGCGCATGCGTAATTTTCTCCTTTTTCCTAGAAATGAAGTCTTTCCTACTACAGTTCATAACAAAAACAAAATTATGGATATATCCTAAATATATTGTTTCTTCAAAGAATATAAATGGGTGGTGATTCTGTATTACAATCTTTTATAACGATCCCACCGAGAGTCCTGGGAAATCCCAGAAGAGGAACAAAGGTGTGATTACATGTGAGAAAAATAGGAAAGGACTATTGCAAGTGAAACCTATAACTGAACTTGAAGTAACGCCTTCTATTGAAAATATAGATTTGTCAACAATAAGAATCAGATAGAAATGTACAATTTCTGCAACTGCTTGTGCGGTTGTTGTTGTTGCCAAACTTGTTATTATTGTTACTCATTTTGTGATTGTAATATACCTTGTGCCTATCATGATCCTATGTGTAATTATATATTATATGTGTCCAATTATGTGTGATATGCAACAAATAATAGCACTACTTATGTACTTATAGTTTACACATGACTATTATTGTCTGTATTTTACTCTTCTTTTCTAGTACCTTTTGGTTTTTTTTGTTTTGTTTTCTGTTTTCTGTATTTTATAGATCAAGAAGACAAACTCAAACTACCCAGGCTACTTTTGCTTCTGTCTGGATTATTTACTACATTCCAGGATATATTTCTTGGCAGTCTCAGTCTCCTATAGACCCTTATGGACGATGGGGATATATGGAGAAGACAAAGAATGATATATGTGATCTCCTTGGTAATAAATCTGAAGATCTTTTTATTACCCCTTGGAGAGATATTTGTAGTCAAATTTGGAGGGCTGCTCAGTGTACAAATTATAGTGGATCCTTCCACCAACAATTTAGTAATATAACAAGAATAAATCCACATTGTCCTTTCATTGGACATTTTAAGGATGTGAATCATAAACGATATGGTACTATTGCTCCTCCAGGTTATATTTGGGTATGTGGTAAAGGAGGTTTTAAACTTTTACCAGGAAGTTGGAAAGGATCATGTACTCTTGCTCAATATGTAACTCCTGTTTCTGTGCATAAAATTTTACATTCTAAATATATATATTCTTCATTAAGATATAAACGATCTTGGGCTTGGGCTGATGTTGATGATTTTCTAGCTCGTACAATCTTTCCAGGTTATCAAACTTTGCAACAGATTAATACAGATCATTTTGTTCATAACCTTTCTATGCTTTTAGAAGCAGAGTTGAATACTACTGGAAAAGCAATTATTGACCTTCAAGAAGAAATTGACTCACTGGCATGAATTGTTACTGATAATCGAATTGTCCTTGATAGTATGTTGGCTGAACAAGGTGGAGTCTGCATAGTATTGAATCATTCCTGCTGTATGTATGTTAACAATTCTGGATTAATTGAGGAGGACGTTAATAAAATCTATCGTGTTGCTGGTCTTACAGCTGAGGCCAGACAGTCGTGGGAGAAGATACACAACTTGTTTAAAACTGTTTGGGACACACTTACTAGCTGGATACCTTTTGGATGGCTAAGGCGCTTATTCATTGTAATTGTTTTCATTGTACTTTTTATTCTGATCACTTGTTGTATTCAATGCTTTCCACTTTGTATCAATGCTTGTTCTTCATTTAAAGTGACTCGAGCAGAAAAGTAACAATATAAAGTAGTGAGCTATTACTCTCTTCAGTTTGCAATAGCTCAAGAGAGGGAATATGTAATGAATTTAAGCCTTATATATATATATAAATCTATATAATCATATAGCCATAGAACAGCCATGTTTATCCTATTCATGAACTTTACTAGGAAACTCACGTTGCTGGCATGAAGGAATGTTGGAATGTACGCTAGATACCTTGTACGAATGAGTTCTCAACAGTGATAAGGCTGGAATGCTGGTGGGTGTAAGGAATAAAGTGACACATCATAAATTTATAAGAAAACGGGACGAGAGGTACCATTGTAACAAGCTACCCAGCTGTACCAAACACGAACTGTTCCTGGCATGTACCGTACCTGGATGAGAATGGATGGAGATGACTTAGATGAATTCTAAGTAAACAGGTTGGGTATAAAAGGAAGTATGGAAACTATATCCACCTGGAAGTGCGAGACGACTCTTGTTGGAGCCGGGGACGCCCTGAGTCTGATTCCCAGCCCACTCTAGGACAGCCTGATCAACTGTGTTAAGAGTGAATGTAAGTATTCTGTGTGAATGTGTAGCCTTGTTGGGCAAGAATACTTACAGCAACTTGGGTAGCCTTGTTGGGCAATTGATTATTGATACACTGTTGTTAGCCTAGTCGGGCACTTACATTTATTGCTAGCCTTGTTGGGCAATTGATTATTGATACACTGTTGTTAGCCTAGTCGGGCACTTACATTTATTGCTAGCCTTGCTGGGCATATATTTTACTGTAATACATATTACAGGAAACTAAAGAAATTGTATGTATTAATCAACTTTGATTAAACACTGATTAAACACTTGCTTTGTTTTCTGTCCAAATAACACAAGAATAAAAGAACTAATTTTTAACTTCAATTTGGAGTGGATTCAATCAATCATTTTTGTAACCCTGCCCCTTCACAACGGAGGTTCCCGGCTCAGACAAACCCCAGATTTGAAAAAGAGCTGATGATTCATGTTCTCCGGAGGTAGTAGAATCAGAAAAAGATCATGGTTTCATGAATCTCTCCTTGCCAAGAGTGATCCCAAGAATTAATTTGGAAGAAACGGCCTATTACCGCAATTGCTCAAATGGCCTATTCTAGCAATGGCGAAACTGCCCTTTCAAAACGGAGGTTCCCGGCTCAGACAAACACCAGATTTGAAAAAGAGCTGATGATTCATGTTCTCCCGAGGTAGTAGAATCAGAAAAACATCGTGGTTTCATGAATCTCTTCTTGGCTGAGGAGTGATCCCAAGAAGTAATTTGGAAGAAACGGCCTATTAACGCAATTGCTGGTTTCAAGAATCTCTCCGTCCCTTAAGAGAGATCCAAGGAAGAAAGTTGCAAAAAATGGCCTATTACCGCATATGCTCAAAAGGCCTATTGTATTGACGGCGAAACTCTCCTTTCAGAACTGGTGTTCCCGGCCCAGACAACACTAGATTTGAAAAAGATGTCATTTTGAGTATATGGGGTAATCGGCCGTTTTTTGCAACTTTCTTCCTTGGATCACTTTTAAGGCACGGAGAGATTCTTGAAACCATGATGTTTTTCCTCATTCTACTAACTCGGGAGAACATGAATCATGAAGCCTTTTTAAAATCTGGTGTTTGCCTGGGCCGGGAAAGTCAGTTCTGAAAGGGGAGTTTCGCCCGCATTACAATAGGCCCTTTCAGTATTTGCGGTTATAGGCCGTTTTTTGCATCTTTTTTCCTTGGATCACTCTTAAGGGAAGGAGAGATTCTTGAAACCATGGTGTTTTTCTGATTCTACTACCTCGGGAGAACATGAATCATGACTTCTTTTTCAAATCTGCTGTTTTTCTGGGCCAGGAACACCAGTTCTGAAAGGCAGGTTTCGCCGTCAATACAATAGGCCTTTTGAGCATATGTGGTAATAGGCCGTTTTTTCCAACTTTCCTCCTTGGATCACTCTTATGGCAAGGAGAGATTCTTGAAACCATGATGGTTTTCCTTATTCTATTACCTCAGGAGAACATGAATCATGATGACTTTTTCAAATCTGGTATTTGTCTGGGCTGGGAACGCCAGTTCTGAAAGCGGAGTTTCGCCGTCAATACAATAGGCCTTTTGAGCATATGCGGTGATAGGCCGTTTTTTCCAACTTTCTTCCTCGGATCACTCTTAAGGCAAGGACAGATTCTTGAAACCATGATGTTTTTCTGATTCAACTACCTCGGGAGAACATGAATCATCAGCACTTTTTCAAATCTGGTGTTTGTCTGAGCCGGGAACCTCCGTTGTGAAAGGGCAGTTTCGCCATTGCTAGAATAGGCCATTTGAGCAATTGCGGTAATAGGTCGTTTCTTCCAAATTTCTTCTTGGGATCACTCTTCAGGCAAGGAGAGATTCATGAAACCACGATGTTTTTCTGATTCTACTACCTCGGGAGAACATGAATCATCAGCTCTTTTTCAAATCTGGTGTTTGTCTGAGCCGGGAACCTCCGTTGTGAAAGGGCAGTTTCGCCATTGCTAGAATAGGCCATTTGAGCAATTGCGGTAATAGGTCGTGTCTTCCAAATTTCTTCTTGGGATCACTCTTCAGGCAAGGAGAGATTCATGAAACCATGATGTTTTTCTGATTCTACTACCTCGGGAGAACATGAATCAAGACCTCTTTTTCAAATCTGATGTTTGTCTGGGCTGGGAACGCCAGTTCTGAAAGGGGAGTTTCGCCGTCAATACAATATGCCTTTTGAGCATATGTGGTAATAGGCCGTTTTTTCCAACTTTCCTCCTTGGATCACTCTTATGGCAAGGAGAGATTCTTGAAACCATGATGGTTTTCCTTATTCTATTACCTCAGGAGAACATGAATCATGATGACTTTTTCAAATCTGGTATTTGTCTGGGCTGGGAACGCCAGTTCTGAAAGCGGAGTTTCGCCGTCAATACAATAGGCCTTTTGAGCATATGCGGTGATAGGCCGTTTTTTCCAACTTTCTTCCTCGGATCACTCTTAAGGCAAGGACAGATTCTTGAAACCATGATGTTTTTCTGATTCTACTACCTCGGGGGAACATGAATCATGACGTCTTTTTCAAATCTGGTGTTTGTCTGGGCCGGGAACGCCAGTTCTGTAAGGGGAGTTTCACCCTCAATACAGTAGGCCTTTTATGCATATGCGGGAATAGGCCGTTTTTCCAACTTTCTTCCTTGGATCACTCTTAAGGCAAGGAGAGATTCTTGAAACTGTGTTTTTTTTATGATTCTACTACCTCGGGAGAACATGAATCATGATGTCTTTTTCAAATCTGTCTGGGCCGGGAACGTCAGTTCTGAAAGTCCGTTTTGCAGTCACTATAACAGGTATCAGAGGGTTGGTGATATGAAGTGTCTTTGTCATGTTGCATGGAACTAGATAAGTGTCAAAGACTGCGTTTTCATGATGATTCTGAAGTCTCATTCCATGGGGAAGGTAATGGTGTAGTTCACTTTTCCCTTGTTTTCAGTTCCCTTGTGGAGACCATTTGAGCATATGTGGTAATAGGCCGTTTTTTCCAACTTTCTTCCTCGGATCACTCCTTAGGCAAGGAGAGATTCTTGAAACCACGATGTTTTCTTGATTCTACTACCTAGGCAGAACATGCATCATCAGGTCTCTTTCAAATCTGGTGTTTGTTTGACCAGGGAGAATCAGTTCTGAAAGTCCGTTTTTGCACTCACTATAAGAGGCATCAGAGGGTTGGTGGTATGAAGTGTCTATGTCATGTTGCATGGTACTAGATAAGTGTTAAAGACTGCGTTTTCATGATAATTCTGAAGTCTCATTCCATGGGGAATGTAATGGTGTAGTTCACTTTTCCCTAGTTTGCAGTTCCCTTGTGGAGACCATTTGCGCATATGCGGTAATAGGTCGTTTTTTCTAACTTTATTCTTAGGATCACTCCTTAAGGCAAGGAGAGATTCTTGGAACCATGATGTTTTCCTGATTCTGCTACCTAGGCAGAACATGAATCATCAGGTCTGTTATAAATCTGGTGTTTGTCTGACCTCGGAACATCAGTTCTGAAAGTGCGTTTTTGCACTCTTTATAATAGGTATTAGAGGGTTGGTGATATGAAGTGTCTATGTCATGTTGCATGGAACTAGATAAATGTCAAAGACTGCATTTTCATGATAATTCTGAAGTCTCATTCCATGGGGAACATAATGGTGTAGTTCACTTTTCCCTAGTTTGCAGTTCCCTTGTGCAGACCATTTGAGCATATGTGGTAATAGGCCGTTTTTTCCAACTTTATTCTTTGGATCACTCCTTAAGATAAGGAGAGATTCTTGAAACCATGATGTTTTCCTGATTCTACTACCTCGGGAGAACATGAATCAACAGGTCTTTTTCAAATCTGGTGTTTGTTTGACCCAGTTTGTCCGTGACTGGGACCCCACGAATCGCAGCTTGTCATGATGGGTCCCAGTTGTCATTTTGACCGGCTCAGTGTAATGCTGAGCTGGTTGTCCCCTGCAAGCTATGGGCTCCCTAAACCTCCGCACCCGGAGACCCAGTCCTGACACCAGTGCCGGGTGTATTAGACAATGGATGCACCCGGAGTCCAGTAGTGCCTCCAGATTTTCCTCAGCCCCTGAACTTACTCCAAGGATATGGACCCTCACGCGCATGGGAGGGCAGTCCCCGCTTATCATCAGGTCTTCACGTCCCAGCCCCTCTGCCCGCACTGGGACGTCGTTCAGTGCGGGCGCTGCTTATTTCCCGTCGGCGTAATATCTTCCTCCGACAATCCCGACTTGGAGGTGGACCAGTCAGTCCCGCTGCACTCCACTGCGGTCGCCACCACTCCTTTGTGCGGTTGGTCTGGGGCACACCCTCCGGGGGTCTTCGGGCCCCCGGCCTCCACACAGGGTGGAGGGGCATCCTATTTGGATGGGCACTGCCCTGCACGGTGTCCCCGTCCCCCCCCGTCTGGTAGCAGAGATCCACTTTCCTCCGGGCGTCCCGGTCCCCTGTGCTCCGTTACTGGCTGCCTCACCTCTCCTCCGTGGTTGCCTCACCCGCTTCGACCTTGCTCGGCTTCTGATGCCGTGTCTGCCTCTTGACCTGATGCCACGCAGTCTCCTAGCCGAATCCAATCCTTCAGAGTTGTTGGGTTGTCCAGGCTGAGTGCCCAGTCTAGGATCTCCGGGTGGAGCCCGTTCTGAAAGCAGTCGATCTTGTCCCTGGCCCACCTGGTGCTCAGCGTATCCTTAAACTGGTCCCGGAGTGTCTGCATAAACTCTGGGAAATTCTCAAGTTCTGCTGCATTAGCATCGTACAGGCGGACAACCTACCTGGCCGCTCGTCCTTCCAGTAGGTTGGCCACGTAGGTGACCTGCTTCCCGTCTTAGGAGAAGAGGTGACTGCTTCACCTCATGAAATTCCTCACCTGCGTGAGGAAACAGGGCAGCTGCTCGGGGTCCCCCGAGAACTTACTATTCATACCATGGAACCGGAGCACATCTGCCGCTTGTTGGTCTCCCGATGCGCCTCCTACGTGGCGTGTCCTCGGGGCCAGCTGGGGCACAGGGCTGGTGCTGGCTTCGCCCCCCCTCCATTGCTTGGGGCTCTCCGGTCAGGGCCTCGGGGCCATGAAGGACAGTCTGCAGCATGGTCTGAATGCCGTCAGTTGTTGCTGGAAATTGCTCTCCATTCGGGTCATCTTCTCTTCCAGCTCTCGGCTTTTGGACCCCAAGCTACGGCTCGTTGTGACTCCCCATCCTGCTGACCTGTCGGGGCCCATCCCAATGCCAAATGACCACCTGGTGTCCTCCGGTGCGATCTCCGTTGCTTCCCCGTGCCTCTTGCTCTGGGCCGGGCCTGCCATCGCACCTTGGGCTCCTCGCCGCATTGTGAGCTTGCACCCTCTCCGTCGCTAGCCATCCTTGGTAGGTTGAATGGATCGAAACCCCTCAGCTGCTCTATGAACGGATTGTGAGCGCTCCTTGGTGGGTACCAGGTAGTGCTCGGGGTGAACCCTGGCTTTATGTAAGAGTTATCACATTCAGCACCTAATGAAACTCTTGCAAAACACAGGTTCAGCCAAAGAAGTTTACTCAGGTGTAATGCAGGTAGATACAAACAAAGCCAGGTTTGGTTTGGCATGGTTACATAGAGCGGTTTTATAGGGTTCCCTCCTTGACCCAGAGTTACCCCCTCTTTCCTGCCCTTCTCCCCATTGCCTAGGTTACTGAGTTGCCCCTCACCCAAATGGCAGATTCAGCCATGTTCTTTGTCTCTCTGATTGCTGTCCTTTGTGGGGTTGTTGAGTTCATTGGGCTTTTCTCCTGCAGGCTAAGTCGGGAATCCTTGATTACTTGCCGATCGCTGCGCTTCCGAGCTGTTGCAGTTTGCGTTGCCTGGGGCGCTTGAGGGAAGCTGGCTTTGTTACAAAGTATCTACTTCTGCTCTGAGTTAATTGTTGCCACCTGCTGACAATTAACTTGTGGTTTGCCTAACTTCCTCTTTTCCGCTGCCTGCACCTGGGGCGGTGAAATTGACTAGGGGCAGTGAAACAGCAGTGGCGTTCACTGTGCCGTGCCGGCTGAATCTGACAATTACTGCATGTCATCGAATAAACAATAGAATACAAGTGCAAAGCTGGGGAAAGTGAAGTACACCGTTACTTCAGTGGTGCAATGAAAGTTCAGAGTCCTAATGTAAATGCATTCTATAACATGTATCTAGTTGGACGGAACATGACAGGGAGGCCTCATGTTAGCAATCTGTATGATGTCTATTAGAGTGAATGCAAATTCAAGTTTCATTACTAAAGTTCCCAGGACAATTTTTACAACTGTAAAGCAGAGAATTGAAACCATTTCCCCTTGCTTCCTAAGAGCTGAAATACATGTAAAGAAACATTGCTATCTAGCAAAGTGGATCGGGGAATGGAATATGTTATACCAGTTTTTCTTTTACTTAAGAGACAACAAGCCACCATATCTTCCAAACTTCAAGTTAGTAAAGTATATCAGAAAATGGAGTCCTTTACTTAGCCTCGCTATACGGAATGGATATTATCTACTAATCTTTAGCAGTGTACTGGCAGTCCCGTAGAGAATGCTACAGAAACAAATGCTGCTTCCAGATTGCTTCCAATTTGCTTGAATTTCAAGAACTCTGTCTTGGTCCCTTCACTATAGCCATAGTTCTGTTTGCACTCATGATATTAAAGTGAAGCAAACCTAGAAAAGCAAGCAGTTAATAAAATGTTGATAAATATGGAAAATAAAAAACAGTATACTATGATAAATGTTCCTGAAGAAAGCTCTGACACTGAATTAAATTAGTGAATATAATTGTATTAAAAATACCTTTGTTAAAAAAATCACATATTACACACATATTCCAGTCTAAATTAAAAGGAGGAAAAGAGCATAGACAGGTTCAATCTTAAAACAATAAGGAAATAGCACGAAACAAACCACTATTTGGGAAGCAGGAACATTCTGTGTGACCATTTCCTGCATTGGAGTGCCCTCTTGTGGTGAAGATGTCTTTTCTTAGATGAGAAGGAAAAAGAAAAAAAGACAAAACCAATCTACCCTAAACCAGTTTTATAGCAGGCAACAATATTCCAGTCATATACAATAAAACAAATAAAACTTGTTGAAAATATCTATTAAGAATATTCAGCAGCCCAAACCAATGAGATTCCAGAATTCTCTTGTAAATGCATTCTACAATACTTATTTAGTTTGATGCAACATCATAGAGAGGCCTCATGTTAGCAATCTGTATGATCCCTAATAGAGTGAAAGCAAATTCAACTAAAGTTCCCAGGTCAGTCAAACATCAGATTTGAAAAACAGCTGGTGACTTATGTTCTCCGTAGCAAGGAGAATTGGGAATACCATGTGGTTTCATGAATCTCTCTTTGCTTTCAGAGGGATCAAAACAAAAAATCTGAGAGAGATCACTTTATTACTACATGTCACCAAAAGGAGTCCACAGAGGAAGTTAACCAGAAGGGGAAAGTTAACCAAAGAGTTACTTTAGCAATCCAATGAGAGTTCAGAATTGTTATCTAAATGCAGTCTCTGACACTTATGTAGTTAAATGTAACATCCTAGAGAGGCATCATGTTATTATCCTTATGATCCCCATAATAGTAACTGATTCATTTTTTTTTTTTGTTAAAAAATGTTTATCTCCCAAGCTGAAGAGCCAAAACCCTTCGTCAGATATCTGTATGCTGTAAGTCCAGAAGATTGCAGAAGAAGACCTCCAAGGACCGTTTCAACCCTGTTTCCATGAAATACTTTCCCTTCCTTGTTTATTTTTAATAGCTGGAAGTTCAGCAGAGGGTTTGAGATGCAATGTGCTGTATGCACTAAGGTTAGGTGGAGGATACCTGTTGAGGTGCTCCCAGGAAATAGGTGGTGGCAGCAGGAAGTATTAAGCCAGTACTCCAAAGCAAGTGGTCTGTCCAATGTGTGAAGGACTTCTGAGAGAAAGAATTTTAGTCCTTCAAATCTTTCATCCTAAAGGCTGCTGAACCATTTCTGGTACAGTACAGATAGTCCTCGAGTTACGACCATTCATTCAGCAACAGTTCAAAGTTACAACAGTGCCGAAAAAATAGACTTATGACTGTTCCCCAAAGTTACAGTCATTGCAGCACCCCTGCGAGCACATGATCACAATCAGGGCACTTGGCAACCTGTTAATTCTTACAATGTGATTGCCATTTGAACCTTCCCTGCCAGCTCCCACAAGTAAAGTCAATGGGGAAGCCAGCAGGGGAGGTCACAAGTCACTGGGGTAAGTCTCCCCCACCCAACCCCATCCTTTCTTCGCTTGCTTGCATGTACCACATCCTCCTTCCCCCCTTTGCTCACATGCACTGTGCCCTCCTTCCCCCATTCACATGCATACTCCACACCGCAGTGCTCTCCTTTCCTCCTTTCCTCACTTGAATGGACTAGCACCTCCTTTATCCCTTTGCTCGCTCACACGCACTGTGTCCCCTTTGCACTGCACAGCAGCTCTGGGGCTTTGCAGGAGGAAGGCTTTGCAGGAGGAAGGAGAAAGCCTCACGAATGACCAGCAGCTTCCAACATAAACCGGAAAGTGCATGCTGGAAAAGCCCCTGGAGAGCCCTTGAATGGGCAAG
Organism: Python bivittatus; assembly: GCF_059951505.1. Classification (NCBI taxonomy): domain Eukaryota; kingdom Metazoa; phylum Chordata; class Lepidosauria; order Squamata; family Pythonidae; genus Python; species Python bivittatus. The sequence continues at coordinate 77,740 of NW_028277028.1, forward strand.
AGGGGAAGGAGGGCACGGTGTGTGGAAGCGAGGGAAGGAGGGCGTGGTGCATGTGAGCAAGTGAAGGAGGGAAGTAGAGCTCTGGTGCAGTGAAGGGGGAAGGACGGCACGGTGTGTAGTTCAGCAAAGGAGGGAAGGAGAGCGCTGGTGCTGTGTGTGAGCGAGTGAAGGAGGGAAGGAGGGCACTGGTGCCTGCGACCCAGTGAAGAAGGGAGAGAGGGTGTGGTGTATGTGAGCGAGCAAAGTGGAAGGAAAGCGCCAGTGCAGCCAAGGAGGGAAGGAGTTTTCCCTTCCTTGAAATAGTGGTGTAAGTCCCTTATGTTACCCATAGTAAAAATATTTATATAGAGACATCAAAAAGCTTTAGTTATATAACTTGACTTTCTGTATTTACATGTAGATTATTGGTTGCCTCCACACCCTATGTATCATCCTCATTCCAATTCCTGGAATTTGGCATCACACTGTTTTCTAGACATTCTTTTTCCTCTGTCCCAGGACTCAGTTTAAAGCCTTCTAAGTATTTTCTTCCCAGCTCTACCTAATAATTCCTCATCTTGGAAATGTATCCCATGTTGAAGAATCCAAAGTGTTCCCAATTAGGACCATCTGAGTAATGAGTTCTCCACTTCCAGTCTTCCTGGAATAAGGAGAAGGAAAAGGAGGAGGAGGAGGAAGAGAGGAAGAGAGGAAGAGGAAGAGGAAGAGGAAGGAGAAGGAGAAGGAGAAGGAGAAGGAGAACTGTGTTTCTAGCTCCTTCATTTTGCTGCCCAGTAGTGTCTTGCAGTGTCTTCAGGTATGTTAGCTATGCTATTTGTTTCCACGGGGTTTGATTTAAAGGGATAATTGGGCTTAAAGTGTCATGGAAGCCTTTCTATCAAATCTCAGATAGGTGATTGAAATGCTAAAGTTGACAAATGGAGAAACCTGGAATTACAGAAAGATTTAGATAGTTAATATGTTAACTATATAAATGAATAGAGTTTAACGGAAATAATTTTTATTAGCTTCATGCTAACTCAGGCTCTATACATTGGTTTCTCCCACTGACAACTAACTCAAATCAATTGCATAATAGGAAACTGAAACTGAAACTAAAAAGACAATAAAATTAAATTCCATAGAGGTCAGATTTGTTTTGAAGAGATAAAAGAAACAGCATTAGACATTTTGAGTGTTATTGATAAGGAAAGAGAATGAAGAAAGTATAATTTCTTATTGATGCAGGAAAAGTTGGAACTAGATTTGGGGGGTTGGTGGGAATCAAAACAAATAAAAACAAAGCAATTTTTAAATTCCTTATTTTCGTTAACCACAAGAGGGAGCTCCAACATAAGGAAACTTCACTCAATAGCCCTTCACACTTGAATTACAAGAATATATCCTTTTTACTATTTATGTACTTTCCCTTTTTCTCTTGAGTGTTTAATGGTTCTTTGTCTTAATTTCAACAAGATATAGAACTGCAAACATTATGTACAAGACATTCACTGGAATGGATACATCAATATAAGTTTTTTTTTCTTTTTACATATTTACAATGAATATTGGTTTGATATAAAACTATTTTAATACAACTGTATGGTTAAAAACTTTTATGATTTTGAGCCATTTGCATTTGGAATTTTTTTTCATTCTAATCAGATATAAGGTATTCCATTTTCTTGTTTAATTTAGATTCTGCTGTTAATTTTTCTAATTTAATATTTAGTTGAAAGTGTTTATTGTTTGTTAATTTTTTTTCTCATATTATACAATTTGGTCTTCTGCTTTGAGTATTAACTGAACTTTTCTTTCTTCTTTCACATCTGACTGAATACTTTAATTTGTTTTAACTTAATAAACACACATTGTAGGCGTAATATTAGACATTATTTTTCTAAAATGAGTAGGAGAAAATGTAGCAGAGATTACAGCTCCAAAATGGAAAAGACTCAGCATGATTCCTCTACTTCTTTTCCTCAGTTTAAAGAATTTCTTACAATAGACTTACATTTAATAAAAGATAATCTTTCCAAATTATTTCAATGAACATATCAAGATATGGAAGCAAAAATATATTCTCTGAAGTGTAAGGTTTACCCCATTCAGCTCCAATGAAACTCTTGTGACACACAGGTTCAGCAAAGAAGTTTACTAGAGTGTAACGTAGGTAGGTACAGACAAAGCCAGGGTTGGCTTGGCATAGCTCACATGGTGTTTTATAGTTTCCTCATTCCTGCGCTTTACCCTGTTGCCTAGTTACCAATTACCCGCAGTAACCTCCCCTCCGGCAGATTCAGTCTGGTTCTTTTGTCCTCTTGATTGCCGTCTATTGTTTGTGTGGTTGTTGTATTTGTTGGGTTTTCCTGTTGCACTTAAAGCCAGGAGTTCTTAATTCTTTTTTTTCTTGTTCTACTGGGTCTTTTGGTTTACTTAAGATATTTTGGAGGGCTTTCGTTGGTTTGTGTGCTACAGAGATGCCATGTGGTGTAATAGTCTGTTGGTGGTTTCTGAGACCTTTCTGATGTATGGCAGTGTGATCCTTTTCATAGCTTGTGTTGGTTGAGTGGTCAGGCACTTTTTGATAAAGTTGCATGGATATCAATTTTGTTGGAAGATGTTATATAGGTGGTCTGTTTCCTTTTTCTGCTGTTCTGGGTTGCTGCAATGCATTTATGCTTGCTTGAATAATGTTCGAATAACAGCTCCTCTTGTGGGTTAGAAGAAAAGAACCAAGCTCAGAGAACCCCAAGGACTCCACAGAGACATATTCAAAATGATAATGTAAATCTGCTGGAATGCAAATATCTTGGTCAGCTTCAGGCAGATGAGAAAAAAAATGGAGTAGCTATACATGTGAAAAATTTACCATGGACTTTGGAGAAACAAGGGGGACGCAGTGGCGCAGCGGCTTAATGACGCTGAAAGTTGCCGGCCAGAAATGGTCGACGCTTCAGTGGTTCGAGTCCAGCCTTCGCATTAAACAGGGTGAGCTCCTGTTTCCTCCCCAGTTCCTGTCAACCCAACAGGTCGAAAACTCACGTGAGTAGATAAATGGGTACTCTCACTCTGATGGAAGGAAAAATGCTGGCGGCGCCTTGCAAAAAGGAGTCAGGAGCAGTTGCCGGTAAGCGCGAAAAACCGCGCACGCCCGAAAAGGGCGTGAAGCAACGGAAACCCCGCCTCCTGCGCTCGCCAGCTGGGCTCTGCTCTAGGAAGGAGGCTCTGGCAAACCACTTCCGAAAAACAATTGCCTTGAAAACTGCAAGGACTCGTCCAAGCAGTCACTGCAGGGTCAGCAATGACTGAGCGCAGACAAAAAAAAAAAAAAAATGGAGAAACAAATTAAAGATAAGAAGGAAGATGTTTAATATTACCTGTTCAAACTGAATGTGGAAAAGTAACAGCTGTATTTCTACTAGAGTGGGCAGCTATAATAAATTTAAAACAACAGCAACAACAACATTGCTTCGATCTATGCTATCTTATGTTAAAAAAAGATACATTCCATGCAAGATATTTTTCAGCTCCTTTTTGAAATCACAGAATGTCTGGAGAATCCATTCAGTGTTCTTTTCATGTGTTGTGGAATTTTTGCCAAAGATGGGAGCACAATGCTGAGGAGAAGAACCATGTTTATTGCAATGATCATTGGGTGCCTGCTTTCCAAGAAAGAGGGACCCCGAACAATAGAAAGGCATAGAATTTATACATCTTTGAGGTTGAGAGGTGGGAAATCTGAGGGATCTGATTCAAGGATAGGTTTGGAATGGGGGATAAATGGTTTTTCTATTGTGAGATAAGAACCACGCTTTAGCGAGTCAAGGAATCTATAGCAAAAGAGAATGGAATGTTGTGTGTGCTCTTAATAAAGATGGAATTCCTGTGGTTTCTCAGTTATTAGCAAAGGATTTCCTTATCAGGATTGCCCCTTCCACAAACCCTTAAGCAGCACAAACCCATTGTTTCAGTATGATAATGTGAGGAAAATATATCTTTGGGTGAAAGAAGCAAGTTTTTAGAGGCCTTGGATGAATGGGATAACTTTAATAAAACTGAAACATAAAGGAATGTGCAGCATCCTTGAAGCTGGTGTGAATTCGGCTGGTTGTAAGCTCCTTATCACAAACATCCCCATAACGGAGGATGTCTTCTTCCTGGCAGTTGGCACCTTGAACTAATTTGTTTCTTTTTCTCTGAGACACTGTTGTTTTCCTTGTAGATAGCAGTTGTCCTGTCCTTCTGGACAGCCAACAATAGAGAGGCAGAAAGTAACTTGAGAAGTATTGCTCATTTAGGTATGCCTGCATCATCATATATGTGTATGGATATGTATGGTTCTTTTTCCCTTCCCCTTCTTGTAGAGCTGTATAAATATCAGGGCATCCATTTTGCCTAGAGGGGAGTGTCTCCCACTAACCCTTGGTGGGGTCCCCCTCCAGTACATACTGTCTAATAAACACTGCAGTGAAGCCTTGATTATTTTGCATTTGTGTCCTGCGTTTTGATTCCACAATAGTGTTAAGAGGGCTATTTTTGGCAGCGGAACATGGTCACTCTTGAGTCATGCAATAGCTTGGAGCTGATCCTGATTTGCATGAGCAAAGAATGGCAGAAGGAAGTGGAGAAACGAGTGTGCAGGAGAAGGAAGGGGGAGGGGGACAGAAAGAGAGGTGCGGGGAGGGGGGAAGAGTTCCCAGCTTTATTTTATTATTTTTTCATCACATCATGCATTTAGGATTCGGTGTGATCTGTAGTTGTGTGTTGTCCCAGAATGTGTTGGGTGTGATGATGGCTATATGTCTATGCCTTGTTTTCTTGCCTTGAAAGTATTCCTTAAGTCTTCTATGGTGAAAAAAACATTTCAAAGTCTCCACAGAGTTGTGTACTTTCTGTGGGTGTATTTATTTATTTAAATTTATATGGCTTCCCCACTCATCACATTGGTGAACAAAGTTTAAACAAGAAGCATTAAAACCATTAAAACATACAATTCATCACATATAATGAAAAAAGAAATGGTGGCCAAGAGTAAAAAAAAAAAAACTACACTATCAAACCTTTTGGGCTTCACTAACATCCTATGTCCAACAGTCAGGTCTTTAGTACTTTCTGGAAGGCCAACAAGGTGAGGGCCAATCTGTTCTCAGGCAGTAATGTGCTCTAGAGGGGAGATGCCATGACAGAAAAGGCATGCTTTCTGTTTTTTTTTTCAAATAATTTTATTAAGAATTATAAATGAAAAGAATAAAAGTCAATGCAAACTATAAAAAAATACAAACAGAAAAATACAGAAAAAAAAAGGGGGGGGGGAGCGTAGAAAAGAAAAAAAAAGGAAAAGGAAAAAGAGAATGGAAAAATAGAAAAAGTAACTTCCTCCTTCATCTCAGCAGGTAAAAACAATTTTAATAGCTTATCACTGTCTCTAAATAAAACACAATCACTCTTCTCCCCATAACTCATCTCTTAGGTAAAAAAAAAACAAAACAAATTCCAAATGCTTCATCAATCATTCTTTGTCAACAAAAGTCCAGTAAGGGCAACCAGATATAACTATTTTCCTCTTTTAGCCCTGATCAAACAAGCCAACCTTATAAACCTTCCCTGAATTTTTAAAATCATTCTTTAACTGCTTCAAAAAAAAAGTCCCAGAGGTAGTTTGCTGGTCATCTGTGTATCCCAGCAAAAATCCTTCAGAACTTTAACAGATTTCTCTTGCATGTCCATTAGATAAAGTTTATCCTTTCATTTGTCACTTCTAAAAAAGTCTTTCCAAATCTTAGCAGAGTTCTTTTGTATATCCAGGAGAAAAAAATTATCCAAATCGATTTCCTGGTTTATCTCCTTTAGGGGATAAGTCATCCATCAAATCCATTTGTATTACATTTAAATCCTTGTTCAAATTAATTTCATAGACATCCATTGCAAGTTGTTCTTGTTTTACAACTTCATTAAAGCATGTTCTGTCCAGTTTCTCAAACAATTGATCCATTCTATCCAGTAACTTGGCTGAGAGGTATTCAAAAGTTTGCACTAAGGATCTCTGCTCCATTTTCTTTGTCCTCTGGCTCCCTGTAACGTCCAACCTTCAAGGTCTCCTTATCATAATGAAACCAAAGCAATTGCCATTTTCCCATGAGAAGATATCTTCTAATTGATTCAGAACTATAATTCCAAATTTCTCTGGCACCTTAATCTGTTATTAACTTTCAAAAATCCATACACTAAGCACCCTTTTGCTGCATAGTCTAAAAAATCATATATTTTCAAAATGTTTAAGATCAAATTTACACCATTGTCTCTTAAGGAGGCAGAGACTCACCTGATGAATACAATAAAACCTTGCCAGTCCGAATGGTTTTAATCTCTCCAATATACAAAAAATAAAAAAAAATTAATCCAAGAACGTGATTAAGATATAAAGCTTGGTCGAGCTTAATGTCCATAAGGCTGCTTTGCAAGTGCGAGCTTGATGTAATCCCAACTCCCAGTCACTCTACTCATAAGCTGACCATAACATTTCTGACTCCAGACAGTTTTTGCAGTCTACTCACAAGAAGCGGCTGTCCGGAGTCACTTGGATGATCTCAATGATCTCTCCTTTGTTCCAGAGAGATTACACCTGCCTGGATCCAAGCATTCAGCTGCAATTTCCTTTACAAAAGCTGTCTTACTAGCCAGCAAACCAGTAAGACATCAGCTTGCCATGGCGCTCACAGGAAGGCTTCCAGAAAAGGCATGCTTTCTGGATTGTGCAAGATAGTATTCTTTAATTGATGGGATCTGAGGCATAGCCCTCCTGCTGGACTAAGAAGGTGGGCAGAGGCCACTGGAGAAGTCAGTCCTTCAAGTATCTTGGCAAAGATGTAACATGGTCAAATTGAGAAATACCCATAATTGCTTGCACTGCTGCATTCTGGACCAATTGAAGCTTCTGAATGTTCTTCAAAGTCAGCCCCATGAAGAGTGCATTGGAGTAGTCCATTGGAGAGGTGACCAAAGCATAAGCTGTGAGTCCAGGAGGACCCATAGTCTCAGGCATCCCTGAAATCCATAGCTACTTAGTGTTAGGATTATTCTGAAGCTTGTTCTTCTCACTCAGACCCCCCACCCCAGCCTCCAGACACTGGGAAAAGACCTCTGTGGCATTGCTTGGTTGGCTTAGGGCAGAAATGTACAACTGAGTATCATCTGCATACTGCAGCTATCTTATCCCTTGCTGTCCAATGACCTCATCCAGTGACTTCATGTAGATGTCAAATAGGAGTGGGAAGAGTATTGAGACCTGTGGCACCTGCCAGTCTCATTAGATAGACCAGACCAGAAAATCAGCTCCACAGGAAGATCAGAACTACTATTTATTAAGATAGACTGTTCTATAATTACAGAATCTTGCAAATCTGATGTGCTGTATCTCCCTTCCTTCTTATACTCTAGTGAATCAGAAAGGCATCTGCCTCTATGGTTCTTCTGAATATTATCTTGTTTCTCAGGGCTTAAAGAATGCTTCAGCCCTCTTTGGCTAGGTGATGGTTCTTGCATATTTCTGTCAAGATCACCTCCCATACTCTCTATACACCCTACAGAGCAGGGGATGCAGGCTAGAACCCTCCCCTCATATCAACATCAACTGGAACCTACCACAAAGGAAGGAGGAGAACTGGTGCAAAACCGTGGCCTCCACACCTAACCTCTAACATCAGTCCAGAAGGACACCATGATGGTACTGAAAGCCACTGAGACATCAAGAGAACAAGGATGAATGTGCTACCACCATTCCACTCCCACCAGAGATCATCTACAACTGCAATCAATGCTGTTTCAGTCCCATGCCCAGGCCTGAAATCTGACAGAAAGGGGTCCAAAGATACCAGATATACTTGCGGATAAGCTGAGAATTTTAGGTGCCAAAATGCACACAAAAAAATATGTTTGGCTTTTCTGTGGATGGGCTTATTCATGAGTATATGGAGTAATACTTTTAAAAGGTACCCATATATCCTGCATAAACTTGCTTATAAGCCCATCTGCAGATAAGCAGACCCTTAAATTTTTAACCAAAATACCATGAAAAATAAGGGTCAGCTTATCCATACGTGGCACATTTTTCATGGTATTCTGGTTAAAAATTCGAGGGTTAGCTTATCTGTAGATGGGCTAATACGCAAGTATATATGGTAATCTGCCTTCTCCAGGACTTTCTGCAGCTGTAGCGCAACCACCTTCTCAAACACCTTCTCTAAAAAGGAAAGGTTGGAGCAGGATGGAAGTGATCCAGAATGGTAAGGTCTAGCAATAGCATCTTGAGGAGGGGGTGGACCCCCACCTTCTTAAGCATTGGCAGGACCACTCCTTCTTTCAAGTATGCATTTACCAGTGCCAGAACCTACCTACTTGAGGTGTCTTAGCCAACCAGGAGGGATATAGATTTAACATACAGGTGGCTGAGCTCACATGGTTATCTTGGAGCTTCAGTCAACTCCATAGGACCTGCATCAAGGCCAGAGTCTAACTTGGAACAAATCCAAGCAACTTTGTCCAACAGATGCCTAGCACATTCCTCACAGGGCCCTGCAAATGTGTCTCTGGCTCCCCCCTCCCCAGAAGGGACTGGGTCACTCTAAACAGGATCATTGGGTGCAATAAGGGTGGAAAAGTACTAACACTTGCTGTACCTTAATAGCAGCACTAGCTTGTGCTTGATTGAGCTCACCCCTCATAGCCCTCCAGCAATAATCTAAGCATCTCTTCACCTATTTCATCTCCATGAGGAAGGGGGGCACATAGGTGAGATCCAGTCCAAAGTTCCATCCACTCTCTAATGGTAAACAGCAACTAAGGCTTTAGCCTTACATCAAAGCCTTCAGGGATAACTCCAACCTCCCTTAGAACCAAACTGAGTGCCTAGAGTTGAGAGAGCAGAAGGGTAAGTCTCATGCAAGAACAGACTTTTGGCTGAGCATGTGGCTGGATAAGTTCACAACATTATGTTTGTAGAGTTCTCCCATATGGATGCATGTAGAAGCTTGGACAGTTTGTTTTCTTTTGCTTCAATGAGGTAGTTTTGTAGTTTCTAATCTCTCCATCTCCAAATTTGAGGGCCATACTGATAATTTTTATGTTTATTACTTTTTAAGGGATGCTGACTTGACACTCACATACCAGGCGGCCAAATATCTTTATTATGTTACACAATTGCACAAAACTTTTAATTACCTATGTTACTTTACTGTTTTATTGTTTTCTTCCTCCCCTGATAACAAATTGTTGTGTTGTTAATTTTTACAAAGGCTGGTCAAAGACCGTAATAAAGATATTTGAATTTGTGGAAATGAAGGGAGGGAAGGAGGGAGGGAGATTTCTGATACTCCCTGCCAGCTTCCCACAGGCAAAGTCAATGGGGAAGCCAGCAGCAAGATGCAAGTTGGTGCTCACACTCCCACTGTTTTGCCCGTTTTTCTGTTTCTCTGTTTAGGTAAGGAAATATATCTGAAAGTTGGAAGCTACTCTTTCTTTCTTATGCCTTTTTTCTTTTTTCCCCTTTTTCTTGATTTTTCTGTATTTTAACTTTTTTTGAAAATATAATAAAATTTATTTTAAAAAAAAGACTTTATTTGAATTTTGCAAGACTGCAAAGTGTTGCTTGTTTTGACAGACACCAAGTGGAACTGACAGATTCCTGTAAGGATGAGCTATGGTCACAAAAGCATTTTTAATGTTATCCATGCACAGAGAGACTTGGAATTCTTTTCTGAATTGTTATTTTCAGGTTCTGTGGTTCTTCCATTTTGTAGAGCAAGGGATCTTTTTGAATCCAGTGAGGGCTGTCCATCTATGGATGCGATTTCTCCAATATCCCCCTACCGGGATGGGGAAAGAGACATGATGTTGAGCAAGTCAGTTTCCCACCTGATTAAGCACAAAAGACCTTTTATTAAAGTTGAGACCTGACCAATCAGCTCTTCCAAAACAGACAAGTACAAGTGGAGAAGTAGAGGGAATTCTTTGTGTTAGAAATCAGCAGTGGACCTTCATCCTGGCACATAAATCTCCCATTAAGTTAAGGTGGATTGTAAGTACAACCGTTTTCCCCTCCCAAATTTTAAGGGTGTCATAATATTTTTGGTCATCAGATACTTATCTTTCCACACTGGATACACTTATCGCCCCAATAAATCAGTGAATTAAATCCTAATGTTATTTGCAACTTGCAAATTAGTTGCCTATGTTCATAAGTCTGGTATGGATGATTGTAATGAAATATGGCCACCCTTTATTGAAATGGAGGTGTAAAACATGATATAATATATAGGTAGGACTGTTATTTTTAATTAAAGACATTTAAAAAAAACTGAGGTCATTTTTTTAAGGCGATTTATTTTCAGCGATTTCAGAGACTTATGAAATGTATATGAAAATATATGAAAAATAACAAGATGGCTGCATTCATAGGTGTCTGGTAGAAAGCACAATGACATGTGTCATGACATCATCACTTAAATGATGCAAAAGAATGGGTAGGATTTAAATTTTAAATTTTAAAAAATTGTTTTTTCCTTTTATTCAGGTTTTGGTGGTTTTAGGGGTTTAAATCAGCCTCTTAAGTTTTGCAAAGGTTAAAGTTGCCTATTGCATCCCTTAAAATCCAACCTAGTATAGAACCAACTTCTGCAATATTCAGGAAAATCAGCCTCTTCTGAAAAAACTTCCAGAGCTAGAGAACCCACAGCCTCCAAGTCCTTTTCCAATGCAGTACTAATAAGTCATGAATTCCCATGTTGTACCTAATCCCTATATTTTCACTTCATTGAAGATATCTTGTTCCTCTCAGCCGTCTTCTAGTCCATCCAGATTAGATTGCAATCTTGTTCTGTCTTCCAGGCCACTCAATTTTGTTTCATTTGCAAATATAATAAAAAGTCTGTCAATCCCTTTACTCAGATCATTACTAAAGATGTTTAATGATACTGCCCAAGATAGATCCCTGTGGGACCCTACTAGTTACCACTCTCCAACTCAGTGTAGAGCTATAAACTCACTTTACCATGGTGTCATTTAAACTTTACTTGAACAGCTTGTTAATGAGAATATAATATGCTGAAATCAGTGTAGGTCATATCCACAGCATTCTCCTAATCCACGGAAGCAGTTACCTGGTCAAAGGAGGCAGGATTTGCCTCACATTATCTATTTTTGACACAGTTATGCTGACTCTTGAGACAGTATAGTCTTCAAGGTGCTTACAAATGGCCTACTATATTATCTCCTCTAACATCTTTCCAATTATTGATGTTAGGCACACTGGTTGATAATTACTGAGATTCTCTTGTTTTCTTAAAGAGGGAAACATCTGCTCTTTTGCAGTCCTCTGACACCTCTCCAATTCTCCAGTACTGCTGAAAGATAATTGATACAGCCCCCAAGAGCACTTCAGCCAATTCCTTCATTATTCCAGGATGCATTTCATCAGGGCCTGAGGACTTAGAATTCAAACTTACTGGAAGATCTTTTACCACATCTCTCCTGTTGTGTACATTCCTAGTCTATGCTGCTCATATCACCAAAGGGAAAATAGGAATTGAGTTCCTCTGCTTTCTTTTGGTCATCTGTTAGGATTTCTTCATCTGAAATACAGTGAATCCATCACCTTCTTTGTTGTCTTCTTCCAACCTAGGCAAATATTCTAGTTTTTGGAGACTTTTTAAGGGCCAAAATGGTGTTATTTTGCTCCTAACCTTTCCATGTTCAGTGTTGGGCCTGCCCTACTGTACTTAAAAATTTGTGAACCCTTTTGAATTTTCAATATTTTCTGCAAAAATATAACCTATAATGTGATCTGTTCTCCATGCATCCTAAAACTAGATAAAGAGAACTCAATTAAACAAATGAGTCAAAAACATTATATTGTACTGAATGGCAAAAGTATGTTTTGCTTTCAGTAACTGGTGTGCACCAACAACTGTTTTTATAGAGGTCCTCAGAATTTTCCTTTGCTCGAGCCATGACATACTTCCACATACCTTTGTTGTGAAAATCAGACTTTGATAGTGAATACCCAGAATTCTGTTCTTTAAATAAAGTAGGACTTCCCACACTCACACCTGATTGTCATCCCATTGATTGAAACACTTGACTATAATTTCCCCTTCAAATGAACTAATAATCCTAGAGGTTCACATACTTTTGCCACACACAAATAGGTAGCTTTGGATCATTTCCCTCAATAAATGGACAAGTGTAATGTTTTTGACTCATTTAACTGGGTTTTCTTTATCTAGTTTTAGGACTTGTGTGGAGAACAGATCACATTTTAGGTCATATTTATGCAGAAATATTTAACATTCAAAAAGGTTCATCAAACCTTTAAGTATCATTGTGGCAATGATTCCTTTAATAATATATTTAAGATCCTAAATCAGGCAGAGCTGGGTGGACAGATCAATATCATGCTCTCATTTTTTTTACTGCAATCCAAACTTCTGGCATAAGATGCTGCCCCATCATTGGCAGAATTACAGCGAATGAAGAACTGTCAATAACTGCCACTGAATTGGCTCTAGCAGAACTAGATGCTGGTCTGATGACCAAAGCGTATATCAATGGCCAAAATGACTGAGCTCTCTTTCACAACGTTTATGTTAAACCAATAATGGTTAATTGCAGATACAGCATCCTTAATACTCCAGAAAATATTGGACATTAATGAGAAGCTTGATAAACTTCATCAATCTTTAAACTGTGTCTTTGTTAGTAAAAATGACAAGGAGATTGGGACAGTAGCTGGAAGGGGCCACAGAGTACAGGCAGATGAAGAAATTGTAATTATGCTATGAATTGCTGTACCCCTAACGTTCATTAAAAAGGTCTCAGGTGTGTATTTTTCAATTGTTACAGATGATCTTCCTAATGCAATTAATGTTGTCATTTCTATAATTCCTTATTGAAATAATAAGTTTTAAGAAGAACTGGATGCAAGATTAGATTGGAGAGCCCTGTACTGGAAGATTCTGCTAATAAGCAGATACATCTTTGTGGATGCATGTAGGAATATGTAAATATGTCTCTGTAAAGAGGCCTTAACTGAATATATCAAAATCTTACATCAATGTCCACAAATCAGTTGATTTCAACCTATCAGAATACTCAGTCACTTAATTTAAGATTGCCATCTGTGAATAGATAGGACATGAGCTTTAAATTGACAAATTTGTATTATATAAATAGTATTCATAAGTGTATTTTATAAGAACTCTGATAATCTTAATAACACAGACTGAATTTGGTATTATATTACAATTTTATTAAAACAAATACAATAATTGTTATCAGCTTTGTCTTAATTCACTAGGCAGATGTGCTTTAGACGTTTAAATCACAAAATTAACATCATTTCCTTTGATGTTAATAAATCATTTTATTCCCAAAAAGAGTGGCCAACAACAACAAACAATTATACTGTTTATTATGTAGAGAACTTTTAATCTGATTTTAACACCACTATGGCTTAAAGTCTATGAGATTTTTAAAAAAATCCCAATTACTTAATTTTTTTAAAAAAGTGAACAATATTCCAGTTTTTTTAGTAGTAGACACCTGTAGATTTAGTCGAATATTATGTTTCCCCAAAATACTAAAACATGTGTCTACCTCTATACAAATCATTTTAAGTATTAAGTAACATAATTAATTATGTTGACCCTGGGATACTTTCATTGAGTTTTCAATATTAAAAAACCTGACATTTACTAATACATTACATCACAAAGGTATTTTAAATAAACATCCTTACTAAGCTGTTAAAAATAATTCTATGTATTTGTTACATAGCTGTAATACATAACATCCTAACAAAATCAATAATATTGGAACACATCCCAGGCAAGAAATCATGGTTCAGAAATTATAGTGAATGGCTTTGCACCTTGCCCTAAACCAAATCCCACCCTCTCCAAACAAAACAAAAACAAACCACCAGCCTCAAATATATTAGTGACCCAAATCCCAGTGCCCTTGATCAAGAAAGTGCTCATAAAATTACAATAGCATTTTGTTAAAGCAATACAAAATTAGCATATGCTATACTATAATGGCTTCACATCTAAGCAAATATAAATAGCTTTGGGACAAAGAAACTGCATAATTATGTTCATAGCCATGAATATGTTAAATAATTCAACTGGTTACAAACAAATCCAAGTGAATCCTTTTGGGGGAGAGGGCATGACTAATAAATCCTATATTTGTATAATAAGCAAGAAATGGGCAGCAGCAAAGGTAATGTACAGTATAGCAACATACATATCAATGGGTATCCTCATAAGTGAATGCTTCATCAGCAAAAGCTTCAGTAGGGCCTGCTGGAGAGACGATCAAAGCTATATCTCTTGAGCTTTTTTTCTCTCAAAAGAAACAGAATATATAAAATATTGTGTATCATTCCTTGGCAATTCTTAGTTCCTCAGGCGTTTCTCTACATGGGAAAGAAAAAGTCACTTAAAAGAACAAAACCTACATTTCTGAAAACCAAACAGAAATGATAAAATATGTACTGAATACCTGGAAAAAATTATTACAGAATTTCCCAAATCCTACATGAAACAACAAAATGAAAAGAGAAGGGCAGGGGTTCAAATGGTTGAACCTGAAATTATCTTGAAAAAGGAAGTGTTATATTTATTGTAAAAGTTTGCTACAGCTATAATAACTGTGGTATAATAAGTTATAAGCTGGAACTACTGGGAGGGTTAAGAGTTTGGGCTAGGACTGAAGACTTGGTGGAGGGCAGATTGAGCCCATGACAAGTATGATCGTGGGGTTGCTGGATAGGTAATTCTTACTGACTTAAGTTAGCCCTGACCTGGGCCCAGGTGGCTGTATTGTCTGGTACCTTGACCTCCACCTGCTGTTGATAAATGTGAAGCGAAACTATGTCCATTCAGGATACAATTGTGGATGAACACATAGACCTAGTGTGTTTTTCTGAGACCTGGCTGAGATGTAGCCAATTGGGATATTGCACTATTGGAAGTTTGCCTGGATGGGTTTCAGGTCTACAGATGCTAAGGTTAGGAGAAGGGGTAACTGTGATTTTTCATGGGACTCCCATTGACCTGAAGGTGATTGACTGCAAATGTCTATGTGCGGAGGTGAAACTTCTGCTAATATCCCAACCATTTAGCTGTCCCATCACAAGCTTCTTTGGGCTGTTGTTAGAGTTCCTGAAGCTGGCTGTCTTGAGTGACTTCAGTCTCCATGGCCTGGGAAGGGATTCTGGTATAGTTGTGAGTTCATGGTCTTCATGGCTAGCATGGGCCTAGTGCAAATAACTGCAGCACTGATTCGTGTATGGTCACATGCCTGATCTGTTCTTTAGTTTGGAACAGATGAGAGGTGATCTGAATACAGGTAGTCCTCGCTTAACGACCATTTAGTGACCGTTTGAAGTTACAACAGTGCTGAACAAAGGGACTTACAATCAGTCCTCACACTTACAACTGTTGCAGCATCCCTGTGGTCACTTGATCGTGATCTGGGCACTTGGCAACCAGCTCACACTTACAACGGTTGCAGCGTCCTGAGGTCATGTGATCGCCATTCGCGACGTTCCCAGCTGGCTTCCGGCAAGCAAAATCAATGGGGAACTGCATGATTCGCTTAACAGCCACTGTGATTCACTTAATGACCACTGCAAAAAAGTCATAAAATCGGGCGTGCCTTACTTCACCACCACCTGGCTTAACAATGAATTTTCTGGTCCCTATTTTGGTTGTTAAGGGAGGACTACCTACATGGAGGATATTAACATGAGTCCTGGTCAGATTACTTGTCAAACTGTGGATCACAGTAACCCTGGACCTCTGCAAGTGTAGTAGATTCTTTAGACTTGTCTATCCCAGGTGGCTGAGGGATGTAGAGGGTTTCTAGAGGGCACTTAGGGAACGCCTCAAAAATTTGGTGAGCAATTTTATTTCCTGACTAGTTGATCTCTGGAATGCAAAGATGGCCAGAGTATTAGATGAGATTCATTCGGCAAGGCCTCTGCTCAGTTGCCAATCCCATGCAATTCTTTGGTTTACTGAATTGATCAGAAGACATTAGAGTGACTACAGCAGAAAAACAGAAGTGAGTACTGAGCACTGGTAAGAGCTCATGTTTGAACCTACACAGTGGTGTTAAGAGTAGCAAAGTGGCAATTGTTCTTCCTAATGGATTAGGAAGATTACCTTCTGGTGAATTATCACACCTTTGGGATTTGTCTTATGGAGCCCAAGAAACTGGATAGGGTCCTCTGTATCTCAATTTTGCCACCTGTGAGCTAATTCCATGCCCCTTCTGGCTTATTCAGGTTTCTGGGGAGATGTTGATTCTGGGAGTGCTGGTTATCACCTTTAAAGCCTTTAAAGCACAGCAGTGGGCTACTTCATGCAACACGTTGCCAAAATTGATTTTAACCATTTGCTCTGGTAATTTAAAAGGCCCTCCTGAGGGTCCTTTCTCTTTTTTATGGGGTATGTGCCAGGCAACGGCCTTTTCAGTGATGGCCTCCATTTTATAGGTATGGTTGGTTCCAACTCTACAGGTATCATTCTCTACAGGAAGCCTGCACAACTCATAGAAGGAAAAGGCCAAGATTACTACCTTAAAAATAATCACAGGCCACACAGTAATAGCTGGCATGCTGATCAGCTGTTTGGTGGCTAGTGGTGCATCGGCAGCGATGGAGCAGGCAGCATCTATGAGGCCTGAAGTTATTTAAGGTGTTTGACAATGTGGAAGTGGCTGATGTGGCTGCAAAATACTTAAAAAAAAAAACACTGGTGGACCACACAAGGCTGCTTGGCACATTTGGCCCTTCGTTTGCATAACTACTTTA
Organism: Python bivittatus; assembly: GCF_059951505.1. Taxonomy (NCBI): domain Eukaryota; kingdom Metazoa; phylum Chordata; class Lepidosauria; order Squamata; family Pythonidae; genus Python; species Python bivittatus. The sequence continues at coordinate 94,595 of NW_028277028.1, forward strand.
ATGTACCAGTTTTTGGTTTTTGGTTTGTTTTGTTGTTGAGTTTTATTGTTTATATGTTTTTAATGCATTTTGGGGGGATCTACTTTGCCCCAACTAGAGTTATTTGGATTGGAGTTAGGCTATAAATACTGTAAAATAAATACATGAATACATACATGAAATCAATGAATTGTTAAATAAATAAATACAATACATGTATACATACATACAAACCAGTATTATTCATCTTATTTGCCTTTTAAAATATTTATATATATATATATATATTTACACATACCAGTGTTATCCATCCAATTTGCCTTTTAAAATATTTATTTCTATTTATTTATACACACACATACTTACATACATAATATATTTACACATTTATCTATCTACCCTGACTCAGAAATATATATCTGGTAAATTTCCAAACTGTTTTTTAGAACTTGAATCCTTTCTAAACTTATCTTTTCTTTTTTTAAATAATAATTTTATTAAAAATTACAACTGCAAAGATAAAAAGAATAAAAAGAAAAAATAGAAGCTGCATAAAAAAAGAAAGAAAAAATAAGAAAATAGTAAAGAAAAAGAAAAGAAATATATAAAGAAATGGCTTTCCCCTTCATCACAATTTTAGTAACTTATCACCTTCTCTTAAAATACAACACATGATCTCTTTTTCCCATATCTCACCTCTTATCTATAAACAAATTCTTAAAGCCTCCTTTCAGTCCTGATGAGTCAAAGTCAATTAAGGGTTACCAGAGATAACACATCTATTTTAACCTTGATCAAATAAACCAACTTTATATTCCTTCCTTTTTCACTTCTAACAATCTTTTTTTCACTTCTAACAATCTTGATCTTTAGTCCCTTCAAATAATGTCCTAGAACTTGATTTCTTTTTATTTTTTCTTTGTCCCTTCTCACAAAATTTGTCAAAGCTTTAACAAGCCTCTTTCATAAATCCAATGTAGGAAAATTATCCAAGTCACTCTCTTGATTTGTATATCCCTTTTCATTATTAAGACATCAGCCAGCTTCTTTTGTATGTCCAGTGTAGCATCTTTTTCCATATCTTCTTGTAGCCTGTCATTTTTAAATCCACTTTCAGATCAATCTCAATCTTGTCAGGTAAAACTTATTCCTCTTCTACAACATCTTTTAAACATAATCTATCTATAGAGGTGGACACTCTTAAAATTAACTTCTGGGTCCATTGTTCAAAATATCCTTCAATATGTCCAGTGTTAAAATATTTTGCTTCATTCTGTATTAGTAAGTCAAATTTAACTGTCCTTCTCCTTTAACTGTAATCTTTAGTTCCTTCTGGTTCCCTCTAAGTGTCCAACCTTCAAAGTCTCATCCTATCATTTTTTTTTGCATAAATCTTTTATTAAAAGTTTTAAAGAGAAGATAAAAACTAACAAAAACAAATATGGTATAAAAAAAACAAAGACAGAAAAAGAAAGATGCAGAAAGAAAAGATAAAAAGAAATAGAAAGAATCTTCAGATTTTCTTTGCAACAATACAAGTATGATTACAAAGTTATCTCTTACTCCAAGATTACAAAAAAAGCTCACTTTTTTCTATTATCTATTTTTTTTTCTAATCATCAAAACCACAAGTCATAAGTGCATTTTTTTAATCTGTTTCATGCAAAAAGTCTATAAGGGGTTTCCAGTCAGCCATAAATATAGATGTTGTCTTTTCTCTAATCAGAGAAGTTAATTTAGCCATCTTTGCAAATTCCATCATCTTCACCAACTATTCATCATATTCACTAACTCTATTGTTGAGGCTTCCTATATTTTTTATTTAAAAAGAGCACTTTCCCATGGGAAGATTTCTTATAATTAATTCCAAAATCTTATTTCAAATAGATCTGGACCCTTAGTCCATTTTTAACTTTCCAAAATCAAAGTTCTTAATTACCCTTTTACTGCTTATTTTAAAAAAAAAAGTCCTTAAACTTGTATTTAACATTTCTTTCACCAAGGATTGAAGGAAACTCATCTGGTGTTTTCAGACTTGTTGATCCAAAGGTTCCTAATAGCTAAAAAGCAGTTAACAAACAATTTCCGAAAGCGATTAGAAAAGGAAGTATGAGAACCCAGTGTCCTTAAAGGCGCTGACCATGGTTTGAGCAAGATGGCTATTCCCTCATTTTCCAGAGCTCTAAATCCACTGAAGACCACTCTCTTGCAGTCGCCACACAAGGAGCAACTGTCTGGAGCATATGTGGGTGATCTCAAGTCCTGTCCTTAACTGGAGAGGAATTATGAACAGCTGGCTCTTTATTCCACTGTGCTCATTGGCTCCGTCTTCAGTTCGCCATTTTTTCCCTAGAAGTCCACCTATCTTATTCTTTCTATGCCAAAGCTATAGCATTTTTGCATAAAACATGGACTGAAGCATTAGCTATGAAATCAGTCAGCCAAGAAAAGGTAGGAATTACTGTGGCCTGCAGTAGTTTCTGTGATAATAAAAGCTTTGAGAAATAAATCTCTCTGCTGCTGACAGTAAAATTTCTCTAGCTCTCCCTAAGACATTTTTTCCTTGAAACCAATGCTAACCTCCTGTGATTTTGAGGTAGAGCTGTCCATTATTTGCAACCTCCTATATTATTCTCACTGTTGCCTAATTGATGCATACTTTATTAAGTCATAGAGAATGTATAAATATGAAATGATTAGCAGCAAGGATATCAATAATTAAAAGTTAATTTCATTTGAATACTTTTGCACCTTCATCTTTCTGAATTTAAGTTATTTTATTTCCTTTTAAAAATTTCTTCAAGTCACATAAGCATTAAAGGTGGCAATTATATAAGAAAAAAAAATCCTGAATCCATATTTTGGCAATGTCATTATTAGACTAATAAAAATATTTCCTTGATGGGAAATCTGGAATTTATCTTTACATTTTTAAAACACACATACGCACAATATATCCACGTACCTACTAAATACCTATTATTGTATTAATACATGCTTTAACATGAGTGTTAATGTAAAGAAACTAAATAAACTATTGAGTAAATAAATCCCAAAAGTTATATTTTAAAAGCTCTTGGAAGAAAGGCAGGATATATATCTAACGAATGGATGAATGAATGTTTACCAGTATATCTTCAAAGGCTGAGGCATCTGTGATAGAGTAGGCAATGAATTGGTTGGGCTCACAAGCATAGCACTGTATATATTAGAGGCACCCATAAAAATACAAAGGAGTATGGGTCCTATGATGGCTCCTTCTAGTCCTAGGTAATATGTTCCACCAGCTATAGCAAGTCCTGTCAGATAAGGATGACCTCCTCTGCAATCAAATAACAAATTAAATTACTGCAATGTCATTTCAGAACAATCAGTGCTGTATTTATAGCAGATTAAAGCATTCCTACCACAATATCCTTTGTAATGGCAATTTGTGATTTACCATCCCCCACCCCAATACTTAGAACAGAACTCTGCAATGAAGACTATAGTTTGACTTCAAATAAATCTTGAATGTGTGTTTTGGGAGCAGTTGGATAACCTAAGTATATTCATGACTTTAAGGAAAAGGCATATGGATATGTTTTGAGTGGGAGGAAAAAAGACTGGGAGAGAATAAATGGCAGCACAATGTCTGGTGCTGGATGGGAAGAGTGATGATGAAAGCATGGTGTCATTTGAGGGCCTAGATTGGTAGAAGAGAAATGAATGTACCAAGTGACAACAATACCAAACAACAACTGGTTTTAGAATGATTATCTGGTTAAATTAGAGGCATTATTTTATCTATATAGAATAGGTATACATTTAGAGATGTTTTGCAAAATTAATTGCTTTATCTTCTATGAAATGGATATTTATTGGATGTAGGCAAAATATTTTCTTAGCTTGATATCTGTAATAAAAGAAGTCATATCAGAAACATTGATTCTTGCTTTGGTTTGATTCAGTTTTGTGAAAATGCATAGGGCTTCCTGATTATTTTACTTGGCTTGCCTTGCTTCCAGACCTTTTTTAGATTTTTGAGAAAAGCAGAAAGTGACGAAGAACTAAAGAGCCTCTTGATGAGGGTGAAAGAGGAGAGTGTGAAAGCTGGCTTGAAACTCAACATTAAAAAAACTAAGATCATGGCATCTGGACCCATCAATTCCTGGCAAATAGAAGGGGTAGAAATGGAAGCAGTAACAGACCATTTATTTGGCCTCCAAGATCACTGCAGACGGAGACTGCAGCCATGAAATTAAAAGACACTTGCTCCTTGGGAAGAAAGCTATGGCAAACCTAGATAGCATATTAAAAAGCAGAGACATCACCTTGCCGACAAAGATCCGCATAGTCAAAGCTATAGTTTTTCCAGTAGTAATGTATGGCTGTGAGAGCTGGACCATAAAGAAAGCTGAGTGCCGAAGAATTGATGCCTTTGAAATGTGGTGCTGGAGAAGACTCTTAAGAGTCCCCTGGACTGCTAGGAGGTCAAACCAGTCAATCTTAAAGGAAATCAACCGTGATTGCTCATTGGAAGGATTGATAATGAAGCTCAAGCTCAGATACTTTGGTCACCTAATGCGAAGAGAGGATTCTTTGGAAAAGACCCTGATACTGGGAAAGATTGAAGGCAAAAGGCGAAGAGGACGGCAGAGGATGAGATGGTTAGATAGCATCACTGAAGCAATGAGCATGAAACAGCAAACTCAGGGAGGCAGTGAAGGACAGGAAGGCCTGGGGCAATACAGTTCATGGGGTCACGAAGAGTCGGACACGACTTAATGATTGAACAACAACAAGATTCTATATGCTGAGTTATCAGAAGAAGCAGGAAGTTGATATCTAACCACAAGCAGAAACAAACAAATGTACTGTATGTCTCCGCAGACAGAAAAATATGACTTGCACAGATAGAAGAAAAATGGATTTTGAAAGATGGCAAAAGGCCATTCTATATATGGAGAAGAAGGGTATAGAGCCAATAACAGGAACAGATTGGAAATGGGGTGCTTGGATATTTAAATTAAAAAAGGAGATGCCTGGAAAGGGAGTTTAATGATAAACTGATGAGTCTTCCTGGAGAAATTCGTGTGGTGTCTTGGAGCCAAAATTTGATAGAAACATCCTTGGGCTTCCTCAGGTTGATTCTAATAGAGACATACCAAGAGGGCAGAGCTGACTCAAAATCTCAAGCTGTTAAATACTGGGAAGCTCAGATGGGTGTTTCCTGGTGCTGGGTCACCTTGGGATCTGGGACCCAGCATGGGATCAGAAAGAGTTTTGTAAGTAGAAAATATGTGCATACAGTTCTAAGACTCAACTGAACCAGCTCAACAGGTTTTGCCTTTTTCTGAAATGTATGGTCTGTTGTAATATTAGAATTTATAACTGGCCACAATTCCATGGTAACAATTTTATGAAAGTGTTCATGACACTGTTTCAAAACTCTGAATAAGGCTATAATGCCAAAAGAGGCAGGAGGTAAAGAATAAAATATAGCAACTGTTCCTATACAAGCATACATGCATATTTACTTAGTTTCTTTACATCTTACCTCTCTTTGAGGGTTTCCTGCAATTTTATCCCAGCAATCACAATTTGTGAGATAGGATGAGACATGAACCTGGATCTCCCCAAAAGGTTCAAAATATATTATGCTATATATATTTTCAGTAATGTTGAAGAAAATCACAAATATTTAAGCTATCTCTCCTTTTACTAAGTAATCTTTTTCTCCACGTGTCACATTTGCTCCTGAGGAAATATGCCAGTGGTGGAGGGAGACAGAACTACTCTACACTTACATTCTCCCCACTGCATACATCAACTATACATGTTGTCTTTCTGTCACACAGAAGCACACTTTATAATGTGCAATTTCCTGAAAATAACCTAATCCATAATTGATTCTATATGGTCTTGAAAATGATCTTCAGTGTAATTTTTAGAGTAGCATCCATTCTCATTTTCTTTTAACATTATGTATAACAAATAGAAATGCCTGTTTTAACATGGTGGTATAAGTAAATAATCTAAAAATATTTCTGGATGTTGACTGATCTGTTATAGAACTTTTTTCAATATAGTAAAAATTGTTTTAAAATATTCACCCAGATATATCCAAATAGATTGCCGTATCTACAAAATAAGTTGGCAATAGATGACAAATGAAGAGGAACATAGCTTTATATCCTTTTCCTTGTACGAGCCAAAGATCTAGAACTGCAGGTATGGTTGCCCAGTATGTTCCCAAAAATGGAACCACTCCAAGTATAGCAGCCAGTGCTAAGGATAGACAAAGTTTGGAGTTAGAAAGGAAAATGTAACATTTACAATTAATTATTTAGGAATATAATTCCACAAGAATTTTGCAACTTCATATATCTATACTTAAATTCAAAGGGTAATCTAGGTAGAACACAAGAAACCAAGATAAAAGAGTTTATAATTATTTTGCTTATAAAAAAATGGGTCATCACACCCTGAATTTCGATGCTACTGGATCAGGAACCAAGAATTAAGGCACCATAACTTTGTACCATATTACATGAGTAACAGCTATACTGATAGAAATAACAAAATACAGTACTGTGAGTTGAATTAGAAGGCTATAACTTGTATTCAAGGCAGCACAAGAACAGGAATGATTATCAAGGAAATCCCTTGCCCATTCTTCCCCTTTGCAGATCCTTGTGCTTTTGGAAGCTTCTTCAGTCAGAGGATCCTCAAGAAAGTTCTGAAACATGACTCTGTTCTAGAAGGGAGAATTGGCAACTCTGACTGAAACAAGTTGCCAATTTTGGCAACTCTGACTGAAACAAGTTGCCAATTTTGAAAGGCGGAATTGTCCCCCTTTCAAAATCTTATGAAACTTTTACTCCACATCTCAAGTATTTTATGAGGATTTTTCTACCTTTTCAAGCAGTAGAGGAGGCAGCAGCAGGATTCTCTCTTCATTTATTTTTCCACAAGCATGGTACAAACCATTGCACTGAATTCAGACTTGGTTAGTTGAACTTCCTTTCCCTTAATAGGATTTATTTTATGACAAACTTGTGCCACTGAGTTATCGCATTCATTTTTACACACATATCGAGGGGATAAAGAAGTTTAATTACACTGATAGAACTTACAGTATAATTAAATGAACAAAAAAGGAGGCTAATCAGTCAGAGGTTTAATGTAAGGATTTACAGCATATATTCTGTATCTTCAATACTGAATCCTACACTAAATTTCATATAAAATGTAAAAACTATTACCAAAAATGGAACATGAGCATTAGACATTGAACATAAGCATTAAACATTCAACATATTCTTTTTTGTTCTCACCTGAGGGTATGAAGACAATGTTAATTCCAAAGATGGTATGAGTCAGCCAGGTGTATAGCCCATAGAACCCAGCCATTTTGAGAGATGCATCGAATACCCCTCTAGAAGAATAAAAAAGGCATATAAAAATGATGGGTTAAGTTTACTGTTTACTTAGATAATGATGATAAATACATACTTATCAGTTCCTTCTGGATAAAAGCTATTTGCTATAAATTTGCTTAAAGATAAAAATAAATCCAAAATTTAATGACTGGTATTTTTTAATCAGTCTTTTAGTTCCCCAATAGTAGAAAGGGAAGTTTTAAATAGAAATAAATAAAATAATAGTTAAGCTACTGAATCCAGAAGGAATCAAAACAATATTTGCAGCTTGGCGAAGATATTGTGAAAAATAAAAATTAAACAATTTAAAAACCAAAAATGCAACAGCACTTCCTTTTTAAGTACTGTGCATCTTCTTCTTTGGAATGTAACCTTTTCCATACTATACAGAATTTTAATTACAAATTTAAACTTTTCATAAATTGAAGTTACAATCTTCTAATATAGCAAATACTTTGGTAATTTGTAATCAGGCATGTATATGTGTATTGCAATAAACAATAAGAAATTGTGTAGTGTTCCCTTCCCACCAATTGTAACAATATTTACTTAATTTGTACGTTTGATGTAAATATTTAAAAAATAATGAGAAGCACTGTGAACACTTTAATTTGTTGAAGGAATATTAATTATTAATAGTAATGGCAAAATGATTGCAGCAATATTTATATTTTAAATATACTTCTCAAAAAATAATTACTTGAAGCTCTGATTTGTATGGAATGTTTATAATTACAGGAAAAACATAGAGACTTCCCAGTTAGTTTACAAAAGAAACTTGAGTACAAATGGTGTAGAAAGTATCTGTGATTGAACTCTTCAAGAAAAAACCAACCAACCAACCAACCAACCAACCAACCAACCAACCAACCACAATGAAAAGACCATTCATATCATTAAACATAATTATTTGTGATTTATATGGAAGAAAATGAAACAAATTAACAAAAAAACTTTTTTCAAACAGAAATCACTCATGAGCAGTAGTTAACAATTTTCAGGCCAAAATAATGGAGGTAGCATTTTCCAAAATGAATTAGTCTGTATCAGGAAACATAACCTTCAATAATTTTAACAAATAGCCTGTGTGCATGCACTCATGTGAAAATATCACACACACTAAATTGCACTGAGGCCGTGACAACATGCAACTTAGTAATGTGCAATATCACCACCAGAGCAAGCAGGATGGGAACTTCGAGAAGAAGGGTCTGGTACATTCAAAATGAAAAGAGCATGCCACTTTGGAAAAGGACAATATTTCACACAAAAGATGTACATGCAACTCAGAAATATATTATTTCAGTGATTTCTGCCACTGTCATGAAGAAAATGAGGATGATTATAAGCTGAATTTTGCTAGCTTTAAAAATAACGCTACTCAAACTACATGTTTACAAGTTAGTAACAGAGTGTTGTGTGAACTGTTGAATAGCCAAGAATGTATTTATTGACTGAGGAGATTCAGGTTGCAGTTTACTTATAGCTAAAGATCATTAGTTCCCTTTGAACTAATTACTCTTCGTTGGCTCAACATGTGTCACTATTTTGTTTTGTTTTTTGATTCCTGGTGAATGCCTGCACAAATACCTGCAGTCTTCTTGGCAAGATTTCAGAAGTGGTTTGCCATTTCCTCCTTCCTAGGGCTGAGAGAGAGGGACTAGCCCAAGGTCATCCAGCTGACTTCATGTCTAAGGTAGGACTAGAACTCATGGTCTCCTGGTTTCTAGCCTGATGCCTTAATTACTACACCAAACTGTTTTATCTCACTGTTAGTTGGGAAAAAAATAGAGAAGTGTGTGGTACGTATACTACTCTGACCTCCTGGAGAAATGTGGAACAGAAATCTAATTAATATTTAAAAACCTTGAACACACATACACATATGCGTGTGTGCATAATTAATTAAACAACCAATATTAGCAAAATTGAGTACTATTGGGTTTTACTGTATTGTCCAATGTACTTGACTATCTAGAAGTCTATGAAGCCTCTATTATGGTGTTCAGTATGGACCAGTCCATAAAATGTAGGGGTTAAATTGACATGTAGGCCACACAGAATCTCATATACACATGCTCATCACAATCATGCAAAGATTTCATTTCAAAATGCATTCTTTATGACTCAGAGAGGAGATGATGCAGTATAGTTGTTTATTGGTTTAACTTGGACCAGGAAGACAAAACTTCAGGTCCCTACTTGACCAAGGAGCTTACTACATGACTTGTAGTTCAAGCACTCTCTCAGCTTAACCTACCTCACTGGGTTGCTGCTGTATAGATAAAACTAAGGGAGATTCTTATCAGAAAAAACATGGAATGTAAATGCAATCCATTTTTTTCTATACTTCAATTATCATGAACTTCCTTATACTTGTCCTGTAAATGAAAAATGTAAATTTAAATTTGCCCAGTTGAGCATTATCTCTTGTGATCTGAAGCCTAAATATACAATGAAATCTTCTTTCCTCAAACACACAAAATAACTTCCAATTTATCTGGGATTCAGATTGTATGGATATTGCTCAGTTGTTAGGAATGTAAGGTTTGCCCCGTTCGACAGAGAAACTCCCGTGACACGTGTGGTTCACAAAAGAGGTTTACTCATGCGTAACGTAGCAGTCACAAGCAAAGCCAGGACTGGCTTGGTACATTTGCATCACTTGTTATATTCCCCCCTTCCTGCGCTTTTTCGCCCCGCGATCACGTTACCGCTGCGGATTATCGGCCCCCCAATAATCACCCTTAATTGTCCATGATGGCAGGTTCGGCCAGGGTCCATTGTCCTTGATTGGCAGTCCCCCCCCAGCTTGGGTTCGTCCCCCCTCGTTACGTGCAAGCCCGAGGGTTCTGCGTTGCGTGGCGATCTTGTTTCACTGCCTGCGGCCCCGTTCATTGTTGGCTCGCGCCATTATCAGTGTAGAGTTAAAACTTCCACTGAGGTTTTCCTGTTTGGCTGGGCGCAGGTGGCCCATTAATTAGCGGCGCTTTCAGTTCCTCTTTCCCTCAGCTAGCTACCACCGGCGGAGTTTGCGCGGCCTGGCTGCAAGCTTCCCCGAAGCACTGTGGCGGCCGTACCTGACATCCCACCCCCCTGAAAACAAATCCCCCCCGACTTTATTTCGGTTTCCCGGGGTATTTGTTGTAAAAGTCCCGCACTAGGTCCGGCGCTCTTATGTGGGCTTTGCTTACCCATTCCCTGTGGGACTTGGGAAAATGTTTCCATTGCACCAGGAGCTGGACCTGCCCCTTGTGCCTCCTGGCGTCCAGTATCTGGTTGATCTCGAAGTGCTGCTCCCCACCGACCATGATGGGTGGTGGCACCACCTCTGCCTTGTGCCAGGCGTTCCCTGGCTGGTGCAGCTTTAGCAGGCTGCAATGGAACACCGGGTGGATCTTCCCGAGGCTTTTCGGGAGCGTCAGACTGACGGTTACCAGATTGATGACCTCTGTAATGGGGAACGGCCCCACGAATCTCGGGCTGAGTTTCTTCGATGTCTGGTGTGTCTTTAGGTTTTTGGTTGACAAATACACCTGGTCCCCCACTTTCCACTGCCCCTCGGGGAGTCTCTTGCGGTCTGCGTGTTTTTTGTAGTCGGCTTTGGCTCTTTGCAATGCCGCGTGTGCCGCCCGCCGGGTGGCGTCGATTTGGGCGAACCAGGCATCCAGGGAGTTGATTTGGGATGCCGGCTGAGGCAACTCTGGCATGGGGACAAAGTCTCTCCCAGTGGCTACTTTGAATGGGGAGAAGCCGGTACTTTTGTGGACGGCGTTATTGTATGCTACTTCCGTGAACGGCAGTAGCTCCGCCCAATCGTCCTGTTGGTGTTCCACGTAGCAGCGCAGGTACTGCTCGAGACCCCCGTTCAGGCGGACGTGGCTCCGTCCGTCTGCGGGTGCACCGCGGAGGAAAGGGCTTGTTTCGTCCCCACCCGCTTCAGGAACTACCTCCAGAACCACGTGATGAAGTTGCCGCCCTGATCGCTGATGACCCGTCGGGGCACGCCGTGCAGCCGGTAAACATGCTGCACGAACAGCCTCGCCAGCCTCTCCACCGTGGGGACTCGCCGGCATGCTACAAAGTGTGCTTGTTTGGAGAATAAGTCTGTGACCACCCAAATGGCGGTCTTCCCCTTACTCTCCGGGAGCTCTACGATGAAGTCCATGGCGATCTCTTGCCATGGGCTGTCGGGGTCCGCTACCGACTGGAGTAACCCCCTAGGCTTGCCTTTAGCCCCTTTCGCCATCGCGCATACCGGGCAACCCCCCGAGTATGCCTCCACGTCCTTCCGGAGCGTTGGCCACCAGAACTGCTGCCGAATTAAGTGGAGCGTCTTCACGAAGCCGTAATGCCCCACGTTCCGGCTGTCGTGGGCTCTCTCCATGACCCCCCATCGGCACTCCTCGGGCACGTACAGCTTCCCTTCGTGCCACCACAAACCCCCTTGGCTGGTTAGTACTTCTCGGTTTTGCTTGAGCCAAGCGTCCCGCTCTGCCGCCTCCACAAACCCTTGCTTTACCTCAGGCACCGCGTCCCGCCACTCCCCCTTGGTCTGGCTCCGGGTTACCGCCTTTTCAGCCAGCCTGCTGGCAGGGATAATGGAGTCCACGATTTCCTCTCGTAGGCTGGCATGCTGGGGCATGCGAGACAACCCGTCTGGCAGGAAGTTACGCTTCCCGGGGATGTGTTTTAGGGTGAACCTGAATCTCCCAAAGTATTGGGACCAATGCGCCTGTTTGGGGGATAGCTTACGCGGGGTCTTCAGGGTCTCGAGGTTCTTGTGGTCCGTCCATACCTCGAATGGTCCGGCTGCCCCCTCCAATAGATGCCTCCACGTGGCTAGCGCCCACTTGACCGCGTACGCCTCTTTCTCCCACACCATCCACCTTCTCTCCGTCTCCGTGAATTTGCGGGAGGCGTAGGCGCATGGGTGGATGGCCCCCTCCGGGCTGGGTTGGAGCAGGACCACCCCCGTTGCCACATCTGACGCGTCTACTTGTATGATAAACCGCCGATCTGGGTCGGGATGGCGCAGGATCGGCTCCGCCGTGAACCGCAGTTTTAGCTCCTCAAACGCCCCCTGGCATTCCGCAGTCCACGTGAGTGCCATGCTGGGTTTGGGGGGCTTTCAGCTGCCCTTGGTTTTTAGTAAGTCTGTCAGGGGAAGAGCGATTTGGGCGAAGTTCGGGATGAACTGCCTGTAGAAGTTCGCAAACCCCAAGAAGCTTTGAAGTTGCCTCTGGGTTCGCAGCGCTTCCCAGCCCAGGACATCTTTTACTTTCGCCGGGTCCATCTCAATCCCCCGACTGGATATACGGTAGCCGAGGTAGTCCAGCTGCTCCCGATGAAACTCGCATTTTGAGAGCTTTGCGTACAGCTGCACCTTCAGCAGTCTCTGGAGCACCATGTGCACCAGGCTTACATGCTCCACCAGGGTTTCGGTGTAGATGAGGATGTCGTCCAGGTAGACCAGGATGCCCCGGTAGAGTAGGTCGTGCAGCACCTCGTTTATTAGCTGCATAAACACCCCCGGGGCCCCTTTTAACCCGAACAGCATCACGGAAAATTGGTAGCTTCCAAGCGGTGTGTTGAACGCCGTCTTCCACTCATCTTTTGCACGGATTCTGACCCTAAAGTATGCTTCGCGCAAGTCCAGCTTTGTGAACACCCTCCCCTTGGATAGGTGCAACATTAGGTCCTTCATCAGGGGGAGGGGGTATTTGTATTCGGTGCTGATTGCGTTCAGCCCCCGGTAGTCCACGCACATCTGGAGCGAGCCATCCTTCTTCTCCCGGAATAATACCGGGGCCGCTAATGGTGACTTCACGGGTTGGATGAATCCCCGCGCTAGGTTCTTGTCTATGAACTCCCGCAGGGCCCCCATCTCCTTCATTGACAGGGAGTACATTTTCGGTTTGGGGAGCTTTGCCCCTGGCTCTAGCTCAATGGCGCAGTCACTGGGTCGGTGTGGAGGGAGCTGGTCGGACTCCTTCTCCACGAACGCCACCGTCAGGTCTCGATATTGCCTCGGGATGCCGCTGCTCGCCGTGGTTTCCCCGGACTCTGGCCCTTGTTCCGCAGTCATCCCGCTAGTCACTGCTGCCTTCCCACGCCTCGGGGTCGCCGCGAGCCTCTGGGTCTCCGGCGCTGCCATTGCTGCGGTCGCCGCCCGGGTCCCGAGCTCCATCTGCTCTTGTCTCATCTCCCCGTGCCTCGGATCCTCCACTTGCCTGTCTGTGGTCGCGGTTGCGCCCGTCGCCGCGGGCCGGTCCCGTCTGCTCTCGCGCTCCGCCGGCCTCTCGACCCCGAATCGCACTGCCTCCACCGTCCAGTCGACACGTGGGTTCCGTCACCGCAGCCACGCCAAGCCGAGTACCACCGCGTAGTCGGCCACCGGGACCACCACGAATCTTAGTTCTTCCTGGTGATTCCCAATCGTCATCTGGACCGGCTCGGTGTAATACTGAGCTGGCCCCCCCCGCCAGCGAGCCGTCTAGCTGGCTGAATGCGATGGGTTCCCGGAGGTGCTGCAGCTGTAGGCCGAGTCCCGAGACCACAGCTGGGTGCATCAAGCAGTGGGTGCAGCCTGAATCCAGCAGCACCCGCAGTTGTGCCTCCCCTCTGGGTCTCACCCCCTGGATGTGTATCCTCACCCGGAACGGTGGGCAGTCCTCATCCCCGATTGGGTCCGCGCACCTCGGTTTCCCTGCTCACACTGGGACGCCGTTCAGTGTGAGCGCACCTTGTTTCCCGCCGGCTCCGAATCCTCCCCAGAGGACGCCGTCTCCGGGGTTGACCACCCCATTCGGCCTCTTTCGGTCACCGCCACCACTGCACTCTTCCGCGGTCGGTTGCCGGCCCTTTTCCCAGTACGACGCGGGGGCTTGACTTCGGGCCGTGGTGGGGCTCCTTCCCGCTCCGTCGGGCACTGCGCCGCCCGGTGGCCTCTGCCTCCGCACCGGAAGCACAGGTTCGGGGTTTTGGTTGCCTCTCGCCCCCCAGTGGACTGCCGCCGACTGCTCTGCCTCTCCTCTGGGGGTCTCTCCCTCGGCCGGTCCCTCGTCTGGTCCTGCCGCCTCGCTGACTCCGCCGTTCCGGGCAGCCAGATCCAATCTTTCACTGTGGACGGGTCATCCCGCCCCAGCGCCCACTCCAGGATCTCCGGATTGAGCCCCCTCTTAAAATACTTCACCCTCAGGGACTCCGGCCAGTCTGTGAGCTTCTCTACTAACCTCCGGAACTCCAAGGCGTACTCCGACATCGACTTGTCCCGCTGTCTGAACTGGAGGATGTCGTCCTCAGCCCCCTTGGTGCTCAATGTGTCCTCGAACCTGTCCCGGAGCGCCTGCATGAAGTCTGGGAAACTCCGCAGTTCCGCTGCGTTGGCGTCATACAGTCCGATCACCCAGCTAGCCACTTGGCCGTCTAACAGCTCGGCCATGTAGGATACTCTATCTTCATCCCTAGTGAATAGGTGACCACCCCTCTGCATGAAACCGCTGACGTGCGTCAGGAAGTGCGGTAGCTGTTCAGGATCCCCCGAGAACTTCCCGGTGATGCCTCGAAGTCTCAGGGTGTCAGTCGCCCGTCGGTCCACCAATCGGGGCGCCGGGGGTGGTACCAGCTGGGGTGCCGGGCTGCCACCCCTGTTGCTCGCGCCATCACTCACCGCCAACGGCCCCGCTCCCCGCAGCAAGGTCTGGAGCATCACCTCCACGGAGTCTAGGCACCGCTTGATCATCTCCTCTAGTCGGGCGAACTTTTCGTCCCACTCGCGGTTCCGGGCCCCCGAACCCCGGGTCATTGTGACCCCCGAGCTGTCTGGCCCCTGGTTCATGCACATCGGCCACCTCTCCGTTGGAGGGTCCCTGGCCCTGGCTGCTGCCCCGTCGCTCCCGGGTGGCTCTGACCGTCCCTCCTCAAGTCCGGGCTCCTTGTGCTCCAGCTGACCCACGGATTCCTCCTCGCTGGTCATGCCTGTGTTAGAAAGGGAAACGCTCCTCGGTGGCACCGGGTAGCGTTAATGGTGAGTCCTGGCTTTATGTAAGGTTTGCCCCGTTTGACAGAGAAACTCCCATGAGACGTGTGGTTCACAAAAGAGGTTTACTCATGCGTAACGTAGCAGTCACAAGCAAAGCCAGGACTGGCTTGGTATATTTGCATCACTCATATTCCCCCCTTCCCGCGCTTTTTCGCCCCGCGATCACGTTACCGCTGCGGATTATCGGCCCCCCAATAATCCCCCTTAATTGTCCATGATGGCAGGTTCGGCCAGGGTCCATTGTCCTTGATTGGCAGTCCCCCCCCGGCTTGGGTTGGTCCCCCCTCGTTATGTGCAAGCCCGAGGGTTCTGCGTTGCGTGGCGATCTCGTTTCGCTGCCTGCGGCCCCGTTCATTGTTGGCTCGCGCCATTATCAGTGTATAGTTAAAACTTCCGCTGCGGTTTTCCTGTTTGGCTGGGCGCAGGTGGCCCATTAATTAGCGGCGCTTTCAGTTCCTCTTTCCCTCAGCTAGCTACCGCCGGTGGAGTTCGCGCGGTCTGGCTGCAAGCTTCCCCGAAGCGCTGTGCCGGCCGAACCTGACAAGGAAGACCCTGCAATATATTTCCTATCCAGGTAGTGAAATGTGCTATTCATATGGGGCTCAAAATCCATTCATTTTCTTTGTGATCTTGTTTACATATCATGCTAAAACACAATTTGGCTTGTTTGGTTTCAGTATATGGGATGTACTAATATCAATGTGATATATTATTTAATATAAATTCCTTAGGGCATGAAGGCAAAATCTATCACATTAAAAATAATGCCTATCAAGACTATGCTTGGCAAAATAAAGTTATGATCAGGATGAACAAATGCACCAAAAGGAAAGAGCCTGTATATTTTAGAAAACAAATAACTTTTATTTTGTCCTGGATAAAAAAATGAGGGGGAGTTAAATGTCTAAGCAACAAAATTGAATTATTTTAAAGAGATGCTTTGGAAGAGATGAAAGATAAGCAAAAGCATACCATACGGATAGAGAAATGAAGGAATCAACTGAATGATTTTATGACAGTTTGATAACTTAGGTAAAGCAAGAGAAATTATAGCACTTCCATTTTTTTCTAGGAATGTGGATCAAATGGAAAATACATTTCATTTTGAAGTTGGAAAAAAACCTCAGAGCAGGTGTTCTTGATGGAACAAAACTTGAAATAGCTAAAGTGTTCCATGAACCAGTGGAATACAATTGAAATTATATTAAAGCTTTTACATGTTTTAAGTGTTTCTGCTAAGGAAACAATGAAGGAACAATATAAACTTGGAAGCTGGAACAAGAGTAGCTGGGATGGCAGACCTGACTCCCAACCAGCAGAAAAAATGCTTCCTTTGATATCCCCCAGAATCAGAATCAAGCCTCTCCTTTCTCACTCAGCAATCTAAGGCTGTAATGGGGAATTACAAGGAGCTATATTTTATTACAAACAGTTAATAGACTGAATTTATACTTACAGAATCAGTAATGATTTATATACTTTATACTTACAGAAATCAGTAATGATTTTTCTAATGAATTCTTTCACTGGTCTGGGACAAGGCCTTTCTTGATTGATTACACTGTAATCTCATGGAATCTGGCACTCTTTACACAAAAATTCTATCTAGATAGTTGACCTGAAACTGATAATCTCCCTAGCATCACAGTGATAACACATTTGATAACCTGTTTCTGGAATTGGACCCTATTGCTAACATGGAATTTGATCTAGAGCTGGTTTGTGCTAAATATACCCAACAGTGCAAAGAGGCAACATCTGAATTATCTCTTCTGAAGTAACCTCACACATTTAGTTTACAATAATTGAAGGCGGGTCTGGAAACTGTATTTTACAGACCCGAATTAAACCTATTCAGTCATTCCAGCCCATATTGTCTGCTCAGATACCAAGGAAGAGAGAAGATTTTGAAAGTAAATCTTGCCCATCTCAGCCCCAGTTTGATACACAGTGCCTTAAGGCCAAGAATTAAGATTAGGCAATTTAAACTATATAGTGTAAGGAGGATACAGATTTATATTCTATCCAGGACTCCTACTGCTGAAAAAAAAAAGTATAACTACCTATTATAAACCAAGAAAAGAGAATTTACCAGGACTTCCAGGCTACAATTAATGGCAGCATCCCAAGGCAGGAACCCAGCCTTATTTTGGTACTTGATAACTTCCCATTCAGTTAATACTCCCCTTACCAGAAACAGCATTTTAGGCATTATGTGCAAAAGAAGACCCATCTGAATTCAAATTAGAGCTCAATATTGACCAACTCCCCAACTGGGTTCCAGTTATAAGCTCTGAAATAACTGACCTCATAAAACTGCCAGGTAAATACTTAAGTCTTATTGTAATAATGTAGAATGGTGGACCCTGTTCTTGTTATCCTGTTCACCTATATTGATCACACTGTACAAATATCAAAGGACAGAGGTCTAGCTGTTATAGCGCCCATTTATTAAAAGGGTAGTTGTAAACTGCCTGCTAACTATTGGTCCATCATTCGTTGACTTTAGATTTGCATTTGATTTCATTTCTGTGGAGTCCTTGGGGTTCTCTGAGCTTGGTTCTTTTCCTGCAAACGTTTTATTACCCGGCTAAGTAACATCTTCAGTGCTGGAATGAGATGGGGTTTGCTCTCTGTTTATATACCCTTGCATGCCCTGCCACTGTTGGTAGGGGTTGATTGATTATGGCATGTACACACTATTCAAAAGAGACAAAAGACCAGAACAGCTCCTCACCAGCAAATATCACCAAGATAAGCAGAGGTTACCACAGGGCACACAAGCAAGCAGCAAACAATACCCTAATCAAGGAACTACCAGAAGAACAAAACAAAACCCCCACCCCCACCAACACTGGCAGGGCATGCCAGAGTATATAAACAGAGAGCAAACCCCATCCCATTCCAGCACTGAAGATGTTACCTAACTGGGTAATGAAACATTTGCAGGAAAAGAATCAAGCTCAGAGAACCCCAAGGACTCCACAGTTCAACCCTGAACTACACATATTCACCTCCATTGATTTCATTTCTAGAACAAGGTTGTAGGATAAACTCATAAATACTTCTATAATTCTATTCTAACTACCCAGTGTTGTTAACCTTTATGAGAATTCCAGAATAAAGGGTTATTGCAGTATGTAGCACTAAAGAGATCCCAACCCAAAGGGGTATATTTTGGCTCCCTTGTTGTTTAATCTGTATATTAACCCTTTTGTGGGTAAAATAACTAGAGCACAACCTCCCCAGAATTAGCCAGTAGGCATACTGCAACCCTATGTATGGAGATGATGTAATGCATTTATGACCTTTGCAGGTCTGTAAAGCAAAGGAAAGCTGAAGTAAGATCATAAGCCCAGTCATGGTTTCACTTAGCAACTGCTTCACTTAATAACCAGTCCCAAGTTGCCAGTCCCAATTGTGGTCACTAAACAAGGACTTTCATAGTTCCACTACTTTCATGTATTTTGAATTATGCCATTCAAAATGCACAAAAAAGAATGGTAGCTACACTGTCCCCCCACTTTAACAGAGGGCCACAGCATATCCCAGTAGCACTAAAGCTTTATTCATCAAAAGTATATATACAATTATTGTTTAGTGCTCAATACTGTTATTGTTCCTTTGCCCCATTGGAAACAGTTATGGTCCCTAAGGGCTCTATTTCAAGTGGCCCCATGTGTTCCTAATGTACTAATAAGGAGGGAGACAAGGTTGACTAAAGTTGAAATGGGAGCATGGATTTTTGTCTTGGTTGAAACTTACTGAATGAAACATATTGGATGAAAAGACACCTAGAGTGATGGTGGCAGAAATGCAAAAGTGGATACAACTGAAGATTCATACAAATTCTCATTCAAGCCTACACAGTGGCAATAAGTGGCAAGTGGCAAATCTTCTCTGTACTGTACTCTACTCTGTACTATATCCTCAAATTGCCATCCAGTGTCCTGGTCAGTGTTATCTGAACTCTTTTTGAGGAAGATGCAAAAGATAAATCAGCTGCAGACACCAAGATTTTGCAGATCTCTTTGCAAATAGTCACTTATATCTGCTCTAGATTAGATGAGCAGAATCCATTGTGATAAACATTATGATGAGTCTATTGTGAAGTGATCTGGGATTCTTTTGAGCTTGTGGAACTCAATGAAGTTAATAGGATAGGATGTAGTCTCAATCCTGTCACCTATATCTTGGTTCCATGCTGCTTTGGATCCTTCAGTGGTTAGACAGGTGTGAATGTCTGAATCAGTGAGATTCTTCTTTGATGTCTTCTTTGAGTGATGTCACCTGCTTTGAAGGAGATGGTTGCACATCCTCTCTTCAGAAGTCACCCTGGATCCATTTGTGTTTGACAACTTCCACCCTGTCTCCAACCTTCCTGTTTTAGGGAAGGTTGTTGAAAAAGTGGTGTGGAATCAGCTACAGAGGATCTTAGAGGAAACTGATTATATGTATCCTTTTTAGTTGGGATTCAGGTCTGGTCTTTGGACAGAAACAGCATGCTGTCCCCTCACCAATACGAGTTGATGATGAGGGGGAAAGGGAAAGGGCCCTCTTTTGTGGGACGCCTAAGAGTTGGTCTTTCACCACTCCTCTTCAACATTGGGTGATTTCATTCAGTGGCACAGGGTGAAGTATCAGTAGTATGCTGATAATATCCAGTTATGCATCTCCACCCGTGGCCAGGCAAGCAATGCCATTCAGGTGCTGACTGGGAGGAACCTGCATCAATTCAACCCTAGCGAGATGGAGTAGCTTTGGGGTTTTAGCTCCCCTTGGATCTTGAGAGGTGTCATATTTGAGTCTTGATGGGGTAGCACTTCCCTGGACAGAGCTGGTGAGCAGTTGGGGGTCCTCCTGGACTCATAGCTCTTGCTTAAGAAGCAGGTGGCAGTCATGGCTGGGGGGGGGGCTTTGCACAGATTCATCTTGTGCACCAACTGCACCCATACCTGGACTGGAAGGCCTTGCTCACAGTCACTCATGCCTTGGTCACTTCCAAGTTGGGTTATTGCAATGTGCCCTACATGGGGCTGCCCGTGAAGATGACCTGGAAACTACAACTGGTCCAGAATGCAGTGTCATGTGCAGTTTTGGGTATCTCTCAGTTTGCTGATATTACACCACTGCTGTGCAAGCTGCACTGCTGCCAGTTTCTTTCTGGATGCAATTCAAAGTGCTGGTTATCACCTTTGCGTGATATGAGACCAGGCTATTTGTGGGACTGCCTTTTCCTGAGGATATCTGCCCATTCCAACAGGGTGGATAGGGTGGGCATGCTCCAGGTCCCTTCCCTTAAATGTTGCCATCTTAGTGGGACCTAAACAGCATGCCTTTCCATAGTGGCGCTTTCTCTCTCCCTGGGATACAGCAAACCCCCACTCTTTTAGCCCAATATTTTTTCATGTGTGGGGGACTTGTGAAAAGATTGCGTCTTATTGTAAGCTAATATTCAAAGAGTTAAAATAATTATTGTAACTAAATTATAAAATTATAACTAAATAAGAAGTAGAATGTGTTCCAGAGTTGGGATTATTATACAATTAAGAATTCCTCAAAAATGGAAATTTCTAGATAACCTATCATTGAATAATTGGTGCAGTCAAGTATGGTCAATTGCTCTTATGGAAAAAGTTACTGATCAAATTCAAATGCTATACTCATGTCTTAAAAGGATGAATCACATTTTCATTAGATCTGGAAAGATGATCTATGTTACACTAACAGTAATAAGTCTTCTTTTGATAAATTAAGTGTTGTATATAACCCATAACTGGATGTTGAGATATATTGTTTTGGAATGTTATCTTATATTTTGGTTTCGTTTAATATTTACAGAATATTAAAAATGAACAATTAAATTAAAACATGCTGTTAAATTGTATTAGGCAATATTATTTGGAAAAAAGTTAGAAATGAAATCTAACTTAACCTAACCTAACCTTACTAGATTCAAGCAAATTAAGTAATATTGTTTCTCATGTTTGAAACACTAATGGAAAATCAGGTTTGACTAAGTTGTCAAGGCTCTGCTGGTTTTTAATTTATGTACAGATAGTCCTTGCTTACCAACTGCTTGTTCAGCGACTGTTCAAGTTACAATGGTGCTGAAAAAAGGAGATTTACAACTGGTCCTTGAACTTGTGGCTGTCGCAGTATCCCGCAGTCACATGATCACAATTTGGGTTCTTGGCAACCAGTGTGCATTTATGATGGTTGCAGCGTCCTGTGGTCATGTGACTGCCATTTGCAACCTTCATAGGCAGCTTCTGATAAGCAAAGTCAGTGGGGAAGCTGGCAGGAAGTCGCATGTTGGGGCCACGTGATGTCACACTTAATGACCACAGGTGATTTGCTTCATAACCGCAGCTGGAACTGACATCGTAAGTCGGGCACAGTCACATAATGTTTCACATTATGACTGTATCATTTAGCAGTGAAGTTGCTGGTCCAATTGCGGTAAGTGAGTGAGGACTACCTATAATAAAATTCCCCAGCTGGATGCTGAGAAAACTTTTGATTTTTTTTTTAGGGGTGTGAGAGGAAAATTATTAGTAGCCTTCTGTATGTTTTAATGTTAGTTTTGATTGCATTTAATAAAGCCAAGTTAGCTGAAATATGGCCTTTAGGGCAATGACAGGAAATAAGTAAACTTGCAAGTCTAAGCAAACTTGTTGATGGGAACAGACGTGACAAGGACGAATACAACAGGAAAGTATGGTAAGATTAGCACCAAGGAAGTTATGGTTCAGTTGCTAAACCTAGGAGTCATGTCTGTGGTTTGTGGTTTTTGAGGATAAAAAGGATTGCAAAGAGGGGGTCGGTGCCACACAGCTAAGCTGTCTTACCTGACTGCTTGCTCGTGATGGTCGGCATTGCAATGTGAATCTAAGTAAGTACCTTGTATGCTATTGGTTGAATTTTATTTGCTTATTGAACTAACATTTAATAAAGCTTTTAGAACTTTGAAGTGACTTGTTTTATGGTGTGTCTGCCTCCCGTGTTTAACGTGGTTTTTTCCCTGACAGGGGGCATTCTGAGGTAAGCTAGTTTAATACCACTTTCCCCTAAAGTTGTATATTTTGGATCAATACATTTTATTAGATTCCTAAATTATGAATGAGTACTATTTGCCATTTTTAAGTGTGGCACACTTAAGGATGCCATCTCTTTTTCTTTTTAATTTGATTTTGCAACTTTTCACCTATTCAGTTAGTATTCTGAAAGGGTTAAAGACATTGTAGTAGACGAGGAAGATCACGAGACTTTATGCAGAAGTTTTATAGATTTGCCAGAAACTTCTGTCCCAATTTTATTTCTTAACATAATACTTTGGTATCCTGATTAATTATTTTAGAAATTTGGGTAAATCAGATCTGATCTACTGGATTCTAGTAGTAATTGTGATATGTTTAGCACTTTGTGCTTTACAGCTGGTCATTTCCCAGAAGTTTATGATGATCATTTTTTTAATGAAAACAAATTGTAGGAAAATGAAAATGACATAAAATGCTTGACTTTTTAAAAATACTGTGTTTAAATGTACTGTTCCTGCAAATTTAAAACTGTTTTAAAACCTGATAAATTATATTTTAATCATTTAACAAATTGTATTTATTGGACATCCCAGTGAATGTTTATCAAAGGTTGTTTACAGTATCATGCTGTATTTAAAGAGTTTGGTGTTTGGACATCAACTTCCGGACTTTGGGCTCATCTTACCACTGTGATCTTTTGGTATTTCATAGCCTGAATTTAAAATCATTGCTCTAAATCACTTTCGAGGGATTTCTGCTTTTCAAAGCAGCATATGACCTTCTAGGTTATATCCCCAGGGCCAGAATCCCCCAGATCCAAAAGGTCAAAGCTACAGCAAAGCATGTTCAGGTGGAATTTCCTGATAGTAAGAATTGTCAATTACTGGAATAGGCTACCTCATGAAGTAGTATCTTTCCCTCCAATGGAGGTCTTCAAACATTAGATAGTATCTGTCCAAAATGCTTTAGATTTTTAAGTCCAGTACTGAGCTGGAGAATATATATTATGAACTTTGAGATCCACTCCAACTCTATGAATCTATGAAAAGTATAAATGTTGTGACAATATTGAAAAAAATGGTAATGCTGCAGATATAACTGGAGAAATGTTAAAATATGGATGTATTTTGTTTATGACGTAGCTGTACAATTTCTCTAATGTTTGTATGAAGACCACATCTGGACCTAAAGATTGGAAGAATGACATTATTTTTCCATTAAAAGGAAGAGTGAATACAAAAACTATAGATAGTTTGTTAAGTGTGCTTTGGTAGGTGTTTGGAGAATTTTGATTGAACAGGTATAAGAAGTGGCAATGAGCTAACTTTGGGAACTGCAGTAAGGCTTTATACCAGACAGGAGGTGTGCACACCAGATTTTTGCTGTTCATCAGGTTATTGAGAAATGTATCAAATGAGAAATATGTCTACTGATTTTGAGAAAGCATATGATAAAATTAATAGCCTTGAACTATGCTCTTAAACAACAGGCTACCTAAATGAAATGCTTAGCAAATGGTTCAACACTGAGCTCGGATTAAAACAAGGATGTGCAAAGATGTTGGCTGCTTAATTTATCTATGGATCAATGAGTAAGAATGCTTGTAGTGACAACAGAGGTGTGTGGTTGGAGGCATGAATGTGTTTACACTCTCGTATGCAGATGGTGTCTTGTTGGCTGAGAATTTGCTGTGAATGGTAGATGAATTGTATGATGCAACAAGGAGTATGGATCTGAAAATTAATGTATTGAAGATCAAGATAACCTTTGTTTGTCAAAAAAACTGGAATGAACAATTAAATTTAAAAAAAAGTAGATGAATGCGGGTATGTTGGGAGAAACACATACAGTCAGGTCCAGAAATATTGGGACATCGACACAATTCTAACATCTTTGGCTCTATACACCACCACAATGGATTTGGAATGAAACAAACACAATGTGCTTTAACTGCAGACTGTCAGCTTTAATTTGAGGGTATGTGAACGGTGTAGGAATTACAACAGTTTGCATATGTGCCTCCCACTTGTTAAGGGACCAAAAGTAATGGGACAGAATAATAATCATAAATCAAACTTTCCCTTTTTAATACTTGGTTGCAAATCTGTTGCAGTCAATCACAGCCTGAAGCCTGGAACGCATAGACATCACCAGACGCTGGGTTTCATCCCTGGTGATGCTCTGCCAGGCCTCTACTGCAACTGTCTTCAGTTCCTGCTTGTTCTTGGGGCATTTTCCCTTCAGTTTTGTCTTCAGCAAGTGAAATGGATGCTCAATGGGATTCAGGTCAGGTGATTGACTTGGCCATTGCATAACATTCCACTTCTGTCCCTTCAAAAACTCTTTGGTTGCTTTTGCAGTATGCTTCTGGTCATTGTCCATCTGTACTGTGAAGCGCCGTCCAATGAGTTCTGCAGCATTTGGATGAATGTGAGCAGATAATATTGCCTGAAACACTGCAGAATTCTTCCTGCTGCTTTTGTCAGCAGTCACATCATCAATAAATACAAGAGGACCAGTTCCATTGGCAGCCATACATGCCCACGCCATGACACTACCACCACCATGCTTCACTGATGAGGTGGTATGCTTAGGATCATGAGCAGTTCCTTTCCTTCTCCATATTCTTCTCTTCCCATCACTCTGGTACAAGTTGATCTTGGTCTCATCTGTCCATAGGATGTTGTTCCAGAACTGTGAAGGCTTTTTTAGATGTCGTTTGGCAAACTCTAATCTGGCCTTCCTGTTTTTGAGGCTCACCAATGGTTTACATCTTGTGGTGAGCCCTCTGTATTCACTCTGGTGAAGTCTTCTTTTGATTGTTGACTTTGACACACATACACCTACCTCCTGGAGAGTGTTCTTGATCTGGCCAACTGTTGTGAAGGGTGTTTTCTTCACCAGGGAAAGGATTCTTCGGTCATCCACCACAGTTGTTTTCCGTTGTCTCCTGGGTCTTTTGGTGTTGCTGAGCTCACCGGTGCGTTCCTTCTTTTTGAGAATGTTCCAAACAGTTGTTTTGGCCACGCCTAATGTTCTTGCTATCTCTCTGATGGGTTTGTTTTGTTTCTTCAGCCTAATGATGGCTTGCTTCACTGATAGTGACAGCTCCTTGGATCTCATCTTGAGAGTTGACAACAACAGATTCCAAATGCAAATAGCACACTTGAAATGAACTCTGGGCCTTTTATCTGCACATTGTAATTGGGGTACTGAGGGAATATCACACACCTGGCCATGGAACAGCTGAGAAGCCAATTGTCCCATTACTTTTGGTCCCTTAACAAGTGGGAGGCACATATGCAAACTGTTGTAAGTCCTACACCATTCACCTGAGTTGGATGTACATACCCTCAAATTAAAGCTGACAGTCTGGTGTATAGAGCCAAAGATGTTAGAATTGTGTCCATGTCCCAATATTTCTGGACCTGACTGTAAGTCAAATGAATTCAGTGAAAATGGTTTATTTAAGAAATGTGTGCAGTAAAACAAGAAGAGATAGGGTAAAAATAAATGGGTGATGAATAACAAAAGTGAATTGTGAGTATGGAAGAAGTATATTGAGGTGGTTTGGTCTTATAAACAGAATTGCAAAACATACATGAAGGAAGAGTGAATGGACAGAAAGGAAAGAGAAAACCAAGAAAAATGTGGTTGGATGGAGTTGATGGGTGCCTCAAAAAGAGAGATAAGAAATTTGAAACACAAAAGATAATATATCAATTGATATATGGCAGAACCCAGAATGGTTTGTAAGAACAGAAAGACGTGGAACAGTATTGTGAATGATGTTAGTGCTAATTAGAACTAGTTAGATTTTGTTTTCTTTTATTTCCTGCCTTTATTTTGCCCACAACATTTAACTCTATTCTGTACATAGTAGTGCTTGTCCCAGAAGTGTGATGGATATACATTCTTTATGAGTTCAATTAAGAAAAATAATACTGGCAAAAATGTTGTGTTGTGGAGAAATAGATTCAGATGAAAAAAGGAAACAAGTTGAAATGCATCCTTCTTCATTACCTTAATTCAGAGCAGGAGAAACATAAATGATTTTACTTCCTAGCTGGCCACAGATACTTGGATGATACTGACTATAGTCAGATCTCCCAGATCTGAGTTATAAATAAAAAAACATGAGCATAGTATTGTGATACTTAGCAAGAGTTCTTGGAAATGCTCATGAGGAACAGAATTAGAACCCAGGTAAATTGATATTCTACCTGAGCTGAGTCACATATCCTGCCTAGTAACTGTATAAATCTCCCTCAAGTCCTGCTATGCTGCCTCACCATAATGGGGTGGTGGGTTCTTAGGAGGGAAGAGTGGAGAATGCCAGGAATGTATGCCAAGTGTATATGCTCCCAGCAGAATCACCTAGGGCATGAATATCATCCCAGTTGTTTAACTAAAGCAAGTAGGTACATATATTAGGCAGCGGTGATATAGAATGATATTGGAGGTGGATGATCATTTTAGTGACAGTAGCAAAAGCATAATTTCATACTGCTTGGGAGAAGGCAATGGGAAACCACTCTAGTATTTTATCAAGAAAAGCACATGGATAGGCAATATAAAGTGATTGATGATATCGTGCCAGATGATGGGCCCTTCAGCTCAGATGGCACTCAACACTCTACTGATTTGGTGTATTAATAGTGTTAAGGAAGGCTTAATTAAAGTCTTTGGGATATATAGTTGCTGATCTTGCCATGCAAGAAAAGCAAATTCACTT
The DNA here is from genome assembly GCF_059951505.1 of Python bivittatus. NCBI lineage: Eukaryota > Metazoa > Chordata > Lepidosauria > Squamata > Pythonidae > Python > Python bivittatus. The sequence goes on from NW_028277028.1 coordinate 121,817, forward strand.
GCAAAGGCAGTGGAACATGGGTGGAACATAAGAAGCATGAACATGGGAAAGTTCAACATAGTGAAAGATGAAATGAATGGACTACACATTGAAACCTCAGCTTCAGCGAACTGAAATGGCCTGGAATTGGACACTGTCAGTCAAAGAAATCATACTGTTTACTACTCAGGACACCAGAAATAAAGAATATAGCAGAGACAGTACTAGGATAGTCAATGGCCAAATAATACCAATTAGAATCTCCAGACAACCTTTTAATATGGTGGTTTTCCAAATTTATGCTCCAACTAAGTTAATGCAGAAAAATAGGTTTATGGTCAAATTCAATTTGATATCAAAAGAACATATAAGCAAGAACATGTGCTGTTTGTGGCTGGAGAGTGGAATGCAGAGTTGGAAATAATGAGGAAAATGTAATTGGACTGTATGGCAGTTTGGAGTGTGGGTAGGTGGGTGGCTGTTGTGGCCTGGCAGGTGGGTGCCATGGGCATGTGCTATGGAGTGTGGGTGGGTAGGTGGGTGCCATGGGCAGGCACTACAGAATGCAGGCAGGTGCATGGGTGCCACTGGCAGGTGGACAGGTGCTGCAGGCAGGCAGTACCGAGCGTCGATGTGTGTGTGAGTAAGTGGATGCTGCAGACAGGTGCTATGGAGCACTGGTCAGTGGGTGGCTGCTGTGGGCAGGTGCTATGGAGCATGGGCAAGTGCACAGGTAGGTGCTATGGAGTGTGGGCAGGTACGCAGGTGCTGCGGGTGGGTGGGCAGGCAAAAAAGTGGTAGAAGTCACTTGCAACCTCCTGCTGGCTTCCCCATTGACTTTGCTTGTAGGAAATGGTGATGACATGACCATGTGATGCTTGTAATTGCCAAGAGTGTGAATCACAATCCCATGACCATGGGGATGCTATGACAGCCACAACTTTGCAGACTGGTCATAAGTCCCCCTTGTTCAGCACTGTTGTAACTTTGAACAGTCGCTGAATGAGTGGTCGTAACCTGAGGACTACATGCATGCTAAAGGACGCCAATAGACAGATGGTAACTGGTTTAAAGGAGATAAAGATGGAAGGAGTATACTGAAACTCTGTACAGAAGAGATATCAACATACAAGATACCTTAGAAGATACCCTCTATTCACAAGAACCTCTAGTATTAGAAGATGATATTAGCAGTCCAATCATTACTGGATTGGATCACTACAGGAATAGATGAAATACCCACAGAAATATGGGAATCAACAGAAGAATTAGTAAACATTCTAACCAAACTATGCCAGAGAATCTGGAGAATGTGGATGACAGATTGGAAGAGGTCAGCCTACATAGACTGGAAGAGGTCAGCCTACATAGTTATACCAAAGAAACGAGACATAACAGAATATGCAAATCATTGTGCAATATCCTTAATATCCTTAATTTCACCTGCTATCAAAATAATGCTTAGGATAATCCATTGCAGATTACAGCCATACACGGAAAGAGAGATGCTAGATATTCATGCTGATTTTAGGAAAAGCTGAGGAACAAGAGACATTCCTGCTGATGCATAACTGGATAATTGAAAAAGCAAAAGAATACCAGAAGTCAATATGTGCTTCGCTGATTATAGAAAGGTGTTTGATTGTGCCAACCATGTCAAGTCATTGAATATCCTTAGGAAAATGGGAATCCCAGAACAATTCACTATCTTCATGAGAAACCTTTATACAGGAGAAGAAACCACAGTTTAGTTGGAACATGGCTCCAGGTTGGCAAAGGAGTAAGACAAGGCTGTATACTTTCTCCTTATTTATTCAACCTATATGCTGAGTACACACTGAGGGAACTTGGATTGGAAGAAAATGAGCATGGTTCTAAAACTGGGGGAAGAAATATTAATAACCGATGCTATGCTGATAATACTACTCTGATAGCTGAAAATACAAATGATCTAGAAGCTCTAGTAATGAAAGGCAAGGGGCACAGTGAAAAAATTGGACTAAGATTAAAGAAGACAACAGTTACAGCAACTAGCCTTAGAAGTGACAGACATTGAAATGGATAGCTGCTGCCTTTTAGGATAGACTATCAACAGTAAAGGTATCATCAGTCAAGAAATACATTGTTGAATAGCACTTGGTACAATAGTGATAAATATCTTAGAAAAGATATTCAGATGCCATGATGTGTCTGTACCTACAAAGATCAAAATTACACAGGCAATGGTTTCTCCTGTGACACACTACAGAAGTGAAGACTGAACAATAAAAAAGTGGGACAGAAAGAATATTAACACTTCTGAACTTTGGTTTGGGAGAAGACTCCTGAGAATACTCTGGATTACCAAGGCAACAAAAAATAGACTATAGAATAAATCAATCCAGAGACACTTGAAGAAATGACCAGGCTCAAATTATTGTATTTTGGACAAATTATGCAGAGACCTTGTTCTCTTTAGAAGTCTATAATGCTGGGAAAGGTGAAAGGAAAAAGAAGGAAAGAGTGACCAGCAGAAAGGTGGATGGACTCGATAGTGGCAATGGGTGCACTTGGAAGACCTGAAGAGACAGACTGGGGACAGATCATCCTGGAGAAGGTCTGTCAATGTGGTCGCTAACAGTTGACCCCGACTTGATGGCACATAATAAATTAATCCTATATAAAAAGAAAAACTAAAGAAAATTTGGGCAAATACTGTGGTCCCATACTCAAAGGTACTTCTAAATTTTAAAACAAAGAGTAAATAGGGTTCAGTAGATCCAAAACTAAATCCAAGATCAGGCATAATGAAGGGATGAAAAGTCTAATTATAAGGAATGAAAGAGAACCTCAGGAATATTCCTAGTTAGTTGTGTGAATTGATGATAACTGATTGAACATTGAAAATGTAGTAGAAGATAGGAATCTACTAGTAACTACTACTTTAATATAGGAATTTTTGAATAATTGGGACCTATTTCCCATCAAGACTCTGAATTAGCTAATTCACCCTTGTAGGTTAACTGGCTGAGTAATGATGTAGCAGTCAGATAGGCATTTGCAATTATCTGCAATTGCATATTTTGAACCTCCTACTGCTATCTAGGATTCTGTTCTGATCTTCTAACCTAGTGTCTTTTTCAGAAATAGTGGGTCAGTATAACGTCAGGCTAAAAATAAAGAAAAGCTATTCATACCCAGTCCAAACTTTTTCTTTAGCTCACAGGGGAGCAAGAAGTTGTTTTGATGTCTCTGGCTTCAATCTGGGATTTTTTTGTAATGATGAAACAATGTTTTAACATTTCAATAAAAGGACAGGACAAAATTGTTCAGAAGTCATACAAACCATGCATATTATATAAAGAGACTCCATTAACTACTATACCTTATAGCTTCCTCCACAGATTGGCTGACTATATTTGAAGATGCATCAGACTGTGACAAAGGGATCAAGTTGATCACCCACTTCACTGGCTTATAATATTCATCACTGGAACTTAGAAGGTAGAATAATGTGGTCAGGAAAATCACCTGTAAAACAGGTAGAAGAAAACTTGAATTTTTAACTCAAAGTTCCGAGTATTATGAAAGAAAGAAAAAAAGGAAAAATAAATCTGTTTTCAGCAAATAAGTAATTCCTAAAACAGTTTTTCCCATACTCCCTCTTTCCTTTAGATGGGATCTTGGTCAGGGCTGTCCAGAGAGTTCAATGAGATAGAGTACTTCTTTGTGCCTTAGGACCTTGAAAATACCAATCTTTCCAACTGAGTAACTGTTTTAACTCTCCACTAGGATCAGAGAAGTAATGTGAGCATTTTTAGTTTCTAAATTCATGCTTTATTTATATTTAAAAGCTATTTGGCATGGCCTGTAGGATATAATCAGATCTAGAGACCATAATGAGCACTAGAACTAGTCCATTTGTGTGGACAAAAAACAGCTTCTAGTACAGCAGATTCATAGGATTTTGAGGAAACAATATTTGTACTGCAGTGGAGGAATTTACATCTGCTGGTTACAGAGCTTAACAGTAGACCTGACCTCAAATATTTTTCTGCCTGAGACAAATAAGATAGTGCACTTCCTCATTCCAAGTATAGAAGCTGAATGGAATAACAGAGGAATCATACTTCAGTATTTTTTTTCAGAGAGCTTTGCTGGGATTTTCAGCTGGATATAGTCCTGGAATTTGGGACTTTAAAGCCTTCTATGCTAGAGCAAAGCCTGACCAATCTACTTGAGTCAGTGATGCAAAAATCCTACCCACCCACCCACCCACCCACCCGTCTGTCCGTCCATCCATCCATCCATCCATCCATCCATCCATCCATCCATCCATCCATCCATCCATCCACCCACCCACCCACTTATCCTAGATCTCTGATGTTTGACCCCTGGAATCAATTCAGCTGACCCTCTCCATGAGTTGATTTCTCTCATTTTAGCTGGAATTTTGCAGAAAGTACCAGCAGTGCTTTTTGATAATACTACCTTTTTCAAAAGCCCTGCAACATATGAAACCACCTTATTTTTCTCTCACAAGTTCTCTGCGCCTTGTCATTACTGCATGATTTTGCAAAAGCTCACAATAGAATCTGTGCTGGATATCCAGGTCATGGGTGCTCACATGTTCTGCTCACTGTAAAGAGAAGGTTAAGTCCATTCAAAAAGTGTGGTCATACTTACCAGTGAAAGAACAAAATTAAGAACTGCAGTGCCGCTGTGGAAAAGGACTGTTACTAAAGTTGTAACTGTGGTGAAAAGGAGGCTAACATTATGACTCATCACTACCCAGAGGGATTCTAGGATCTAGAAAAAGAGCAGAATTAGATGCATATTCTCTATCATCTCAGAGCACAGGACATGGAATAATGGATTTAACTTATAGGAAGACAATTTGACTGAAACTTAAGGAAAAAAACATTCTATATAACCATCTGGAATATTTTAATTTAGATTCCTGCATTGAGCATAGAGTTAAGACTCAGTGTCTTAAACAGTCCTTTCCAATGTTATGAATAACTTGAAGGCAAAACTGATAAAATCTTTCAATAGACAATATTTTGTGATAGTATAGAATATTTATGACAATAATGGTTTATAGCATTAGCATCTGCATCAGTGGATCTTGAGTTTCTATTTAAAAATTGTGAATTCATATGCAGTTAAAATAATATTACTGAAAAATATTTTTCAAAATAGAATCTAATATATAACTTAAAGCTTCTTCCATACAAATAAGTAGATTATCTCAAGGATAGTTTCCAGTGTATCATCACACTTTTTATTTATTGAAAGAAATAGGGAGTTGTATGTGTGGCATAAATTTGTAAAATAAAATCTCATAAATGCACTTGAAATTGGATTTAAAACTGACTATAAAACTCCTAAAACTGATTATACTGTTAAGTAGTTTTAGCTTGGATTTTTTTAAAAAAAGGAGAATAAAGAACAAGGCTCATGCAGGAAGAAAAACAAAGCCTAAAAAGGAAGCATGCAACAACACAGAGGCCATTTCAAGTTCTGATATCCGATATATATCAAGTTCAATATATGCAATAGTTCTGATTATATGCAAAAAAGAGTTCCAAGTAAATTTTGACAATCTTTATCAATTTCAGTACATTCAATCTAGATCAGACTTATTCTATCACTAATCAAGTTGGTAAATATAAGTATAGAGCAAGTAATATATCAGTGACATATTAAGCAGCTAATAACTCTTAGTGGAGTAAAAGAAATATATGTATATGTATAAGGTATGTATGTATATACATAGACCATCAAGTTGTTTTTCTTAGCAACCAGAAAGATTTTCTTCATGACAATCTATCCCTAACCTGGTCTTTCAAGTTTTCCAATAGTGTATGCATGCATGTATGCATGCATGCATGTATATATTACAACATGTTCTAAACATATAAGCCTAATCATTTAAATTGCTAGTTTAATAATTACTATATTTATTATAGTATTATACTATACTATAAAGGAAGACAATATTTTTTCCAAAACAATTTATCTTTGACATGAGGCTCAAGAGTGGGGTCAGCTTGTATTTGCAGAATAGAACCAGAATACATCATTTAAAAAGGCAGGACTTTAGAAAAACAGGTGTGGAGCCAAATTTCTCCCTTTCTCCTGTCTCAGTGTACATGCTCACAGTCTATATATGTAGAGCAAATAGTTTAGTCCTTTTCAGGCTTGTAAAAAGTGTTAAGATTTACTACTTAATGATTCATGACTTATGAGCAAAGGGTATACAGATTTTTTCATTTCTCTTCTTTATGTGAGAACCTGCAATACTCAATTCCCAATAAAGATGACTCCCTTGAGACTCAAACAAGTCCAATGAAAAGTCCATTTATTGAAAAGAAGTGTACAGTCTCAAAAGCATTCCTGAAACTAAAAAGCCCATGTGGACCAATCTTTACTTAAGCCCCTTTCCCTTCACTCCCCCCTTCCCAGCCCATAGTCCTTTTTCCTGGTTCCTCCTGGTCTCATGCTGGTATGACCTTGGCATTCCTGAGAACAGATAACATAGCATCTGCCTCTAACGGTTTCTTCTTCTGTTTCTCTCTTCCCACCCTCCTTCTTGTAATGGCAGAACCGAAGCAAGTAAACTAGGCGCAATGGATAATAGTTGCGAGGTTTCTGACACTTTACTTCTTTGCCGATTCATCTCTTCCCCATCCAGTTTTATTTACCCTCTCTCTTTTACTCCATCCCTTTCCACTACAGTTACCCTTCCCTTTATCCCATTTCCATACTGTTTTTCTTCTTCTTTTTTGCTGAATCTGGCTCAAAGGAATGTTCATATGTGTGAGAGAGAATGGTTTGTGTGCAGAAGGAAGTCAGTACAGAGATATACAGAGATTTAGAAAAAAAGGATAGAGATAATGATGGAAAAAATTTAAGGTAATGGAGGCTAGGAATTCACAGAAAGCTTCAGGAAAAACAGAATATGAGGAAAAATAAAGCCATTTTACAGACAGGAAAGACTATACTAAGAATTATAAGAGCTGTAAGCCAGCACATCTAGGACTGGAATGCTGATGAAGAGCCAAAAGTGAATTCCAGATGCTGATTTTAACAAGGCCAAGTCCCTGGACACAATTCTATGCCCATCTGCTTTTATTTTTGTTAAAATGAATGAAATTAGGACATAGTGCTTCCTGTAATATTTATTATAAAAAACACATACCGAAAGAAATGTTTCAATATTCTCATGAACAAAAGAAGCAACATCTTGCCAATCAAGCATGTCACTTGCCCAACCATGCTCACGGTATAAATGCTTTTTGTGACTTTTTTGTTGTCCAGAATGAGTTGCATTCTATAAAACAAGAGTAAAATATTACAAAACTTTACATGGATTGAATTTCAGAGGGCAAGGGGTACAAGGAACATATTTATTTTCAATAAAAGCTGGAGTAGCCTAGATTACAGATCTCAGTAAAATTTACATCACAAAAAACATGCTTTATGGTAGAGTTCCCCAAAATGGTCAATATCAAACCCCAAGGGTTGATTGGACTATCCAAGGGGTTAATGTGATTATTATTATTCACAATACTATTAAAGTAGCATTTATTAGATTATTTTCATATAATAAATGTTTGGGGGTTGATGAACAATCTGAAATTTCATGAAGGGGTCAATGAGTTGAAGAGTTTGGGGACCCTTCTTTAAGGTCTTAATTTTTCCTGATGCACATAGATATAGCCTCTGGGTAGTGATATTTGCTCTCCAAGTTTACTGAAGGTAGGCATTGAAAAGTGCTCTGGAGAAGGATCACTGGTACTTAAGATAGGTGAGATAATATAAATACTTTGCCTCTGTATTTCTCTGAGAGGGCACTAGATCCATGTGGTTTGAGTTAGATGATCCTGGAATTCAATATACTCAGTCCTCTGTCTAATTACCTCCTAGGCCTTTTCCTTAGGCGCATATATGGAAGTCAAGGAAGAGCTCTTAGGAAGCCAGTTTGTACTTTTTCAAAAGTTTCTAAGCAAAGACAGAGGTTCAATTGCACACTGTATAGTAAATGTGTAACTACTTTTATTACTAAAATTTTGATGGTAGCTGGGATGAATACATTCTCTGTGTCTGAAAGAATCTTAAAATAGCTGTTATAGTCTTTTATGTCATAGAAAAAGGCATACTATATGTGGCTTGGGCATTATTACTTCTGGAGGACTGAAATACTACCCCTAAGTACCTGAAGCACTTAACTTGCTCTATAGATTGTCTGTCGATTTGTGGATTTTAGCACTATTGAAAAATAGATTTACTCCAATTTTCTGATGGTTATAGCCATCTGTTCCTCCCTACAATATTGGGCCAAGGCAACTAAGATGAAAGTGAATCAGAAACAGGATTGCAGTGGTGTCAGTATAAAGAGTTAACATTTCAGAGTGAAGTCTGAAGGCCTGCCTGCAAGTAACTGCCAGATACTTTGGTTTTTGTCACATGAGGTGGACCACTTTAGATGTTTTAACAATTGACCTGATCTGTGGTGACAAGGACAATCTGTCAGGAATTCCAGTCCCAAGTTCTTTAGGGCTTTATATATAAAGAGTTAAACTTTGAAACTGGCTCAGTAGCTGACTTAGTGGCCAGTGCAGTAGTTTCAGCAATGATGTGCAGCATCCTACTCAGCAACTTGGCCACACATTCTACAACAGTTGCATCTTCCAGACCAAGCACAAAGACAGATCCACACATAATACATTAAAATACAATACAGTTATTGATGTGTATTCACGCTTATAGCATGTGAACTATTGTAGCTAGGCTGTCCTTTCCCAGGAAAAAGTTCATAATAGGTACTTCTGGTCACCAACGTCACTAATTATACATTGTCATGCGTATTGCTAATTCAATATAAATCAATAATTGTTAGGGACTGTTCAGATGTCACTTTAGCCCATGCATCCCCCCTGCTCCCAGTCCCTTCATTGCAAGCACCAAGTTCCCAAACAGAATCATGTTATCTTGAAAGAGGTATTTACATAATCATACCAGGTAGAATTTATCTTTGTAACTACTAACAAAACATTACACTGCAATTTTTCTTGGACTAATATATTGGCAATATAAAAAAGATACTTACTTTCACAAACCAAGAATGATATAGTCTGTCCCAAAGCTCCAGAACTCGTTTTTCAATCACAGCAGTGTTATTTACTTTTTCTCCTAATATTTTATCAAGCTATAAAACACAAAAAAGATATGTGTCAAAATATTTGAAAAGGAACATATATAGATTATGTATTATGTACCTTTGTCTATACTTACTAAATATTCATTAATTAAAGAAACTATTTTAGGTAGAATCGACCCCTCCTCATCCCATTTATTCATTTTCTTGCTAGAAATATTGCAAATGTTGAAAAAATAATTAGATTTACAATAACTAGGAGTATATTTTCTTTTCCAAGGAGTCTCTATTTATTGAGAGCACTTTTACATTGTTATTCAGTGTGAAAACATTTACATAGCATTTGGCTAGTATTTAAATTGTAACAATAACAATTTCAGTCGTTATGTCTTTGGTTTATATAATTAAATCACAACGGTAATCAGAATGGATATAAAAAGAACAAGTAATAGAACTCAGAGTATCAAACCCAGAACTGCATTAAGTTATTTCAAAACCACAATTTTTTTGCTCAGTTATTTCTGTTTAATAAGGCCCATTGTACATTCTCCAAATATGCTTGTGCAAGTCTTCCTATTTTGTTGGAATTCACAAACATTAAATATACTGTATTGTTAAAACCTGATCTCATAATGGTATTAGGAGGGAGAGGAGAATTCAAAACTGAGCTTATCTATCATTTGAAAATTATAGTTTAATAACAACTGCAAGCCTCTGGTTTTATTCCAGATAATTTGATATATCTATTTTATTAAATACTTTTTATAGTTTTATTTTGCAGACTGCTATGAAATTTGATGATTAGCAGCATAAAATGTATTTTTTCATTATAGGTAGTCCTTGAATTATGACTGCAATTGAGACTGCAATTATGACTGCAATTATGACTGTTGTTAAGTGATGTGGCCGTAAAGCACATCATGTGACTGCATCGTTTACTGATGGCAATCCAGGCAGCCCCAGTTGTAATCGTAACCCCAAGACATGTGGGTCATTAAGCGGGAAGCGAAGGAAGTCCCAGGTAAGGAGAGCACGGGTGCCACAGGGGAGTGCGGGAGGCTTGGCGCAGGCTGTGCAAGTTGGGGGAGGGGGTGCTTGGTGTGACACGAGCTCAGAAAGGCTGGGGAATGATGCCGCGTGCATGCAATCGCAGGGAGGCTGGGGAAAGAGGAAGTGGGGCGTGTGTGATCACAGGGAAGTCGTGGAAAGAGGGTGCACGGTACATGTGTGCGATCACAGGGATGCTGTGGAAAGAAGGCATGGGGTGCATGCATGCTTGTGTGCAAGTGCAAGGAGGCCCGGGAAAGAGGATGCAGGGTGTACGCAAGCGAAGGGGGGAAGGAGGGAGTGGTGCACCTGAGCGAAGAAAGTCTCAGAGGGAGACTTACCCCAGCAACTTGCAACCTTCCTTACCAGCTTCCCACTGACTCTGCTTGGGAGAAACCAGCAAAGAGCACAAATGGTGATCACGTGACCGCTGGATGCTGCAACTGGTCTTAAGTGCAAGCTGGTTGCCAGGCACCCAAATTTTGTACACGTGACCAGAAAGACGCTGCAATGGCTGGAACTTTGAGGACTGGTTGTAAGTCCCTTCGTTCAACACCGTTGTAACTTCAAACAGTTGCAGAACGAATGGTCAGTGAATGAATGGTCGTAACTTGAGGACTATCTATAATATATAGTTGCAGATCATCTATTTGCAAACTATGTCAATGTTATTGATGAAATATGAATCAAAGGTTATTTCTAGGATCATGAATCTTTTTGAAAGGAAAGTAGGAAGTAGCAGAACATTAATCTCCAAAGAGGAATCTCATCATTACCTTATGCGTTATCCATTCTCGTCCATACTGATAAACATTAGTAGCAGCTGAATTCAAAGCCTTCTGAATAACCTGAGCTTCGGGAAGCCAGCTAATTAAGAAATAAAAATTTTAAAAATGCATTCTGATTGCATATATTCTGACTGTATGTATAAACATAATAAATAATACAGACAGACAAAGAGACAGCTTAGTACCTGCCAGACATTCCATCACAGTCGGGGACTGATTAGAATGGCCCACCCCAGATGCCTAATGGATTCTGAGGGTTTCTAAAAGGTGCTTGGATAGTTCTCTGACAATTTAGTGGGTGATTCTGTTTTGTGCTTGGTCAATCTGTGGAGATACTCAGAATGTTAACATAATCAGTGCCCTCCTGGCTCAGATCCCTGGCCCATCTAGTCCAGCAATCTGTTCTCACAGTAGTCAACCAACTGCACAAGGAAGCTCACTAAGCCTCCCACCAGGTGGCCTTCAGAGGAAGTCACACTGCCAACAAGGCTGATAACCACTGATCCCCATGACTTCCATGAATTAGTCTAACCCTTTTTTGAAGCCAAGTTGGTAGCCAGCACCGTCTCATGGTAGCAAATGCCAAAGTTGAATTATGCATTATGTAAACAAATATTTCCTTTTGTCTGTCTTGATGCTTCCAGGATGCAGTTCCATTGGGTGGTTCTAATATTTTAGAAAGGGGAAAATAGCTTCTCCTTCTCTACTTTATCCACACGATGCATAATTTCTTACACCTCAATCATGTTCTCTCTTATTTGCCTCCTTTCTAGATTAAAAAACCCTAAATGTTGCAATTTTCCTCATAGGGAAGCTGCTCCAGCTTAGTTGCCCTCTTCTGAAACTTCTCTAGCTCTAGTATTGACATCTTCTTTGAACTGTTTATCATTACTCCAAGCTCTCTTTCCCCATCAGTCACTGCTAGCTCTGATCCCATTAGTTTGTGTGAGTAGATAAGTTTATTATTTTTTTCTTTTTGTGCCTTTGAGTCAGCATTGACTCCTGGCAACTGCCTGGACAAGTCTCTGCAGTTTTTTTCAGCAAGATTTTCAGAAGTGGTTTTCCACTGCCTTCTTAGTGCTGAATGAATGACTGGCCCGAGGTTACCAGCTGGCTTTATGCCTAAGGCAGACTAGATCTCATGGTCTCCCAGTTTCTAGCCAAGTGCCTTAACCACTACACCAAACTGGTTCTCTAATTAGGATCAGGATAGTAGTAAATGTAAAGGATGCGTATCACTTTACACTTGCTCACATTGAATAACATTTGCCATTCTGCCATTCTGATGCCCATTCCCCTAATGTGCAGAGATCCCTCTTCACAATCCATTATTGTTTTTACCACTCTGAACAATTTAGTATCATCAGCAAACTTAGTTATTCCACTAGTCACACCCAATCCAGATAATTTATAAACATGTTAAAAAAGCATTGGTCCTAGGACAGAACCCTGGGGGACCCCACTAGTTACATCCCTCCATTATGAGAAATGTCCATTTACTCCTACTTTGTTGTCTATTATTTAGCCAGTTGCTTATTCACAAGAAGACCTGCCTTTTTATTTCATGGTTGTTAAGCTTACTGAGAAGTCTTGATGAGGGACTTTATCAAGGGTTTTTTGAAAATGTAAGCAGATGCTGTGTACTGGCTCACCCTTATCCACCTGTTTATTAAAACCTTAAAAAAAACTTTAGTAAATTAGTTAGACAGGACCTTCTCTTAGTGAAGCCATATTAGGTATCTCTGAGCAAGGCCTGTACCAAATGCTCGGTAATTCTATCTTTAATAGCAGAAATAGGTTTAACAGGTTTCTATCTTCCCCAGAACAGATGTTAAGCTGACAGGCCTCTAATTTCCTGGATTTCACTGTGAGCCCTTCTTAAACATTGGAGTCAGCCACCTTCCAGTCCTCAATTACAGATGCTAAGTGTAGAGACAGGTTGCATTTAATCTCAGCTTTAATCTCTTTGATAACCTTTGGGTAGATGTCAAGGCCTGCGGATTTACTGATGTTCAGTTTTCAATAAGGCCTAGCACATCTTATCTTGTCACCACTATATGGCTAAGTTCATCCGATTCCATTCCTGAGAACAGGAGTTCAAGTTCAGGAATCTCTCTCAATTTTTCTTCTATGAAGATGGAGGTAAAGAATTCATTTAGCTTCTCTGCAACTTCCTTTCCTCCTCTTAGCACATCTTTGACTTATTCTTCATCCAAGGGACCAATGGCTGGTTAGCTTCCCTGCTTTTAATGTATTTGAAGAATCTTTTATTATCTGTCTTCAGTTTTGGCAATATGCCCCTCAAAAAAAAATTCTTTTTTTTTGCCTCCCTCCTGTCTCTTTGAAATTCCTTTGCTAGAATTCACATGCCTTTTTCGTTTTCTTCATTAGGACAGGTCTTCCATTTTCTAAAAGATACTTTTTTGGCCCTAATAACTTCCTTTACAATGCTAGTCAACCATGCAGGCCTCTTCTTGGACTATGGGGCCATTTCCATAATTTCAGGAATGCACTGTGCTTGAGCCTCTATTATTGTGGTGTTAATAACAGCCAAGCTTTCTGGTGGGGAGCTTGCCCTTTTGACCATCCCTTTGAGTTTCCTTTTCAGCAGTCTTTTCAATTTTGCGACTGTGTGGGACTGAATATATAGGTTATTACTCCTTTGAATGTTTAATTTTATTGCATTATGATCATTATTCCCAATCGGCTCAACTACATGTATTTCTCTCATCAAGTCCTGAGTTCTATTTAAGAGTAACCTAGTGTTGCCCCCTCCCTCGTTGGTTTCATCACGAATTGCTCCAGTGCACAGTCATTTATAGATCTAAGAATTTTACCTCTCTGTCATGGAAGATTTTAGAGTAAATGATAAGTATATTCATCTTTAAACCCTTAGTTAACCGATCCAAAAATGAGACAAAATTATCCTGGAAAGACAAATCTGTGGTGACTTTACATTTAAAGTCACCACAGATTTGTCTTTCCAGGATAATTTTGTCTCATTTTTGGACTGGTTAACTTTGTAGTTGGGTGTGGAAATGTTATAAATACCTTGATTTCAGTAAAGCATTTGAAACAGTATCTCATGACATTCTGATTAACAAACTAATTAAGTGTGGGCTAGATCGTTTAAGTAGAGGCTGGGTAACCTATACCACAGATTTTGATAGATCTCTCTCTGCCGTGTCTCATTTATTTCAGATATTGCCTTTGTTAAACTATATTGCTTGTTTGGATGCCTCCTGTGATGGAATGGAATTATGAAGGGCGAGCGCAGGGAGACAAACATTTTCTTAGCTTGCCAGAACCGCGTGGGAGGATCAAGAGGATGAGACTGGCACCTCCCTGAGGAATTCACACTGTTGTGGCTGGAGGACTGTGGGAACTGGGGTTTCAGTCTGGGAAGATTCTTGCTAGTGGTTGTAGCTAATAAACATAGCTGAACTGAATTAGCATTGTCTCTTGGAGTTCCTTGGGCTAGGTCTGACATCAATCTTCCCAGACTAAAACCCCAGTTCCCACAGTCCTCCAGCCACAACAGTGTGAATTCCTCAGGGAGGTGCCAGTCTCATCCTCTTGATCCTCCCACGCGGTTCTGGCAAGCTAAGAAAATGTTTGTCTCCCTGTGCTCGCCCTTCATAATTCCATTCCATCACACCTCCTGAGTAATTGTGATGGACAGTTCCAGGAAAATATTGACTTAATATGAGGCTGTTGTATGAAAGTCAAATATCATGTTAGAAATATAACTGCAAATGTTGTAATGGTTTTATGTGAACAAATGGTGCAACTACACTTGGAAATGTTGAGTATTTTCTATTAGTTCTTTTCTATACAGCCCTTCCTTCTGGAGAAGTCCAATTTGGTCTACAATTAAAAAATCCACAAAAATTAAACCAAGTTCTCTTAAAAAAAAAAAGAAAACAATATAAAAGATAATCAGCTCCTAGAGCAGTTGATATTCTGAAAATTATATTATGTATAACTGTCCTCTGTGCATCTCAAAATGGATACTGCAGAGCTATCAAGGTAGAGGAAAGGACAATCAAAATGATAAAAG
Organism: Python bivittatus; assembly: GCF_059951505.1. Taxonomy (NCBI): domain Eukaryota; kingdom Metazoa; phylum Chordata; class Lepidosauria; order Squamata; family Pythonidae; genus Python; species Python bivittatus. The sequence continues at coordinate 136,833 of NW_028277028.1, forward strand.
GACTGGAACAATGTGGTTGTGAGAAAAGTTGGGACTTATTCAGTTCAGAAAATGATATATAAAGTTATGCCCCAAACTAAATTTAAAGGGGAAAAGCTGTTCTGATGCATGTCTGGGTGCTCACCAAGATCTGTTGGCATTTTCTTAAAGAAAAAATTGATTTAAGGAAGAACAAACAGGAACTGTGTAAATCTTAGGTACTGTATGCTGCAAATCACCAGACTATACATGGCACAGAAAAAGTGGATAAAATGTCAAACATGGTTTCTTCCAGTGAAGTATGCCTCTTGATTTGAGTTGCTAAGAATATGAATAGGAAAATGCTATTGTAAAAAAATTCTGCTTGAGAGTCTCCTATTGGCTTATCACCAACTACTATGAGAACAGAATTCTTTATCAGATAGAATAATTATCTGACCTAGGATAGCTTTTCTGTTTTAAGACCCAAGGAAGAATTTAAATAATTTTATTTTTAAGGAAATTCCCTCTGCATAATTAGGAAATCTTAGCACACATGACTTTCTTACTTAACATAACAATAGTGGTAAGATAGTAATTTGATACTGAGGCAGTATCAAAAACTTCCACAATGATTTGGGAATAGTGAAGGAGAGTTTTTTACACACATTTCTCAATCTAGCAGTATTCTTCTCATTAAAGCCAATATCTTATTAGTTTGAAAAGCTTTCAAAATTCAACAAAAGGCAAAAATAAATTCTAACCTCTTTCCTACATTTTCCACAGCCAGGTACAATCATGGATAATCAATATCAGGATCAAGAGAACATTTATATCCTATCAGGTATGGCATTACTTACTTGGCCCACTCTGGGTGATTGGCTACCGTTTCATTAATCAACCTGCTTGTTACCTCAATCATATGTACACTTTCCTGATGAACCTAGTGCAGTATAGAGAGAACACAAAATAAAAATGAATTTATCACAGCAGTGAATATATAAACAAAGGTTAGAGTTATACTGTAAACAATAAGAGGTGCTACTCCTGTTATAGCTGCTGTTGAATCTGCTAGATTTTTAGAAACTTCACTGGGTTTTAGATACCTCACATTTATTTTGTGACTAAGATTGGTATTTTGTGTAACCCTTGTCAACTATATTCTAGACCAGTTTCTGATTTTTTCAAAGGCAATCCCATATCAGATGCATTACAGTAACTTAACACAGAGATGAATAAAGCAGGAATTATTCATGCCAAGTAAGAATAGGATATAACTAGCATAATACAAATAGAAAAAGATATTTCTGATCAGCATCCTAACTAGGGCAATGTTGAGGACTAATATTAGAACTAAAAGAATCAGTGAGCTGTAGAAGAAATGAAATTCCCTTGAATTACCAGAATCACTGTCAGAAAAATCTGTTCAGCAGTATTTTCACTGCCAGCATGAGGCAATTACCTATAACTGATTTGAAGGAAGGATCCTATTTGCTTTTAATTAATATTCTATTTTTATTTAGGTTTATTTATATTACCTCTAAACAGAGCACTGTTGGACAACATAAAGATCAAATGTACAATTAAGAGGTTCTTGAATTAACATTTTGATTAACAATAAGTGTTTATGGCAACTGAGTGCAGTGCTTTGATTCTGTGTAATGTTTAAGAAAACAATTGACAAGAATTTGTAATTGTATGTTCATTATTTTCCATTATCTTTTATTCTACAAATATCTATTTACATGTTTCAGATTGATCTGATCCCAGAAATATCCTGCAATGGATTCTGTAGTTAGGTTATTATTTATATTTCCTATAAACTGACGCAGCAAGGAATCGATCTAATTCTGTTAGCTAATTGTTACTGTAAAACACATACATCTTTTGTCAGTCAGCAATACTACAATATGGGAAAGCTATGAACAATTATTATGAAGAATTAATTTAGTTAAATTTGGTCACCAGGGATTAGCTGGTATAATAATAATGGTTTTCCAAATAGATTATCTTTGTCCACAGAAATGTTTTTGAACAATCTAGAAAGAGATTAGCACTGATGAGACAAACGTACAAATAGCATTCCAATAAATGATCAAATTATAATTTGTAGTACACTCTGGGACAGTACTTAAATTGGAAAAAATCCATTCCTGCTGCCATTGGGTGAGATTAGGTAATAGTGACTGGGTGGGTTGGGTGCTGAGGAGGGGTTGGTGTGGATGCTGTCTTCATTTCTGTGTTGTTGTTTTTTTTGGTGGGTTTGCTGACCCCTCCGACTACTGAGCTAGTGAGGGAGCCCTCTGGCATCAAGGGGGGAACAGGGGGGTCCTTTATGGTACTTACTGGCTCTCTAGTCTGTTGCAAAGTCCTGGAGACACCCAAGGCCTTTGAGGCTCCAGGAGGCCCGAGAAAGAGAGGAAAAGAATGGAGGCAGAGCTGGGAAGCTGCTATGAGATTTGGTGGCTGTGGAATAAGCAGAAGACTGTGGGGGCAATGAGAAACAAAAGCAGCGCTTGGGCCCTGGACAGTGGCAGTGCTGGGTGCTCAAGGCCAGAGGCTGTATGTCTGGGCTACTGCAGTGGTGAGATTAGGGCCATGTCTTGGGCCTACCCACTGGGCCCAAGAGGAGTTGCAGTGAAGACTATAAGCCCAGTCAGGGCCTTGATGCTGGCATTGTGGTGGAGGATGACTAGTGTGGTGGACTTTGCAGCCTTTGTAGACATGATGGCCCTCAGCCTGTTGTGCCCCCCCACCCCTGGACATTGGCCTCCTGGATCTGACTGCCTTGGGCCTCTTAGCTGGTGTCATCATTAGGGTGCCTACCCTGTATGGGGGGTGAGGGAATTGGGTGGGGGGTTTGTGTGTGGGGAGATTCCTTACTTGTGGTGGCCCTTGGATCCCCAGACTGCTGAGTGCCTTGAGACAGGTGTGTTTGGAGATGACCGAGTTCCAGTGTGACAGGTTGGGTTATAGAGGAATTGTCTTGTGGGGTGTATGTGAGGCGCGATTGGATATGTGTGCCTGGGCAGGAAGCATGGTGGAGGGGGGTGGGAAGGAGGGAGTTGAGAGGGCAGGCAGGGCCATCTTGATGGTGATAGGCAAAGAGAGGTATGGTGAGAATCTGAGGGCGGGTCACATGCAGTCCTGCCGTCTGGCCCTTGGCTTCTACCCTCAGTGTCTGACAACTGGATCCTCAATGGCGTTGACGTCAGCTGTTGCTTCTGAATGCCAGGTCAGTGTGTAACGAAGCTGCCCTTAACCATGATTTTATCTTGGAGGAGTGCTGACCTGAGATGTCCCCACTTGGAAATGTGCCCACCCATGTTTCAGGTTCTGCACCAGCCAAGAGCCCAGGGAAGGGGAGGAGGGGTGGCTGCTGTCCCCCACGATTTGTTACAGGCTTTCAAGGACTCTGTTCTGCAGATAACTGGTGCTCTAGCTAAAGTTGGGCATAATGGAACAGTTGGGATTGTTGCTGGTGACCACTCTCTCTGCTGCCCAGCGGCATCCCTGCCAGAACTGCTGGATTCTGTTGCTGGGATGGCAGTAGAGTTCCCAAGGATATTGGTCCTTGGGGATCTCAATCTGTCACCTGGATGTTGAGTCTGGGGCAGCTCAGGAGTTCATGGCCTGCATGGCAACCATGGAGCCGTTCCAATTCACTGACATCCTGATGCACACCAGAGGCTGCACATTAGATCTGTTCTTTGTCTTGAGGCGGCTTAGTTTGATTTGGCAGTGCAGGACATTAACATCAGTCCATCGGGTTTCAGGCCAGGATTTAGTACGGAGAAAGCCTTGGTTGTGCTTGTCAATGACCTGTGATGGAGCTGGGATGGAGGTGGTGTATCCATCTTTGTGTTCCTTGGCTTTAAATACCATCAACCATGGTATCCTTCTGAACCAGCTTTGTGATTTGGGGATTGGGAGGAATGTTTTCTGATGGTTCTCTCCTTTCTCCAGGGCTGATTCCAGGTGTTGGCAGGGGGGAGAATCGCTCCCTAGGACCCTCCTGTGTGGGATGCCACAGGGTTCTATTCTATCCCCTCTTTTTCAATATTTATATGAAACTGCTGTGAGTTCATATTCTGGTTTGGGGTTCATTATCATCAGTACACTGATGAAACCCAATTATATCTTGTGATAGGACCTATGATAGGGAGATGTTGTTTGATGGTGTTAAAAGTATTGTTGTAGGATATAAACTGTTCCAAGTATAACTGCCTTTTGCAATTGACTGATGGTGATTTTGTCAATGCTGATGGAGTTCAAGTGGCGCTCCAGATATTTTGGGATCGCACCTAAGGCGCCTATAACTATTGGTACTATCTTTGCTTTCTTTTGCCATAGTCATTCTACTTCTATTTGCAAGTCTTTATATTTTGTGATTTTTTCCAGTTCTTTTATGTTGTTGTTGTTGTTATTACTGTACTGCTGGATATCACATATTAACACAAACAAGCTAAGGATCATTTGATGACTATTTGAGCAACTTCCCTCTCACACCATTCTCCTTTAGTAGGACTATTTACTTTTTTTTCAATTGCTTTTTATTTAAAGCTATACAAGCACTGGTTAGATTAAGAAGATAGAAAGAGGGAGACCACCTATTTTTCCCCAAACTGAAGATCATTAATGGGTCAGGGATCAAAGCCAGACCAAAAACCAGATGCTGCATAACTTGTACGCTGCCTGACTCACCAACCAGTGTGGAGTGCTTCACAGATTTGCATGTCATTAAATAGAAGCATAAATGTATGATCATGTGAACCAGGGCAACAGAAGCCAGCAGTGAGAAAAGGGCAAGACTGAAAATTATTAGATGGAGCTCCTCTTTCTATTTCTATTCCAGGAGTCTAAAAGCCCCCCAGCATTTTCTCTTTTTTCTCAAATTCTCAGTCAATATTACAGGATTCCATGTTTATTTTCCATTGTTCTTTTGGACTGCATAATCTGTCAAATTTATCCAAAGTTCATTTGGCTGATTGATCTGTTGCATCCTTAGATAAGGGATTACTTTGGGATGGTTCTTCTGCATTTCAAGAAATTGCTGGCATTTCAATTTCTGAATAAAATTCCTAAATAGGCTTTGTTTTTTCCATCTGACGTATGCAAGGTTGGATAATACCTCTGCTTTTCATCTCCTGTAAAATTTAATTAATTTTCTATATCTGCTTCAGCACAAATAACCCTCTCAATATGGCCTGCATGTTTATTTAGAAGGAATTCCAATTCAATACTTATTGAATTGTATAAGTACATATATACGGTACATTTAATAGCACTATCTTTACTGGGCCACATGGCATATATTAAATAAGAACAAACCCCGTTTCTTTATACTTAAGCAGGCCGACAACTCATAGAGGGGAAAGGACCACACTGATACATTAAAAATAACTGCAGGCCATAAAGCAAGCTGGCATGCAAATCAGCTGTATAGGGGCTAGCTGCACAGTGGCAATGATGGACTTGACAATGTTGGTGAGGCCTGGAGGCATTGGAGGTGGTCCACAGTGTGTCTTTCAAGGTAGAGGTACATGTGACATTTGGTGGAATGGATATGTTGAGTTTGAATGCTGGCGGGTTGCATTGTTGTACAGGCGTGTATTTAAGTGTGGAGTCCTTGGAGTTCTCTGAGCTTGGTTCTTTTCTTGCAAACATTTCATTACCCGGCTAGGTAACATCTTCAGTGCTAAAATGTGATGAGGTTTGCTTTCTATTTATCTGCTGTGGCCTGCCTTGCCAGTGCTGGTGGGGGTTCTATTTTGCTCTTCTGGTAGTTCATTGATTAGCGAATTTAAGGTTTTGTCCCACTTTAGAGCTAAGATCCACCTTCTCCAACCCTAGGGGGAAAAACCCACCAATACAAGTCATGTTTGGAAGAGACTGTAGAGGACAAGTGATCAAAGTGAGTCAACTATTCACAGGCTTGATATGTATCCTGTTCCTATAGTGGCAATGTTGAGGAAAGAATAACTTCCCTAGCACAGTTGTAGAAAGATGTAGTGACGGCTGTTCCTCACTCTTGATATCAGCCCAGGACTGGGGTCAGGAGGAGGCATTACCTCCACTAATTCAGTCCATGGTGGTAGTACTGGAGCGCAACAGGCAGCAGCAGTAAAGTCAGCAGGACTTGTGGTCTTGACAGCAATCTTTTATAGGATCATGTTAGTTTGGATTTAAGTTCAACACGCTATGCTGCCTGCACCCATAGCAAGACACAGGCCAGTAGAAGCAAACATCTTTCAACATCTGGATCACTTAAGATCTGCATAAGCATTACCCAAGCATCACTGCATTTGCTGGCTGCTGTAAGTGAACTATGCTATTGACTAGTGGCAAGATGAAGCAACAGATAGTAGGCAAAAAGCAAGATGACCAGCCATTCAGCTTCACACATTACTGCTGTCCTCCTTGTATTGGTATGCAGGAAATAAGTATTGGAACTGCAATGAGTAGCAGGACCTTGGATATCTGGTCAAGCCAGCATAATGTGCATTCTGTTTACCATCACCTCACTACATTCTGATAGGAATCAGATAAGGGGACATCTCCTGTTATTTCCAGCACTTCCCATTCCTCAGGACTCAGGTTTAGGTTGATGTTACTTTACACTGAGGTTATGGATATTTCCTTCATAGCACTTATCAAGAAAGCCAAAGTTTAATTGCTGACTTCATGATCAAAGACATGGTCAATATTTGTTAGTTCACATTGAACCGTGGGTAGCGCAGTTTTGAATATTAGCTTCATGGCTCAAAAGTTGCATACTGAACAAGAAGCAAGTTGAGCTCATATTAACCCACATCTGATTCCCCAGGGTATAGAGATGAAACAAACAAAAGTGGATGAAGTGTCTGTTTGAATAAGAGAGAGTCACAACATGGTAGGCACATGGAGTTGCCAGAAATATTTCTGTGGCAGTGTTTACACTCAGGTCATTGTACTTTGCTCTGAACCTTTTTGAGTATCATGGTTTCACCAGAGGCCAGTGGGAAGGGGGTAAATGACAAAATGAGGGTCATGACATAAACTCTATCTCTTTTGGATGTGTGCTGGGATATCATATGCATGTAGGGAAGGTGTAACTCATACACTGAATAATCTCAAATCAATAGTGCTGTATCTAATATTTTGAGTAGTCAACATTATGTCTCAAAGAGTTACCCTCTGGGGGAGATGGGCAGCATATAAATTTAATAAATAAACAAAGAAACAAAGATCCATCCATAATTACAGGTAGTCCTCGGGTCACTACAGCAATTGGGACCAGGATTACCATTGCTAAGTGATGTGGGCATAAAGCACAGGTCATTAAGTGGGAAGAGGTGGGAGTCCCAGGTAAGGAGCATGGTGGGGCTGGGTGGGTGCTGCAAGGGAGTGGGCAGGTGCTGAGAAGCATGGACTGGCTAGTAAGGGCACCAGGTGGGCCAGTGAGAGCAGTAAGTAGGTGCTGGAAAGCACAGGAGGACTGGTAAGGGCAGTGGGAGGGCTGGAGAGGGCAGCTGGAGGGTGCTACAGGGTAAGATCCCTAGGATCTCATACTCCAGCTCCTCGGGAGAAAAAGCAGTGGGAGCAACTTACAGGAGTGACATGCAACCTTCCCTGCCAGCTTCTCCATTGACTTTGCTTGTGGGAAGCCAGCAGGGAAGGTCAACAAATGGCCTTGTGACCATGACTGTGGCTCACTGCAACATCATAGTCGTGAGCCGGGCACCCAAGCACCTGGATCATGATCATGTGACTGTGGGGACTCTGCGATGGCTGCAACTTTGCAGACTGATCATAAGTCCCCTTGTTCAGTGCCATCATAATTTTGAATGGTCACTGAACAAGTGGTCGTAAGTCAAGGAACTACCTGTATATGCTAAAATACAAAAAACGATCTCAAGCTTGAACACAAATATGTCAAGCACATTCTGGAGAATGACAATGTGTTTTAATTTTTACAGACTGCCCAGATTTCATATTTGTTTTCTTGTAAGAAATTAATCTATAGCCATAATGATGTATGTGATGGCATATTACCTTCTATATTCTTCTTTATACCAAATGAAAAATAAGGAAAGAAAAATACAGTATATTCTTTGTCAATATTCACTTATCTATGTTCACACAAGAGGGCAGGCTAATACAATACCACAGTGAAGAATGAATACATTGCAGGCTACTCACGAGGTTAAATATATCACAGTTTTGAATTATTATCCTGACAGATGGGATAACTTGGCTGGCAGAGGTTTTTTTTCCTGCTTTGTGCACACCTCTATTTTTTTTCTAGAAAAACACACTTATCTGATCTGAGGGCAACTTGGTGCCTAAATGCTTGCTTTCCTCTTTCAATCACTATGATCGTTCAGTGTGATTATCAGAATATACATTGATTAAATCAGTTTTAAGAAGAAATAAAATACTGAATGTTAGTGAAATCTGCAGACTAGAATGAATAATGTTTCAGTAAAAATGTTACACTGTTTAAAAGGACATGTACAGTACCTTTGCTGTAAGGAGCAGAGCAAGCAACAGCGTGCCTATCACTAGCACAAATATAATGAATATGCTAATGATTTTATCTAGGATTTTTTCCAACCATACTATCATCTGTGAAAAACAAGAAAATGTAATAAACATTAAGGATCAAAATAACATGTTAATGTATCCAAGCATTTTTGTTCTAAACTTCTGTTTCATGACATCTTTAGTAACATAGAGACCTTGTAAGACCAGATATATTGAAGCAGTATGAGTAAAGCTGATTTAATATATCTTAAAAGAAACCAAATTAAAGTTTTGTAACTGGGCTTCCAGACCAAGGAATCTGGTAATTAAACAGTATACAGTGTAAGTTAAAAAAGCAAAATAAAACTACCTTGTTTGACCTCAAAGGGTTCCATAGTATAATGAAAATTTGCATAAACAGCTGTGGTTTGTCTTGCTCAAATCTAAAAGAGAACTTAATATAAGACTGAGGTCATCCACTGGTTTGGGATCTGGTATCATTAGTATGTTGATACAATACCAACTATATCTTTTGACCCCAGAGCAGCCAAGTGAGGCTATCAAAGTTCTGTCCCAGGGCCTTAAGTGTGTGTAGTTTCATGTAGATGTTAAACAGGCTGGAGAGTGTGTAGAGCCCTGTGGCACCACACAAAGAAAGGAAAAGAACCACCATAAAATGGTGTCCCCAATTCCCAACCCCTGGAGTCAGTCAGAAGGATACTGTGGTCAACAATATTAAAAGCTGGTAAGAGAAGAAGCACAAGGTGGATGTACCAGCCCCATTCTGGCTCCAACATAGGTCATAAAAAAGCACAACCAAGGCTGTCTCTGTGCCTAAATCCTGGCCTGAACCCTGACATAACTGTAGTCTGACCACCTTCTCAACAATCTTCCCTGAAAAAGGAAGGTTGGAGACAGGACAATAGTTGTCTAAAACAGTTGGGTCCAATGACAACCTCTTGAGGAGGAAGCACACCATTCCCTCCTTCAAGGTGGTTGACACCACTGCCTGGACCCATATACAGGTGACCTTTCTGGTTGCCTTAACAAGCCATGAAAGGCCTGGGTCCAACAAACAGGTGGCCGAGATAACCACAAAGAGAATCCTGTCCACTTCCTTGAGAGTCACTGACTCAAACTCATCCCAGATTATATTACCAGACTATACCCCTGGCAGCTTGGCCCAACCTGCCCAGTTGGAGTCTAACCTGGAGCAGATATGAGCAAATAATACACCTCCACCCCCATAAGAACTACCATTGCCATATCATAGAACAGCTAAGGATTGATACTAAGTGAAGTATGGAAACAATAAAAAATGGAGTTCATTATTGAGGGTATGGTACAACTCAAAGAGACCGCCATAAAATAAATCAGTTGCTACTAGGCAACTGGAAATTTGGTGTATATAAAGAAAGCAATGAACACGAATAATTTAACTTTGTTGTAGATCAGTTTAAAAATTTCAAATGTTTTTGAATTTCCTACTTTGTAATCTGTCTTCCCTTTAATTTTTGGTTTTAAAAATTCAGAACTCTGAGGATTCTGTTTGTACATTATAAAAAAATGCCAGTCAATCTAAAGATGGCGAGTGGAGGAAAAGTTGAGTTTAAAAATGAGTAAAGTTCTGACAGAGAAGCAGTGTTCTAAGAAAGAAATAAAGAAATAAACATTTCTAAAAAGAATATTTCTAAAACACATTGCAGATAAGTGGAGTAAGAAATAAACCATTTGCTACTTTTATAGGAAGAAATTATAATGAGGAGAGGGCAGAAGAAAAATCCTCAAGGAAGAAATGCTCAAGGAAGGCTTCCAAATCATATTTTTCTGATGCAAAAACTTCTGCCTAAGAATCCACAAACCATTCTGTGTGGCAGTCCTCTATGCTAGCCCTATGGTTTAATTTTTTTTTGGCTTCAGATTCAAGTAGCATCAATCCGATGTGCAAGTGCCCTGAGAGAGGAGCAAATTTTTCAATTCTGAAATTAGCTATTTGAAAAAGACGTAGAGGTCAGAATTTTATTAAAGGTTTACTGTTAAGTGGTGCTGAAATCAAAAAGATATTAAATCAATACAGAAAAATAGCCTTTGGATGCATAAGAACAGAAGGAAGCAACAAAAGAAGTACCATTTCAAAGGAAAGGAAAAAGAAAAAAAGAGATGGGAAGAAGAAATTATCTACTGAAGATAAGTGTTGCAGTTAAATGGGATCAGCCTCTTTGAGAAATACTAAGCCATTCAAATATATAGAGAGAGATGGCACCTGAGTTAGAGGTCTGTTTCAGTTAAGTCCATTGTTAGAGATTAATTGAGAATTTTAATGTAGGATCTTACTTTGGAAAATTAGCAGGTTGTGAGGGATTTGGGTATGGAAAAAATGTTAGTGAAAGTTGTTAAAGAAGAGGACCAAGAAGAGTAATTGCAGAGGTAGATCACTCTGGACTGGTTTAAAGATTAGCATGGGAGTTTTGGGGTTGTAGAATATTGATTAAAATGGTTCATGGGGTTGTAGCTATGCTATCTTTATGGAAGACATCCAGAAAGATGCATATGATGCATCTTACAAAAACTGGGAAGTTATCTCACAATTCTCATTAGGAAGGCAAGGTAGCAAATGCTCAGAACTCAATATGCAGCTAAAGATCGGAGGCAAGAAAGCAGAAAAGAAGGGAGAAGCAGAAGGCCAAGATAGGGAGTCAGAGTTTTGCAGGACACTGTAATAGAGACACCAGTAGATTGTAAGGTTTGCCCCGTTCGACAGAGAAACTCCCGTGACACGTGTGGTTCACAAAAGAGGTTTACTCATGCGTAACGTAGCAGTCACAAGCAAAGCCAGGACTGGCTTGGTACAATTGCATCACTTGTTATATTCCCTTCCCGCGCTTTTTTCCGCCCCGCGATTGCGTTACCGCTGCGGATTATCGGCCCCCCATTAATCCCTCTTGATTGTCCATGATGGCAGGTTCGGTCAGGGTCCATTGTCCTTGATTGGCAGTCCCCCTCCGGCTTGGGTTGGTCCCCCCCCGTTACGTGTAAGCCCGAGGGTTCTGTGTTGCACGGCGATCTTGTTTCGCTGCCTGCGGCCCCGTTCATTGTTGCCTCGCGCCGTTATCAGTGTATAGTTAAAACTTCCGCTGCGGTTTTCCTGTATGGCTGGGCGCAGGTGGCCCATTAATTAGCAGCGCTTTCAGTTCCTCTTTCCCTCGCTAGCTGCCGCCAGTGGAGTTCGCGTGGTCTGGCTGCGAGCTTCCCCGAAGCCCCATGCTGAGCGAGCTTCCCCGAAGCCCCGTGCTGACCGAACCTGACATAGATGATACTAAAAAAAAATGTTTCTACACAGAGCATGGGAAATAAACAGAGAGAACTAGAGATCCTATCTCAGGAAGATAAATATTATGGGATAGGCATCACTGAAACTTAGTGGGATAATACTCATGATTGGCACACAGTACTGAAACATTATAGTTTTTTCGAAAGGAACAGACCCAATAGAAAGAGTGTATGTAAAGGAAAAGCATATTTGGACAGATATTCAGCAATTGGATTATGGAAATCCTGAAAATATTTAGGTAGAAATATAAAGGAAGAGAAGCTGAAGTTATTCTGTTCTAAGAGTTTATTATAGACACCTGGGCAGATGGAAGATATTGATAAAGCCTTTTTGCATTAGATGACTTATTTTTCAAAAAGTATACAATAGGTGTCAGGATCTACGCAAACCAGATTCTTCGATTGCTTTATATGTTTTAATTACTAATTATACTTTTGCTTTAATTGCTAAACATAGATTAATAGAGTAGTGCTGGGAATGTTATTCTAACCGTTTGCTTGACCTGCCATAAGGGGGGGAAGGAGGAGGCCAGGTGTTGTTATCTCTATCTTCAGCCAGACATCCAAGGCCAAGATGTGTGAGAACTGGTAGAAGGCGCGAAGAGCTGCAAGTGGGAATAGAAACCTAGAAGGGGGGGAAGTTGGGCTTAAAAAGACAAGGCTTTGCTATGTTGAGGCAGACTCAACAAACTATGATGCTGTGCGCTTCTCTTAAAATAAAGAAATCTGTAATGGAACTCTTTGGACTCCAGAGGATTTACTGAACTTTGGGATTGAGTGTGCAGACTCTGACATTTTGTTGAGTCTCCCCACTTTACGAGGGATTTACCGGGAAAACACCACCGTGGAGAAATCCCTCGAAAAGCCGACCGCGGCTGCGGGAATGGAGGAGGAATGCCCCGAGACCGGGGCTGTAGGTGGATCCGCGGGGGAGGAATCCCTGACCGGCACCTACCCGTCTCTCCTGGCGCCACGGAAACCTGACCGGCGCAAAACTAAGTTGTGGACCATGGAAGAGGTGACGGGGGAAATGTCATTTCTAGACATGGAGCCTGATAAGCGCTGGGCCCTGACGACAGGAAGAGCTGAATCCACCCGGAGGGGGACCCTAGAGGATTGCGTGCAGATCCTGCAATCGGAAAACGCCATGATGAGGAGGGAGTTGATGAGGATGAGCGAGCTCGTCCGTCGTTCAGGTCTGTACCAAAGCCCGGGCGCAGAGGGGGAGGCCGAAGAAGGAGGGCTAGAGGATTCGCTGATAGCCCCACCAACCACACCTGCCACCCCCCCAGCTCAGGCAACACCGGGTCCTCCGGTAGGCCCAGTCCCGCCACCTGTGGCCGTGCCGATGTTACCTCGGAGGGTGGCCCCAATCCAAGCCCAGCAAGAGGCCCTCTTAAAGCGCTGGGGGTTGACCGAAAAATTTAGCGGGGACCCGAAGGAAGTACCTAACTTCATGGCGCAGACCACCATATGCATGGAGCAAACGGGGCATCTTTTCGCCTCCGACCGGGAGCGCGTACTCTACATCTGCAGAGCGTTTACCGGCAAGGCGGGAGAATGGCTGATCCAGCTCCGAGCGGCACAAGCGCCGGAACTGAACCACCTGGGGGGGTTCCTAACCGCCCTTCGCAGGAGATTTGAGGACCCCGGGGTCGTCACCCGTGCCCGGGCGCAACTGAGCACAATGCATCAGGGAACACGTAGCCTCGGCGAGTACGCCCTGGAGTTTCGCGGCGTTGCGGGGCTGCTACCTGATTGGCCGGAGCAGTTCAAAATTGACTGCTTCCAGCAAGGAATGCGTCGCGATCTCTGGAAGTTGGCGTTCGCCCGGGGAGACCCGAATTCCCTAGACGGATGGATCCAGCACGCGGGGAACGTCGAAGCCCAGTGGAAAAGAGTGGACCCGGACTTCGGCAGGAGGCCCAGCGCCTCGGCGCCGACGTCCCGAAGACAACCATCGAGGGGAGGAGACGAGAGAAATCCTAGAGCGGCCGATCGCGTTTGCTTCCGTTGCGGCGACCCGGGGCATCTGGTGCCTTCCTGCCCTAAGCCGCCACCCGCACGGGGGGCAGAGGCGAAAAAAGCCGCTGGAGCAGTGCAAAAAACCGGCGCGAAAGGGAAAAAAGGAACCGCTGCGGCAGGCACAGAATCGCCGTTCCCAGACCTCGTCCTTTACAAAAATGGATCCGTTGGAAAAGATCAAAAGGCAAACGTCGAGATCGACAAGCCTGCTCATGAACCCAAGGCGGAGCCAGAGGAGGAGGAAGACGACTCCGATGACGATGGTTCGGTGAGTGTTACCACCCTTAAAGTGACTATTTCAGCGCTCAGAACAGAGTACAAAGCCACGCTAACCGCGCTAATGGATACCGGCTGCTCACGCTGTTTGATCAGTCCCATACTGGTGAACGCGTTGGAGCTAAGGGTGAAAAGAATAAAGACCCCGATAGTGTTCACCCAGCTGGATGGTTCCAAAGCAGGGGGAGGGGCAGTGCTGTATCGTACGGAGCCTTTTGAGCTGCAAGTGGGGACCCACAAAGAGACTATTAAATGCTTAGTGGCTCCTTTAGGAAATTACGCCCTGATTCTCGGAGCGAACTGGGTGAAAAAGTGGGATCCTCGTGTTTTTTGGAAGACGGGGCAGTTGCAATTTGCAGATGGAGTTTATTTGGGACCTGAGCAGTCAGGAAGAACGGAAACTGCAGCAACAGCTTGCAGCATGAACAAAGACCTAGAGTTGGACCCAGAGTCCCTTAAAGACATTCCTGAACCCTACAGGGATTTACAGGCTGTGTTCAGCAAAAAAGAAGCAGACACACTGCCTCCCCACAGAGACACTGACTGTGCCATAGAGATCCAGCCAGGAGCTAAATTCCCAAAAAGAAAACTTATTCAATGACCCAAAAAGAGCTTGCTGCTCTGAGGGAATTTATAGACACAAACCTGGCAAGGGGCTTTATACAACCAGCTAAATCGAACATGGCAGCTCCCGTGTTATTTAGGGAAAAGAAAGATGGAAGCTTGAGGCTCTGCACGGATTACAGGGGCCTCAATGCAATCTGCAAAGAAAATAAATATCCCCTCCCATTAATGAAGGATCTGCTTGCTCAACTTTCAAAAGGGAAAATATTTACTAAATTGGACTTAAGGGAGGCATATTTCAGAGTAAGAATTCGCAAAGGGGACGAACATTTCACGGCTTTTTCAACTCCTTTTGGCTGCTATGAATACAAGGTCCTCCCGTTCGGCCTTTCGGGAGCGCCCGGGGTATTTATGCAACTAATTAATGAAGTGCTACATGAGCATTTATATCAAGGAGTGCTGGTTTACTTAGATGACATCTTGATCTACTCTGACAACCTAAAAGACCATGTAAAATTGGTGAGGACTGTTCTGAAAATTGTTGAAAGCTCAATTATATGCCAAACTGTCAAAATGTGAGTTTCATAAAAACAAGTAGACTACCTGGGGTATCGCATTTCTAAGGCAGGAATTGAAATGGACCCTGCTAAAGTAAAAGATGTTTTGGGTTGGGAACCACCTAAAACTAGAAGGCAATTGCAAAGTTTCTTAGGCTTTGCCAATTTTTATCGCCAATTCATTCCAAACTTTGCACAAGTGGCTTTGCCATTAACAGATCTACTAAAAACAAAAGGCAAAGTGATGGCAAAAGCTCAAAAGCCCGGGGCCCCGATAACATGGACAGAAGAGTGCCAAAGAGCTTTTGAGGCTCTGAAAACTTTATTTACAGCAGAGCCAATTTTGAAACACCCAGACCCTGACAAGCCTTTTATAATACAGGCCGATGCCTCAGACGTAGCAATTGGGGCTGTGTTACTTCAAAAAGATGAAGAGGGTGCACTCAAACCCTGTGCTTATATTTCTCGCAAATTCACTGAGACAGAAAGGAGGTGGCTTGTTTGGGAAAAGGAGGCTTTTGCAGTACGCTGGGCCCTTATGACCTGGAGACATCTCCTAGAGGGGGGAGCCCAGCCATTTGAAGTATGGACTGACCACAAGAATTTGGAGTCTCTTACAGCTCCAAGAAAGCTGTCACCTAAGCAAGTACGCTGGGCCCAATTTTTCAGTCGCTTTAACTTCACTTTAAAATTCATACCAGGAGGGAAAAACTTTTAGCTGATGCGTTGTCAAGATTGCCTCAGCATAACAGCCAAAGAGAACAGGTGGTAGCCCCGGTAATCCTTAAAGCACCACCTCAACTAGAACCTGGCTCAGTAGCTCTAACCAGGTCTCAGACAAAACTCCAGAAACAAAAACCTACCACCGACTTACTCCAAAACATAAATGCTGCTTTGGATTCAGATAAATGGTTCCAGAATAATAAAAATATTTTAACCCATGAGGACCAAGCTTGGTGGATGGGAGACAAGCTTTATGTGCCACTTTCATTTCGTAAACAAATTCTAGAAAGGGGACATGATGACAAGTCTTCAGGCCATTTTGGATTTATAAAAACCTTACACCTTCTGCGCAGACAATTTTGGTGGCCGACAATGAGAAAAGACATTTCTGACTATGTTTCTACATGCCCTGTGTGTGCAATGTCAAAAAAAAGAGGGGGAAAACCTCTTGGCCTTCTTCAATCTGTATCATCTCCAAAAAAACCTTGGGAAGAAATTTCCATGGACTTTATTGTAGACCTACCTCTGAGTAATCACAACACAGTGATTTGGGTTGTGGTGGACCTATTTTCTAAACAAGCACATTTTATTCCATGTTCATCAATTCCGACTGCTAAAAAATTAGCTAAACTATTCATTGCACACATTTACCGCCTCCATGGCGCCCCCAAGAGGGTGATTTCAGATCGCGGCCCACAGTTCACCTCTAAATTTTGGAAGGAATTTCTTACATTACTTGGATCTAATCAAGCTTTGAGTTCCAGTTTTCATCCGGAGACTGACGGATCTACGGAGAAGATTAACTCTTTATTGGAACAATATTTAAGATGTTTTACAAATCATCAGCAAGATGATTGGTCTGAACTCCTTCCTTTTGCTGAAGTAGCTTATAACAACACAGTGCATCAAAGCACTGGTTTTACACCATACAAAATAGCATCTGGCCAGGACTTTCCACCTTTTCCAGAATTGCCCCTTAAAAACCTGCCTGAACTCTCAGCAGACCAATGGATAAACAACATTATAACTTTATGGCCACTAATTGTGAAATCTCTTGAAAAAGCAAAAAGCCAGCATAAAAAATTCGCCGATAGAAAACGTACTGCAAACCCACCTTGGAAGGTAGGCGACCTAGTCTGGCTTTCTACAAAGAACTTAAAATCTTCCCAACCATCCAAAAAACTTGCTCCAAAATATGTGGGACCTTTCCCAATTGAGAGAGTTATAAACCCTGTGGCATTTAAATTAACTTTGCCAAAACATTATAGAAATATTCATCCTGTTTTTCATGCAAATTTGTTGAAAGCATTCAAACCCTCTGAGACATGGCATCCTGATCCAACTCCACCAACACCTGTCATGATTGAAGGACAAACTCACTTTGAAGTAAAAGACGTTTTGGACTCTAGAAGACATAAAGGCAAACTCCAGTACCTGATTCAGTGGAAGCATTTTCCCAAGACCCATCATGAATGGGTGGACAGTATTAATGTTAAAGCACCTAAGCTGCTTCTTCGTTTTCACTCAAAGTACCCTGACAAGCCTAAATAGACATTTTAATGTTCATTCTTGTCTTTCTATTTTCTTTTTCAGATTTTCTTCCGAATGTAGGCACATTCGTTCTGTTGGAGGGCGGCATGTCAGGATCTACGCAAACCAGATTCTTCGATTGCTTTATATGTTTTAATTACTAATTATACTTTTGCTTTAATTGCTAAACATAGATTAATAGAGTAGTGCTGGGAATGTTATTCTAACCGTTTGCTTGACCTGCCATAAGGGGGGGAAGGAGGAGGCCAGGTGTTGTTATCTCTATCTTCAGCCAGACATCCAAGGCCAAGATGTGTGAGAACTGGTGGAAGGCGCGAAGAGCTGCAAGTGGGAATAGAAACCTAGAAGGGGGGGAAGTTGGGCTTAAAAAGACAAGGCTTTGCTATGTTGAGGCAGACTCAACAAACTATGATGCTGTGCGCTTCTCTTAAAATAAAGAAATCTGTAATGGAACTCTTTGGACTCCAGAGGATTTACTGAACTTTGGGATTGAGTGTGCAGACTCTGACAATAGGGATGGTGGGGGTATTTCAATTATCCTGATCTATGTGGGGAATCTAACTCTACCAAGAGTCAGAGTTCTTACAAATTCTTATCCACATTGCGGATAAATTGATTAAAGGTGGAAGAAAGAACACGGGACTTTTCTACTAATCTTCACCAGCAGGGAGGAACTAAAGGAATGAAGGTGAATGGCATCTTTGGGGAAAGTGATCATATTATTCTTGAATTTATTATATCCATAAAGAAGGAACTAAGAAGTGTCAGACTTAGAACCTGCACTTCATAAGAGTGGACTTTGATGAACTCTGAGGGAAGGCAGATTGAATCCAAAGGCTTGAAATCCTGAAGGAGAAAAGATCCATGAAGGATAGAAAATTTTACAAAATGAGACAATGAAGCTGAAATTGCAAACAATCACCACAAAAAAGAAAAATGGAATAGATCTAAACAGACAAATGGGGATTCATGCACATCTCTCTAATACGGTGAAGAGAAAAAGGGACATGTTCAGAAAATGAAAGGAGGAGAACCTATGATAAATTAAATAAAGAAATGGAAATATTTGTTTCATTTTAAAAGCTATTTTACATGATTTATAACTCACCCCAGTCCCAAACAACTCTGGGCAGAAACAGAACAGAAAACTAAAACAATAAGAAAATCTGAACAATGTCAGAACACCCCCAAAAAATCACAAAAAGCAAAGCTACGCTCCAAATTAAACTCACGATAGGTACCCCGCAGTGAAACAACTAGAATCAAAAGCTTATTGAAATAAAACAGTTTTAATCTGCTTCTAGAATTGCAGTGAAGTGGGGCTGCATGTGCTTCAGAGAGGAAGTTGAAGAACTATTACAGAGAAGGCCTATCATTCCCCGTGGACTTCATCCATGACCTGCAGGTCTCTCTTGTTGACCAGATTTGACCAGACAGATTCAGTTCTGGCAAGACATTACTTGATGCAACGCCCTGCTGTGGTGTTTGGAGCTTTAATGACCAGCACTTTAAACTGAGTATAATTCTACATTAGTGGGGCTGATCTTGGCACTCATACAGTACAATTTCTCATCCCTCTCTGTTGCTTTTGAACAAATAGTATCCTCCAAATGCTATACGCCAGTCATGGGAGTGAGTCCACTAGTTCTCTTACACAGTTGCATGCAAAAGTTTAGGCATTCCCAGTCAAATTGTATGAATCCCTGTGAACAGAAGCTGATATATTCTCTATATGGTAGAGGTTAAACACATCTTTCTGCAAACTTGAATGCATACCTTACTATTTATGTGCAGTTGTTTTCAGATTCTAAATAAGAAAACAGCAAATAGGTCCAGTTGGCATTCAGGTAGTCCTTGTTTAGCGACCATAATTGGGGCCAGCAACTTAGTCACTAAGTGATATTGTCATTAAGTGGAAAATCACGTGACCGTGATTGTGCTTCTGATTTTACTTCAGCTTTCCTTTTCCACCCACTCTTCCGCCCTTTGGAATGCTCACCCTGGCACATGGATATTAGTGAGAAGGGAATTAATAAAGTCTTTAGTGTGAAACTGATTAGGGTCTTGTCTGTTACAGACAGCAGCTGGCAGATGGCTAATTAACATCATAGAGCTGAACTTGTTAACTTGCAGCTAGCACCTTTTGGAGAAGTGCTGCCCTGTGGAGAAAAGCAGCTTAGGAAAAGATCGCTAGTTCAGGCAATCTCTACACTCTGCAAGGGGGGGGGGGGGGAGAAAAAAATGGGTCAGGCACAGGACAAGGCACACTAACTGACCGTAATGGTGAATATGTGACTGAGAGAGAGACACTGAGAAGGTCACAAATGTGGGCATTGGTCGTGAAGTTATTTTTTTCATCACTGTTGTAACTCTGAATGGTCGTTACTTGAGGCAGTTGCTAAGCAAGCTCTACTTGTACATTTGTTTTAATTTCTCAGAGTGAGTCACAACTATTATGTTTCTTTTTTTCTCTTTTCTCAGGCTTTCATATTAGCTATGTATCTGACTCTTGGCTTAGACAGAAAATATATTAGGGTCCCTCCTTAAACTTTCTTATTGAACTACACAAACCCATTAGCTCTCACTTGCGTGAGTGAGAGTGGCATTATCTCAGAACAGAAAGTTTACAAGAAATGTGGGGGGAATGGTATGCATGAATTTTATTTTCTGATGGAAAATTAGTTAGAATCCCCCTTGTAGTGGGAAAGGAATATTTCATCTGCCTATGCAAATGAGCTTAGAAGGGTATTCACTGGGAATTATTTCCAGGGAAAATGTGTATCTTACAGGTAGTCCTCAGTTAACTATGATAATTGGGACTGGAATTTCCTTCTCTAAGCAATGTGGTCGTAAAGCATGACATCATGTGACTGCATCACTTAGTCACAGCAATTTTGACACTCCCCGTTGCTGCCATTAAGTGACGATCAAAGGTCATTAAGTGTGTCCCAGGTGATTTGCAAGCAGGCCAGCAGGCAGGTACTGTTTGTGGCTGCTGCTGGGTGGAAGAATGTGTGCGGGTGGCCAGCAAGGCATGGTGTGAGCACAGTGGGGCTAGGGATGGCTGCTGCCAGAAAGGGGAGAGTGTGTAGGTAGCCAGGGAGGTCCAGTGCGAGCTAGTTACCAAGTGCCCAAATCGTAATCACGTGACTGTGGGGGTGCTGAGACAGCCAGAACGTTGAGGACCAGTTGTAAGTACCACTTGTTCAGCGCTGTCATAACTTCAAATGGTCACTGAACAAGTGGTTGTTAAACGAGGACTACCTGTATTTGGACAGCCTTAAGAAAAAAGCCCATTCAAAATATTAGGTCCTCATCAAGAGAGGCATACTGTAGCATACTGATTAAAGAGATTTTAGAGGAACGATTGCTGGGAAATCTTATGCACTATTGTGAACTCCTTGAAGGAGAGATGAAATAATCCAATTTGAAAGAATTTATTTATTAATGGATGATGGGTAATAAGTGAGCCTTTCAACTTGGACACTTGCAGAGTTGGTTCAGAATTGTCATGGAAAATGCATCTGGTTGGAATATGACAGCAATCCTCTCTTCTCAGAAATAAACTATATTGAACTTATTCTCAATGTGAGTGTAGGATGGAATATACTTTTAAACAGCTTTAAGTCTAAATGAGCTTTCTTATCAGTCAGCTTGAAAAAAAGCACATTGAAATACTACTTACAGGATTCCTTGTGGTCAGCAAAGTATTTTTTGCTTCTAGAATATGTTAACTGGACTGATTTAAATGATAAAAATAACTTAAAACTTTGGGGTGTTAACATGGAAAACTGCTTGCAGGCCTTAACATAAAGATATCAGAAAGATGTGTGTTGAAGGAAAGGGGAAGGACAGCTAGGTTGAGGGGCAGCTAACAGTCTAGGACTTTGTTTATCGTATTTATTGCATGAAATAGGAGGTTGGATGGAAGGCCTTTCCAGCTATACTGCTGGGTTTCCACAACATATTACATTAGACAATGAATCAACTAGTTCAGTAGATGGGGCAGAACTTCATAACATCCCCAGCCACTGGGGATAGCCTGTGGCTATAGCAACAACTACAGCTATCCAAATCTTCCTCCTCCTTGCTTGACAAATATGTTGGGAATCCTGCAAATTTAGAATCTACCTTGCTCAATTTAATTTACATATTTCTCTGAAGCCTGTGGAATTTCCTAGGCACTGATCTTGCATATGATTCATAATGGGCTATTGACTAAGTTACAAAATTAGTAATCCCTTTCTGCTACAGAAGAGCCCAGACTTGGACAATTATGTTAACTTTCTGTCATCTGGCTGCTTCTGACAACCATTCATTCATCCATCCATTCAACTTATATAACTGCCCATCTCACCAGCTGCAACTCTGATGGTGAACATTAACAACCAACAGAGCAAAATAATAGAACAAAAAGTAACGAACTAATACAATAAGAATATAATAGTGCCAAAGGACAATCTAACTGAATCCATATAACGATACAAAAAAATCATACTGATGGGCTCACCCAACCTTTAGACACCCATGCCCAAGAGAAACAGGTGACAGCCAACCATGAGTTTCAGCACTTATGGAGTAAACTTCCTAAATGTGCACATGTCTTTCAGTTTTTAGTTACTATTTATATATTTATTTATATTTACCTCTATTTATATGTTGCCTATTTGAATGACTTGGCTGTGTTTCTGTCTGTAAATACGGTTCCCCCATATCACTGGGGGAAACATCATTGTTGCCAACCTATACGTGGAAGAAGTGGAGAAGAAAGCTCTCAGCTCATTCCAGGGAATAACACCAACCCACTGGTTCAGGTATGTGGATGACACCTGGGTTAAAATCAGAGTCCAGGAGGTACAGGCTTTCACAGACCATATAAACACCATAGACCCAAACATTAAGTTCACCAGAGAGGACACCAAGGACCACAGGCTGGCATTTCTAGACTATGAGGTTTCAATTGGGACCTGTGGTAAGTTAGAAATAGGGATTTATAGGAAACCTACACACACAGACCAATACTTGCAGTTTGACTCCCACCATCCACTGCAACACAAACTATGAGTCATCGGGACATTACACCACAGGGCAGAAACCATCCCCACCACTATAGATGCAAAAAAGAAAGGAAACAGACACATGAGGAGAACCCTTAAGGCCTGTGGGTATCCAAATTGGGCCTTTATTAAATCTACTTCTAGATCCAAAAAAAAACAGCAGACAGAGCTGAGAACCAGAGTCAAAGGAAGAATCTTGTCATTCCTTACATGGCTGGGGTGTCAGAGAAGATAAAATGGATTTTTGGAAAACACCACATACCTGTGTTTTTCAAACCCACCAACACTGAGACAGAGGCTTGTATACTCTAAAGATCGAACACCAAAACATAAGAAGAGCAATGCAGTATATGCAATTTAGTGCAGTGAGGAATGCTCAGAGCTCTAAACTAGGGAAACCAAACAGCCTTTACACAAGAGGATGGCCCAGCAAAGGAGGAGCAACAACACAGGACCAGAATCAGCAGTTTGCCTTCATCTAAAAGAAAAAGCACACTCATTTGAGGACAATAGTGTTCACATTTTGGACAGAGAAGATAGGTGGTTTGAGAGAGGAGTGAAGGAATCCATTTATGCCAAAGTGGAAACTCCTTCCCTCAACAGAGGTGGAGGCCTCAGACACAACTTGTCCCCCATTTTCCAGGCTGTCCTTTCAGCAGTCCCCAAGAAAATTAAGAAAAGTTCACTAGGAAGGCAACAATTAACATCCCCCTGGGGATGAGTGAGGGATTAGGAGTAGACATCTACATCTCAAAGACTCTACTAATCATATCTTCTATTGTCCCTCAACGAGCCTATCATGCTAGTAAGAAACACAGCCACCCTGGAAGACTTTTATGGGGTCCCCCAACCAACTTTTTTTAGACTGAAGAAGCTGCTTGGACAATTAGCGAAACGTCTCTACCAAAAAGAAAAGAAGTCCAGTTGCCATGACTCAACCTCCAGACAATTCCACCTGGATGACTGAGAATCTTCATAAACGTAATCTTATTCAAATTACTAGATGTGTTTTTCTATGTTTTCCTTATATTTTCCCAAAGAATAATAAAAAAATATATATATTAAATCAGGATTATGGCAGATTCTCTTTTAGAATCACGAATAACATGTTTAAGAAAATATATTTATGTAGCGAACCCCCCCTGCTGTTCTAGAATCATCTCTAAATACTATGCCACAGAAAGTTTTTTCATGGTATTATTACATTAGTATACCAAAGGTAAGAAATATTTGCAAAAGTAAGATACAATTTTTCCTGTAAGAATTACTGCATTTTTATATTTTAACTTTTTTTCTCCAGTTTTTCCAAATTGTTAGTTAATAAAAGGAAACAACTAGGAATACTGTTCCAGGATTTCAAATGTCTGGAAATGTTTTATTAAAGATACAACAGGAGCTTCTGTTGGGCAAAGTTTTACAATTGCTTCTTTCTAAAGTTCCCATAACCGCTTCCAAGGTTGTTTGAGAAGCTTCTTCAACCTTACAGAAATGATTTCTAAAGGTGCAACAGAATAGGTGAATGTTGCTTCTGTCCCTTTCCTATCAGTAGTGTTCATTTTTAAAAAGTCATAATCCCATATAGCAACTATAATAAGACCCTGAAAATAACACTGGAAAGGTTGTGCTACTTATAACCTGAAGACCCACCAGTGCGTTTACTATTTTTAATAGAGGAAAGCAGTTAGCAAAATACAGGCAGCATATTTCTTAACAGAAACAAATACATTCACTTTGAAGTAAAGTGATTTCACAAATAATTTTAAATACCTTTCTGTCTAATTTTAGAATAATTCTTCCAAGCCCTTTAACTGGTCGTGGTATAAGAACTTCTTGACGTTGTCTCACAAAGTCTTCCAGAACATGCCAGTAGGAACTGCAGTAAGTCAGTGAGAATTGCACTATTCCAAAGTGGACCACAAGTTTTTTTACAACACACACTGCAAACATTAAAAAAAAAAAAGGAATTAAATACTTTTCATACACAATATCCTATACTTTTTGTTCATAAGGTCATATTGTTTCAATACGGATTAAGCTCATATTCAAATTTTTCTGCTTGAATCAACAGCCCTCAAAATGCTTGATTTTGGATGAATCAGAGTTAATGGTAAACATGGTCAACTTTTTTTTTATAAATATGAAGATTGTGTCATTGAATTCAGGATTAAGATTTCACTACTGTAGATACTACTTCTTGTACAATTTTTGCTTCCAGGGTTTCAAGATTACTGGATGCTTATTTTTTCTATTAGGCATACAAAACAATAAGCATAGTAAGATGTCAATAAGCAAACTCCAAACATATTTAGCCTTTAGTGGGGCACTTTATTTTATTATACAGTCTTCTTTCAATATAAGAGAATATCTGTAGCTCAAGGTTGAACTGTTCTTGGTGCTCTCTGAGCTTGATTGTTTGCTTGTAGATGTTTCATTATATAAGTAACATCATCAGTGTGAGCCAGTTGGGGGGTTGCTGTCTGTTTATATGAAGTAGCTTGTCCTGCCAGCTTTCCCCGCCATTTCAAATATTGTATCCAGTTGGGCATAACACTTCAAGAAGTCACAGAAATTGGAACAGGTTCACAGCAGGACAGTTACCTTCTTGGTAAGTGGAAACTAGATAGACATCTGTCTAGGATGCTTTAATTTGGATTCCTGTACTGGGTTGAACTTGATGGCTTAAGTGCCCCCCTCCAACTCTACAAGTCTATAATGTAAAATACTCAGTATTATTTCAGATATGAAATGTTTAGTATGGCAGTACACTGTAAGACTTGCTGCGTAATCAGAAATTAACATTACTTAAAACACAAAGATAAAACATGAAACATCTCCATTCCAAAAGGGTAATCGCCAAATACAGTATATAGAACACACGAGTCTTCTGGGTTGGGAAGATGAAGTGGCTTGTTGTAGTGCATGTGAGAGGATGCTTATGGACAGCTAGCTAAAGATGGCTACATGCACAGAAATGTTGATTTCAGTTCACTGGATGTAAGAGATCCTTGGTAGACCACACTCAGGAGTACTGGAAGCACTATATTTTTAAAAACACACATAAAAACTGGAGCAAATTTATAGGTCAGCTCCCAGGATAAAGGATATGAAAACCAAACCGTATGAGGAATGTTTGAAGAAACTAAGCAAATATAATTTGCAAAAAAGAAGATTGAGTGAAAATATGACAGTGGTTTAGAAATATCTAAAAAGCTGTTATGTTCAAGAGGGGACAGATCTATACCTTCAAACACTGATCTTTGGTCTTAGAACCAACCAGAGGGAAGGGAACCCATTTAATCCTAAATGGTTGTGAGGGAGTGAAGTTGGGGCTGCCTGTGCTTGGGAACGGTAAGCTGCAGTCAGGCAGAAACACTTCTCACCCCATTTCCCTTGTTTCCTAGACTACTCACAAGCATCCAGGCCAGCTTTCCAGCTGCCTGTGATAATTGAGCCACATCCTGGCATTTTCAAGGACGTGCTGACATCCAGAGGCATCCTCATCTCACCCAGGCTCTTAGCTTAGAAAATCAAACATTAAGACAGAGTGGAGGAGGAGGTGTGTGTAGAAGGTGTATGTGTAACAGAAAAGGAGATAGAAAGGCTGCGAGCAGGCGAGGAAGTAGAAAGCGACATGTTTGGAGACTGACAGCTATTACAGGCAGGCAAGAGAACTATCGGTCAACTGCAGGACCACAGCTACAGTAAGCAGCATATCCTAATGGGATACCTGCCTGGAGTCTGGCTTCGGAGCTCAGCTGAAGTGCTCAAAAGCAACACTACTTAAGAGGAGAGCTTGAAGCTTGGCAGCAACTAGAAAAGGAATAACTGCACTGAGGCAGGACCTCATCCCAACTAGTACAAGAACTTTTGGGAAAAGGCAAAGATTGTACGGTACTTTAGACTTTAAGACTCTTGGTTGAACTGAGTATTAAAAGACTGACTACACTGCGTGCACAATTATTAGGCAAGTTGTATTTTTGAGGATGAATTTCATTATTGAACAACTACAGTGCTCTCGGTCAATCCAAAATGTTAATAAACCTCAAACCTGAAAGTAAAAGTGAGGTTTTGGCTTTCTTAGGAGCATATCTATGTATGCACAATTATTGGGCAACTATTAGTGTGCAGAATTATTATGCAACTAAATGAAAAACAAAAATTACCCCATCTCACTCGTTTATTTTTATCTGTTAAAGTGAGAATAAACCACAAACAGCTCAAAATTTACAAATAAACATTTTTGACACTTCAAACTAAAAATCATTGTCCAATAGCCACCCTCCCTTGCAATAACAGTCATAAGCCTTCCATTCATGGAGTCTGTCAGTTTCCTGATCTGATGACGATCAACTTTTTGTGCAGCAGCAACCACAGCCTCCCAGACACTGTTCAGAGAGGTGTACTGTTTTCCTTCACCGTAAATCTCCCGTTTGAGAAGGGCCCACAAGTTCTCAATAGGGTTTAGGTCAGGTGAGGAAGGGGGCCATGTCATTATTCTTTCATCTTTGAGGCCTGGCTAGCCACGCAGTGGAGTACTTTGATGCATGTGATGGAGCATTGTCCTGCATAAACAGCATGGTCTTCTTGAAAGATGCAGACTTTTTCCTGTACCACTGCTTGAAGAAAGTGTCTTCTAAAAACTGGCAGTAGGTTTGGGAGTTGATTTTGAGTCCATCTTCAACCCGAAAAGGTCCAACTAGCTCATCTGTAATAATACCAGCCCATACCAGTACCCCATCTCCACCTTGCTGGCATCTGAGTCGAAGTGGAACTCTGTGCCCATTACTGATCCAGCCAGGTGCCCATCCATCTGGTCCGTCAAGAGTCACTCTCATCTCATCAGTCCATAAAACCTTTGAAAAATCTGTCTTCAGATATTTCTTGACCCAGTCTTGCCGTTTCAACTTATGTGTCTTGTTCAGTGGTGGTCAAGTTTCCTTACCTTGGCCATGTCTCTGAGCACTGAACACCTTGTACTTCTGGGCACTCCAGGTAGGTTGCAGTTCTGGAATATGACAGCACTGGAGGATAATGGGTTCCTGGTAGCTTCACCTTTGATTCTTCTCAAATCTTTGGCAGTTAATTTGCGTCTTTTTTTCTCAACACGTTTCTTGCGACCCTGTTGACTATTTGCAACAAAACGTTTGATGGTTCTGTGGTCACGTCCCAGTATCTTAGCAATTTCAAGACTGCTGCATCCCTCTGAAAGACTTTACAATTTTTGACTTTTCAGAGTTACTTACATCTCTTTTTTGGCCCATTTTGCCTGAGGAAAAGAAGCTGCCTAATAATTATGCACACCTTGATATAGGGTGTTGATCTCCTTAGGCCACACCCTCCCTCATTACACAAATACCCATCACCTAATATGCTTATATCCAATAAGCATTCAGGTTTATACAGCTTGGAGGTGGAAAATACGCATAAAAATGATGATATGGTCAAAATACTCACTTGCCTAATAATTGTGCACATGGTGTATAAAGGACTGAGTATTAAAGATATATTTACATGGCAACAGCAATGTGCAAATCCCAGATGGGTGGAGTTGGCCCAGAGCAATAGTCTGTTGTTGGAAAGGTATGTGCTGCAATAAATAGTGTAAATAGGTGTGTGTACAGCTTTGCTACACTGTGGTGTGTCGAGTCCGTGGAAAGCAAAGAACCCTCACAATGGTGATCATGTTGTTGTTGTTGTTCAGTCGTTAAGTCGTGTCCGACTCTTCGTGACCCCATGAACCATATTGCGCCAGGCCTTCCTGTCCTTCACTGCCTCCCTCAGTTTGCTCAGTTTCATGCTCATTGCTTCAGTGATGCTATCTAACCATCTCATCCTCTGCCGTCCTCTTCTCCTTTTGCCTTCAATCTTTCCCAGCATCAAGGTCTTTTTCAAAGAGTCCTCTCTTCGCATTAGGTGACCAAAGTATCTGAGCTTGAGCTTCATTATCAATCCTCCCAATGAGCAATCAGGGTTGATTTCCTTTAAGACTGACTGGTTTGACCTCCTAGCAGTCCAGGGGACTCTTAAGAGTCTTCTCCAGCACCACAGTTCAAAGGCATCAATTCTTCGGCGCTCAGCCTTCTTTATGGTCCAGCTCTCACAGCCATACATTACTACTGGAAAAACCATAGCTTTGACTATGCAGATCTTTGTCGGCAAGGTGACGTCTCTGCTTTTTAATATGCTATCTAGGTTTGCCATAGCTTTCCTCCCAAGGAGCAAGCGTCTTTTAATTTCATGGCTGCAGTCTCCGTCTGCAGTGATCTGGGAGCCCAAATAAATGAAGTCTGTTACTGCTTCCATTTCTATCCCTTCTATTTGCCAGGAATTGATGGGTCCAGATGCCATGATCTTAGTTTTTTTAATGTTGAGTTTCAAGCCAGCTTTCGCACTCTCCTCTTTCACCCTCATTAAGAGGCTCTTTAGTTCTTCTTCACTTTGTGCCATTAGGGTGGTATCGTCTGCATATCTGAGGTTATTGATGATTCTCCCTGCAATCTTAATTCCAGCTTGTGATTCTTCCAGCCTGGCATTTCTCATGATGTACTCTGCATATAGGTTAAATAAGCAGGGTGACAGTATACAGCCTTGTCATACTCCTTTCCCTATTTTGAACCAATCGGTTGTTCCGTGACTGGTTCTGTTGCTTCTTGGCCCGCATACAGATTTCTCAGGAGACAGGTAAGATGGTCTGGTACCCCCATCTCTTTAAGAATTGGCCAGAGTTTGTTGTGATCCACACAATCAAAGGCTTTTGCATAGTCAATGAAGCAGAAGTAGATGTTTTTCTGGAACTCTCGTGCTTTCTCCATGATCCAGCGAATGTTGGCAGTTTGATCTCTAGTTCCTCTGCCTCTTCGAAACCCAGCTTGTACATCCGGTAGTTCTCGGTTCACGTACTGCTGAAGCCTAGCTTGTAGGATTTTGAGCATAACCTTGCTAGCATGTGAAATGAGTGCAATTGTGCGATAGTTTGAGCATTCTTTGGCATTGCCCTTCTTTGGAATTGGAATGTAAACTGACCTTTTCCAATCCCGTGGCCACTGTTGCATTTTCCAAACTTGCTGGCATATTGAGTGCAGCACTTTAACAGCATCATCTTTTAGTATTTTAAATAACTCAGCTGGAATACTGTCATCTCCACTAGCTTTGTTGTTAGCCAAGCTTCCTAAGGCCCACTTGACTTCACTCTCTAGGATGTCTGGCTCAAGGTCAGTGACCACACCAGCATGGACATCAGGGACATTAAGATCTTTCTTGTATAGTTCTTCTGTGTATTCTTGCCACCTCTTCTTAATCTCTTCTGCTTCTGTTAGGTCCCTGCCTTTTTTGTCCTTTATCATGCCCATCTTTGCACTAAACGTTCCTTTGATATCTCCAATTTTCTTGAAGAGATCTCTAGTCTTCCCCATTCTATTGTTTTCCTCAATTTCTTTGCATTGTTCATTTAAGAAGGCCTTATCTCTCCTTGCTATTCTCTGGAAATCTGCATTCAGTTGCTTATATCTTTCCCTTTCACCCTTGCTTTTCACATTCCTTCTTTCCACAGCTATTTGTAAAGCCTCATCAGACAGCCATTTTGCTTTCTTGCATTTCTTTTTCTTTGGGATGGTTTTAGTTGCTGCCTCCTGTACAATGTTACAGACCTCCGTCCATAGTTCTTCAGGCACTCTGTCTACCAAATCTAATCCCCTAAATCTATTCATCACCTTCACTGTGTACTCACAAGGAATATGATCTAAGTCATACCTGAGTGGTCTAGTGGTTTTCTCTACATTCTTCAATTTAAGCCTAAATTTTGCAGTAAGAAGCTCATGATCTAAGCCACAGTCAGCTCCTGGTCTTGTTTTTGCTGTCTGTATAGAGCTTCTCCATCTTTGGCTGCAAAGTATGTAATCAATCTAGTTTCGGCATTGATCATCTGGTGATGTCCATGTGTAGAGTCGTCTCTTGTGTTGTTGGAAAAGAGTGTTTGTTATGACTAGCTTGTTCTCTTGACAGAACTCTATTAGCCTTTGCCCTGCTTCATTTTGTACTCCAAGGCCAAACTTGCCTGTTATTCCAATTATTCCTTGACTTCCTACTTTAGCATTCCAATCCCCTATGATGAAAAGGACATCTTTTTTTGGTGCTAGTTCTAGAAGGTGTTGTAGGTCTTCATAGAACCAGTCAACTTCAGCTTCTTCGGCATCAGTGGTTGGGGCATAGACTTGGATTACTGTGAGGTTGAATGGTTTGCCTTGGATACGCACTGAGATCATTCTGTCGTTTTTGAGGTTGTACCCCATTACTGCCTTTCCCACTCTCTTATTGACTATGAATGCAACTCCATTTCTTCTAAGGGTTTCTTGGCCACAGTAGTAGATATAATGGTCACCTGAATTAAATTCACCCATTCCCGTCCATTTCAATTCGCTGATTCCCAAGATGTCGACGTTCAATCTTGTCATCTCATGTTTGACCACATCCAGCTTGCCTTGGTTCATAGATCTTACATTCCAGGTATCTATACAATATTGTTCTTCACAGCATCGGACCTTCTTTTCACTTCCAGATACATCCACAGCTGAACGTCCTTTCGGCTTTGGCCCAGCCGCTTCACTCTTTCTGGAGCTACTTGGAATTGCCCTCCACTCTTCCCGGGTAGCATATTGGACACCTTCCAACCTGAGGGGCTCATCTTCCAGCGTCATATATTTTAGCCTTTTAACATTGTCCATGGGGTTTTCTTGGCAAGGATACTGGAGTGGGTTGCCATTTCCTTCTCCAGTGGACCACATTTTGTCAGAACTCTCTGTCATGACCTGTCCGTCTTGGGTGGCCCTGCACTGAGGCTTCACTGGGTTACGCAAGCCCCTTCGCCACGACAAGGCAGTGATCCATGAAGGGGAATGGTGATCATAATGAGATGTAAATGCTGCTGAACTGATAGGAAACATAAAGTTACATTTGCATGCAGGCAAAGTAGGAAGTTACCAGCAGAGTAGAAATTTGAATATAAAAGGGTCATAAAAGGATCAAAGAAACAAAAAGATGTGAAAAGGATTTGCACTACCAAGAACAACATTGTTTGAAATTGTTTCTATGCCAATGCTAGAGGTCTTTGAACCAAAATGGGGGAGGAGGCAGTTTAAATAAGAATGCAGGTATAGTAGGTATTAATAAAATCCTGATAGAACTGGTAGGATTAGTGGAATATAATCATTCCTGGATACAAACTTTATAGAAAGGACATACTAGGGAAGGCACTGCTCTTTAGATCAAAGAGAATAAGGGAGGTTGTAATTTCATACAGTGACTATGTTCATACAACATGCTAAGTTGTGGTCACAACCTGATGCCCCAAGACCACATATAACTTCAAAAAGCCTTGTGTGGAGTGCCACTAAAAACTGGTGCCAAATTTATCTCCTAAAGGAAGGGCATGATATAATAAAAAATACATCTAATTATTTTAATTATGCCTATAATAAATCAGAATAAATAAAAGTAGAGTTTGGACCAGGCCCTGCCTCCCCCCCACTTTTTTTAAATTTAGCATGGCCTCTAATACATAATTCAAATGTCTGAAAAATGTTTTGCCTCTCTCTTAAATATACTGGAGTTTGGCTGAGTGTATCAACTGAAAATATAATAAATGTATCAGAAGTATTTTGTGTCTGATCTCCATACCTGTTGACATAGTAGGCCTCATAGTAAGTATCAACACAGAAAAACATCTTGTATCTTAATAATTAAGATTAATAATCTTAATGCAGGATTATCTATTAAGCAAGCCAGGGCTGTATATTTCTGCAACTTGGGCTCCCAATGGCTCTGACTAGATTTTATGATTATGTATTTTGTTTATTGCTGTATGATGCTCATAGTCCTTCAAGATTTGGCTGGGTTCTAAGGATTAAATAAATATGCACAAGCTGGGTTGGAGTTGCATCTCAGTAGGGTATTAGGTTACCTACCCAATCAAAATGTAAGTTTTAATTCACAATATTAAAAAAAAAATCAAATAACCTGCAATAGGTAAGGGCAGCAATTGAATTATCCAGAAATTAAACCAGATCTGGACTATTACGATGCTCCATGCAAGCAGAACAAAGTAGATGTCACTGGCTTTCTTCTTTTTAGGAAGTCTTTCAATCTCAAGTCTCTGCCTGCTGTTCGCATTGGATGAAGCTGATGAGGGATCATTACTTTCTGTAATTCCTAGAACAAAATCATAATTACAAGAAGAAATATTTATTGTTGGATTAACAGGCTTACCTTGAAGAGGTTCAGGAGAGAATCACTGATCATAAAGCACTTCTATTGTCATTGTACAGCGCCAACTTGGTGTAGTGGTTAAGGCAACAGGCAGGTAGTCCCACCTTAGGCATGAAGCCAGCCAGGTGACCTTGGGCCAGTCACTCTCTCTCAGCCCTAGAAAGCAGGCAATGGCAAACTACTTCTGAAACCTTGACAAGAAAACTGCCAGGACTTGTCCAGGCAGTTGCCAGAAGTCGAAACTGACTCTAAGACATAAATAAACGAATGTAATTGTAGTTCTCTCAAAAATCTCCCAAACACCTACACTTTTATCATTCTCCCCAGTTCCCTACATACCAACTACTTCCCCTACATACCAACTACTTCCCCTACATATCTGAAGGCCTGATTTATAGACCAAATTTATTTTTAAAGAAGAAAGAATGCCCCTTAACCAATATGTACACTCACTGGATTGCCAATGCAACAAATATGTATTTTAATGCTTATAATACATCTGAATCCTGAAGGATGCAGATTCATTTATTGTCACATTTTATAGCAATGTCATCAGTCCAAGAACAAGGGATAAAGATGGCAGATTTGAAGTACTCCTTTAAAAAAACTAAAAAACAAAGGGTAACATCTTTAATATCTACAAGATTTTGCTTGAAGAATTCCTGGAAAAGATGTGATAAATCTTACAACAACTAGAAGGGAAGTGTTTTGCAGGTGTGTGACAGGAGCAACTGCCTGAACAGATTATAAGTACATGTGCCCCTTCCTCCCCCTCTCTTCTTAGCCCTCCCCCATTATCAGGATGACCCAGTTGCCAATCAAACAGGAGTGTTGGCCAGGACGCAAGAAGGAGAAAAGAGAAGATGGCTATTTGGGACTCTACAGCCACAGGCCTCGTAAAAAATAGGCTGAATAAGCAGTCAAAGTCCAGGAGTCAAACTAAAAAGGCAAACTAAAAGATAGACAGCCCTGATGAGAAGAGGCAACAGGAATGGAGGCAGCAGCTGAGAAAACTGGGGAAAGAGAGGAGTTTTTTTTCTCAGACCTGGTGTAAAAGTTCTAGCCATTTCTCTCGGAGCAAAGATTGGGAAGAGGAAAAGAGTCAAGAAGCCCAGCCAGGAACAAACAAACTGAAAAGATGAAGAAAAAGTAAAGAGTTTGACAGGACAAAAATAGAAAACAGAAACTAAAAAAGATAAAAGAGAGATCATACTCTGTAGAAAAAGGAGTATAGCTCTATAGAGAATGACAGACAGTGATAGTTATACAGGGACTAAGACAACAGAAATATAGAAATACAGAAGACAGCAATAAACAAATATCTTGGAGATACAGAATAGAAAAATATGAAAATAAAGTGAAATTGGATTTTAAAGAATATAGAAAAGAGAGCTTATAATATAATGTAGAAAAAAGAGCGTATAGAAAATAGTTAAAATAGAAAATAGTTTTATTATTAAGATTCATTTCATACGCAACTCTGTTATTGTTTTCTAAAGGAGAACCTAACCTGAAGAAGAGAGAAGAATTAGAATTGGAAGGTTTTGTTTGCCAATGGTTTACATATGCACAGTTGTTGGAAAGATTTAAACTAGATAAGAAAAGCTATGAATTTACCACTGAGAACACTGAGTTTGAACATGTTTTGTGTACTAACGATGAACATCTTATTGCTAAAATGTATAAATTTTTATTAAAGATGAATTTGGAAGATGAATATGTTAAAGACTGTATGGTTAGATGGGCAAAAAACTTTGGATATAACATAATGTTGGACCAGTGAGAAAATACGTTGAATAAAGGGTTAAAGTTCACTCTCAATTATACGTTGAAAGAAAATTTTTATAAAATGATGTACCATTGGTATTTGACACCAGATAAATTGTCAAAGATGTATAAAGGAACCTCAAATGTCTGTTGGAAATATAATCAATGTGAAGGTACATTCTATCACTTATGGTGGACTTGTGAAAACGCTAAGAAATATTGGAATATGGTATGTATTTTGATTCAAAAGATTTTGAAAACAGACTTGCAATTGAAACCAGAGACTTTTCTTTGAGTATGACAGATAAACAAATGGAAAGACAACACAGAAATTTATTTCTTTATAAACTGCAGCAAGACTTTTATTTGCACAAAAATGGAAAGATTTACAAATATCTACTGCTGAAGAATGGATATTGAAATTAATGGAATTGGTGGAGATGGTGAGACCGACTACTTTGGTCAGAGAAGGCACTGTCTAACTTTGTTTCTAATTGGAAACCACTCTTAGACTTTTTGCTTGATACTCAAAAAAATTCAACTTTGATTTTGGGGTTTGCTGATTGATGTTACAGAAATATCTTGTACAAATTATATGTATTATCCAAATAGACTGATTTTAGGAATCTTCTTGAATATTAGATTAAAAACTATTTTGTACTATGTAAACTTTTAGATATTAGAGTAAGAGGTGAATATATTCTGTATCCATACCTTTACCAAGGAAAGTCAGAAGCTACTCTTCCTTTTTTATGCCCTCCTCCCCCCCTTTTTCCCTTCCTTTTTCTTGATTTTCCTGTATTTTAATTTTTTTTGAAAACATAATAAAATTTATAATTAAAAAAAGATTCATTTCTGTACTAGTTGAAGTAATTTATAATTTACGATTCCTCTTTTATTTGTAAGCTTTCCTTTTTTAAAATAAAAGTCTTCCCTCAGCCACTGAAGACAGATACAAAAATCAATTTCCAGTGCTTTGTCTATTGAATCTGGGTCAGTCTGGTTATTGGTGGTTCAAAAAAACAAAAACAAAAGAACCCGCACCAAGCTGCCTCTCTTGTCAGTCTCAGTCTCTTCTGAAGGTCTCTAAAGGGTGGTAATGGCCCAGAACTGAATATGCAACTAAGGACAGGGCTAAGGAAGTAGAACACAAAGGGAAAAGCAGGAGACCAGGATGGGAAATCAAGAGTTTCAAAAGACGCTGCAACAGAGATGCCAGTAAGAGGTATTTAAAACCTCAGATGTTTCTGCACCAGTGCACACTGAATATTAGAATCAGAGAATCATAGAAGCATCTTGGAGATCTTCAACCCTCTGCTCTGAGACCATCCCAAACAAATGGCTCTCCAAACTTTGCTTGAAAGCCTCCAGGAAAGCAGTATCCACAACTTCAGGAGGCAGGCTGTTCCATTACTTAATAGCTCTCATAGTCAGGAAATTACTCCTTTACTTATCTCTCTCTTGCTTCCAGCCATTGGTTCTTGTCCTACCTTTGGGCACTACACAAAATAAATCCACACCCTCTTCCCTGTGACAGCCCTTCAAGTATTAG
The DNA here is from genome assembly GCF_059951505.1 of Python bivittatus. Taxonomy (NCBI): domain Eukaryota; kingdom Metazoa; phylum Chordata; class Lepidosauria; order Squamata; family Pythonidae; genus Python; species Python bivittatus. The sequence continues at coordinate 172,958 of NW_028277028.1, forward strand.
AAGACTTCCATCAAGTCTCTTGTAGCCTATGTAGGCTAAACATAATCAATTTTTTTAACAGCTCTTCATAAGATTTAGCCTCCAAGCCCCTCACCATCTTTGTTGCTCTTCTCTGCACCCTTTCCAGTTCCTCAGCATCTTTCTTGTGTGGTGGTAACCAAAACTGTATGGCAGGTACAGTCTGACCAGTACAGCTTAGCAGAACTATCATTTCCTTTGATCTCAATATTATACAACTGTAGATGCAGCCTAATATTGCATTGGCTGTTTTGGCAGCTGCAGCACAATGCTGGCTCTTGCTTAATCTGTGGTCTACCAGGACACCAGAACCTTCTCACAACTACTACTGCTAAGCCAGGTACTTAGAACCTGTACATATGATTTTTCCTACCTAAGTGCAGAACCCTACACATCTCACCATTAAGCTGCATTTTGTTGGAAAAGGCTCAGTATTCAAGTCTATCAAGATGCTTTTGTATTCTGAGCTTGTATTCTGCGGTGTTAATATCCCCACACCACCACCCCTCCACAGCTTTGTGTTGTTTCCTGGAAACCAATCAGCAGCCAATGCAGGGTCCACAAAACAGGTGTCGTGTGATCCCAATGTCAGGAATACTTGGGCCACTGTATTTTGAACCAACTGCAGTTTTCAAATACATTTTAAGGGTAACCCAAGTAGAGCAGGGTAGTGATAAGGGGATGAGTTACTGTTGCCAAATCCTAATGAAAGTGATGTAAGGATGTTGTAAATGAGTAAATAGATACAATTAGCAGGCAACTAACAGTTTTTTCTAACACCCTAAATTAGGACAGAAGAACTTAGAACTATAAAGTATTTTGTAATCTACACTATACTTATTTCAGTATTTTTTTAAACTTATGCTATTTTCATTTTTCGTAAGGTTTCACTATCACTGGTGTCAACAAAGAAGTGAATCAAATCCCAGTTGAAGCATATATGCCAAATTCTAACTTCCCCCAAATTAGTTTAGTAATTCTCTTAAATCCACCAACTTTCAGACCAAGAAAAAGAGAATGTAGAGATGTGTTAAAGTGCACAAACCAAATCAGCCAAGCCATACAAGCAGATCAATTAAAATATTTGAATATTCTTACAGAATCATTAGAATTAAAGTCACCTGAAGTTTGTAATGGATGATCTTCATTACTTGATTCATAAGCTGTAACCGAGATTACCATAGCGACTGCAGATGCTGCAATGGAAATTACCTGACCAGGAAGTTGTGCCTCTGAATTAAGTAAATATAGTAAATGAAAAAGAAACATATGATACATTTTAATAGTTGAGTTCTCCAGCCTCTTTCCTTAGTAAAATTATAATCCAAATAATACAGAACATACCTGTGTTTACAATTTAATAGTGGAAGATTTAAAAAAACCTGAAATAGGTTCTAAAGGTCGTATCAAATCCAATTTAGTAAAATGAAGCGCTTTCTCCTTTTTTAAAAGGATGGCAAAAGCAGCAACCTTTCCCCCATCACTTTGATATTAAACATCAAAAGTCTTGCTTGCATGTGCTACCTACTACTCATGTTTACTCATGTTTAAACAAAGCTGTAATTTTCCCATAGTAACTGCCTGGCTGATTCAATCTGACAGGGTTGGCGCACTCTGGGTTTCTTCAATTAAATAATACCATCTATTGAGACCCTAAAAGTTTGTCTTTTCTATAGTAATGCTTGCCCTCTGGAATGGGGTTTCTCTTGAGATCTAGACAGCCCCCCCTTCTGATGTTTCAAAGGGTCTTGAAGACCTGGCTCTTCACCCAGGCTTTTGGTGAGGGTGAGTGAAGCCCCCCTTTGCACTATGTGGGTTTGTTTTGTTCCCAGACAGCTTTTATCACCCCTCCCGTCTTCACTCTTCATTTCTGTCTGCTGTATTTTTTTTCTTGTTTTTAATGTTTTTTATCTGTAACCGGCTAGAGTTGTTGGGAGTTGGGCACTGTATAAATTTAAATAATAATAACTTCACTACAGATAATAATTATACTCCATTCTTTACAAAAGTAATTAATTTTTACCTGGAGGCTCTTTTCCATTTGATTGCTCATGAAGCAAACCTACGGTCATTAAGATAATTATCAGTACAACCAGTGGAATTCTCCAAGACCCTGCTGCAGAAGCTGGAAAAAAGTATGTTTCCTTTAATACCATCCACATTTTTTCAGATAAATATTATCAAAAAGTATGATCATATTGTTGTGCAAGATAGACGCTCATAAAAATCACAGGATGTAACAACAATTTATGATATAACATTTTCCTGTGTTTTAGACTAATTTTGAATATACTATGATATACAAATCTGTCAAAAATTAATCCATAACATAGGAAAATGTTCTCTTTAACTTGCTATTTAGAGCCAGTTTGGTCTAGTGTTAAGGCACCAGGCTAGAAAGCAGGAGACTGTGAGTTCTAGTCCCACCTTAGGCATGAAAGCTGGCTGGGTGACTTTGGGCCAGTCACTCTCTCTCAGTCCAACTCACCTCACAGGTTGGTGTTGTGGGAAAAATAGGAGTAGGAAGGAGTATTAGGTATGTTTGCCACCTTGAGTTACTGTATTTATAAAAATAATAAAGGTGGGATAAAAGAAATCTAAAAAAAAAAAGCCAGCTGGGTAAACCTTGGGCCAATCACTCTCTCTCTCAGCCCTAGGAACGAGGCAATGGCAAACCACTTCCAAAAAACCTTGCCCAGAAAACTGCATGGACTTGCCCAGGTAGTTGCCAGGAGTCAAAAACCTGACTTGAAGGCATCAAAAAACGAAACAAAATAAAACCCTTGCTATTTAATATAACATAGCATATAATTTTCGGTGGAAGTCAAGAGTACAAAACAAGCTAAAAAATTCTGGTAAACTTAAAAAAAAGAGAAAAGAATAACGTAATAATGAAAAAAAAGGCAAGTATCAACTTGGGTATTTTTAAAATGCTGCCAAATTTTATGATTTAAATTAACAGGAAACAAATACAGACATCTTTTATGAAGGTGGGTAAAATCTGTCCCCCCAAGCCCCATTTGTGCCACTCCCTAAAATTCCCAAAATAATCAGGCTAAATTTTTATTTTGGTGACGTTTTAAGGAGCAAAAGTGGAATTTTTTTTAAAGAATTAAGTTACCAATTTCATAGCTTATAACCCCCTAAAAAAATGCAAAATTCAGTTCTAGTATTTCAGTTCTGCCCTCTCCAGTGACATCAAGTCCACCTAACTCTCAGGCAGGGTACAAAGTCAAAGTGCATCCTTGAGATTGAAAAGGTTACCCATAAAAGGTTACAAGGATCTATATTTACCTACAAGAAAAAGAAGATGGATACAGTGATTATGTTCCCATATTACACTAAACCATTATTTATATAACTCTGGACTGCTGAAGAAGCCATATCTGTCTCATTCATATATAATGCTGAGTCATGAATCACTGTTTACAAAACACATGGCTGAGTTGACATATCATGCTAAACCAAAACTAAAAAATTATTGTAGCATGATGTATGAACCCATATACTGAAGGTTAGCTTTACATTTCAGAGGAATGAGGACCCTCAGATTTTAGAAATTCATATGTTCAATCATTCCTGCATCTCTTCCATGTCAAAAGTATATTGAAGCAGGCTAGATAATAATCAACTCAATACAAATGCAAAATATTTCTGATGTGTCAAATTTGCTAACTTCCCAGATTTGAAAAATCTACAGAAACACCTCATACTATGAAATATACGTACTCACTCACCCAAATGAAAGAGCAGCACAATCCAGACAGGAACCGAGATTGCTCTCAGGTAACGCTCAGTGCTTTGGTTCCATTTAAATAACACAGTTAACAGATAGCCTGCTATCAAGGTCCATATCTGAATATTAAAAAAGGAGGTGGAAATTGACAATGTTCAGTATAAATCTCTGTTAGACTTATACATTAAGTTCAGTCTATCAGGACTGTCTACTAGCAACCCATGAGATGAATTCAGTCAGTATATTCCTAGCAGTTGTATAACCATTTTATTTTTATCTTCTTTCACTTGAAAGAGAAAAATGTTTTCCAATTTTAAGTGACAGTTATTTGTTAAAACTTGCCTTTCCATGATCATAGTTTTGCTTTTGCAGTTCTCAAACGGATGTTTAGTATTTGACATTTAAATGGAGAGAAAGGGGAGCGGGGGGATTTGATAAAAGCTGGCAGTGGGGATGTACAATCAGTAAAGGAGAAGTTTAAACTTCAACATCTCCATGTAGTAAAGAGTAAATAGGACAAAGATAAATGCCTATTTATCAAAAAGCTGCATTTGAACAATAAACCAATATTTGGTTGTATCTGTACACATGCACATAAGCTACCGTCTCTCAACTCACATCTCCAATCTGCGACAGAAGAATATAATGTCTTTTATTACTCCGCATCAGCAGTCTGAGGTTAAAATAAATAAATAGAAGGTTCTTGAAAGTTATTCTCAATTCTAAACTAGCCAGTAATGAACTTCTGTATATGCAACTCAGAGTTTGAATAAATATTCATTTGCACTATTTTACATACAGAATATTTAAATGCTGTCCTTTACAATGGCTTTGAGCAGCTTACCAAAAAGTACAATACAAATAACAATAAAAACAGTTAAAAACAAGAAATATAGAACACCAACATTAAAACAGCGAACAACTCTAATATTAAAACACTCCACCATTAAAAGGCAATAAACTTATTAATCCCTGTCAAAGTATAATATTTATTTATTTGTATTTATTTATTTTTATTGAATGTAAAGGCCACCCAATCCAGACACCTCTGGGTAGCTTATATTTTAAAAGTAAGAACATTAAAACGAAAAGGAAGTATGAACAAACATAACACCTCAAAAAACTGGCAGGAGCTCAGCAACTACTCTATCCTCAGGTCTGGAAACAAAGCCAAATTTTCAAAGACTTTCAGACAGGGCTATGGAGTCGAAGTCATGGAGTCGGAGTCAGAAGTAATTCTTGGGTTACTGGAGTTGGTAAAAATGTACTGACTCTGACTCCTAATAAATTTAAATTGTATATAATAATATAATATGTTAAAATTTCCTATTTCATAGATAATAATTTGATTAATGTATTTTTTTCAGGATATATTTTAATTTTAATGCCTTGTATGTTGCATGCTTGCAGTTGATATAGGAAATAGATAATTAATATTTTTAATTTATTTCCTATATCAATATATAATTAAAGGAGTTGGAGTCAGAGTCAGAGGTACCATGAATAAAGGAGTTGGAGTCAGAGCCAGAGGTTTTATGTGTTGACTCCACAGCCCTGCTTGTAGAACATCAAGGTGGGAACCATAGAGATTTCTGGAAGGATGCCCCACAGCTGCAGAGTACTAGGGGCAGGGCAGCTGGCGAGAGCCTTGGAAAGGATCAGGTTGGCCTCAGTGGTTGTGTTGGCTGTGTACTTTGTTTTGTTTGGGTGAGGTGAATCTGTGGGTAGGTGTGAGCATTTGGGCCTGGAACAATGAGCAGGCAGGCAGGGTTATTGAAACTGTGAAGGGCAGGAGTAGATATAGCAGGAATCTGAGGGTGGGCTGCATTTGGGGATCCTGAGGATGCTATTTGAGAGCAATCCAAATCTCCTGCCCTCAGGATTCACCCTCAATACCAGGTAACCTGATCCTTGGTGGTTCTGGGCTCTGGCTATTGATTTTAAATGCCAGGTTGGTATGTAATAAATCTGCTGTCATCCATGTTTTTTTTTTATAAGTTTTTTATTCTTTACAACAAGCACAAAACATACATAGACAGACAAGAACATACAAAGGCATAAAAAAACACCATCTTCCATTTTATACCGTGTGTCAACCAGTTACCAAATCATTGGTGCCCCTTTCATAATCTTCACTCATTTATATAAATTCTCATATCTATTCAGAATATATTTATATACTTATCAATTAGCAATAATTAATCATTTATAACTAGTCTATAACATCATTTATTACAAAAAATTTTAGCTTTCATTATAGGATTTGTAATACATTTTTGTCCATCAATTATATATGTATATATATATATAGTAATTAATATCATATTTCTATTATAAAATTTCCTAATCCATTACATTACTATATTTTCTCATCCAATCATTAATAAAACAAATCCCATATCATATAAAATTGCTTATCTTCTTGCTCTCTAATTTCAAATGTCAATTAACTCGTCTCTGCACATTCCATAATTTTCAATAACTTCCTCCTGCATAAGTACTTTTCCATTCTTCCAATTCTTAAGAGATACAATTCTAGCCACTATCAAAACATACTTCAATTCTTCACTACATGTTTCAACAAGAATATCTCTAGTTTAAAATCTATATGTTACTATGTCCAATCATGTGTGAATTTTAGTCAAATATCTTAAAACATTTACAATCAAATACAATTCTTTACTATATATTTCAATTTTATACCTTATTCAAACGCTTGCATAGTTTTAAGTTCACCCTTTTCATTCAATATCCCAAAATATCTAGCTGTTTATTCCTTTTTATATATTACTGGATAAGAGAAAGCAATAATAAATGTCCTTTCAACATTCTGCTTTTTTGAAGCATCTGTCAGTTCCATCATTGTTGTATTCCCCTCATTTTTTCTTTAGGGATCTGGAGTAATTTCTTTCTGTAAATATTGTTTTACTTCTTCTTCTTGAGTATTCTCTTAATAGTACAATTTTCCATAATAATCTTGTATATTCCTTTTCTCGCCCTCATTGCCAAAAACAAGTCTGTCCCTCTTCATTTATCAATTAATTATCCCTTTTTGATTCTCAGTTTATAAGCCTCAAGATAGTTCTGTTTAGTATTTCTGATTTCTTGTGCTATTTCTTCCTTTTCCATTGATCCTGTTTTATGTTTGATTAAGTCCATTTTAGCTTTGATGTTTTTTTTTTTTGCGGGAATTTCTGCAGCTCTTTTTCCAGTTTTTTATAGTCATCCTCAATAGTTTAAAAATCTTTTTCTGCATCATGTTTCTTGTATAGTCTATTATCAAACCTCTTGTATAAGCCTTCATTATGTCAAAAGATTCTTTATCTTTGTTCTTGCCAAAAGAAAAAAAAAAAAAGAGGAGGAGGGGAAAGGCTAAGTCTCTTTAAAAATCCAGCTGGAGGGGGAATAGAGAGCAAAGCAAAGCTTCTACCAAAAAAAAGAGTTACTGCCACTAAACAAGGCTCTTGTGACTAAATCAAACTTTCCATCTTGAATATTTTCAAAATCACTTTCAACTCCGCTTTCTTATTTATAGTTATTCGGATGGCACCCGTATAAACATGCACATCCCACTATCTTTTTAGAAAGCCCAAAGTCCCTGAATATACGTCACAATGAAAAAAAACCCCACTGTATCAAGCCTCTAGATGACAGTGCAACTTTCTTTCATTTACTTTCTCTTAACTCCACTTTCCCCATTTCCAAAACAAAAAATATAAGTTTCTTATGACAATAAAAAAAAATCTTAATCAAAAAAGAAGCTTGAAATAAAAGATTATTAAGTATTAAAAAGAGAAAGCCAGTCCGGTTAAGAATATTTTTTTTTAAAAAAAAATCTTGCCAATTCCACTAAAAAGGGAAAGTTGAAAAACAAAGATTTTCCCCCCTTTTTTTTTTAAAGGCTCAATCTCGCCGCTTAATCCACTTTTCTTCACTTTTAAAAATTCTCTTTAAGTTACTTAAGGTGTTCTCTAAGAATAGTTGAATAGTAAAAGTCCATCTCACCCGGTTGACACACCCTCTCCTTCTTCTTCCTTTGGAGCTGTCCTGGCTTTCGCAGTCATTAAATGGCTGCCTCTCCTCCGCTGGCTTTAAGAGCTTCTCCTGGATCAACCAGGGACTTGCGATGTCCCTGGGATCTGCAGGACGCGCCCTTTACAATCACCGTCTCTACGGGACGGCTTAGGTCCATTGGGACCATCCGGCAGGGGAGATATCGGCTGTGATCCTGGGAGCCCAAGATCGCCCGCCGTACCGCCGCAACGCCAGCTCCGCCCTCTCCCTGTCATCCATGTTTTTATTGTAGAAGGGGATGCTGACTTGGCTTGTATTACTGAGACCTGGGTGTGCCCAGAGAGGTGTATCTCTCTCGAAAATATGCCCGTCCAGGTTTGAGGTTCTGCATCAACTGAAACCCTGGGGTTGTGACTATTATCTGTGAGTTGGTGAGGGCACTCAAAGGCTCTGCTATGCAGATAATGTGAGATCCTCCAGCTAAAGTTGGGCCTTCATGAATTTTTGGGATACCTGCTATTGTACTGCCCTTCCTGATGCACAGCATCATCCCTATGTGAACTGATAGATTCTGTTACTGGGCTGGCAGTGGAATCCCTGAGGCTGGTAGTTCTCTATGACTTTAATTTACCTCCTGGGAACATCAAGTGTGGGATGGCTCAGGAGTTCATGGCCTTCATTGCAACCTTGGACCTGTCCCAAGTAATTGAGAACCTGACACATACTGGGAGTCATATGCTAGATCTGGTTTTGTCTTGGGGCAGTTGCAACATAATGTGGTATTGGAAGATATTATCACCAATCTCTTGCCATAGACAGATTACTCTCTGGTTGCCCTCTGACTTACTGGTGCCATCTGCCCCCATGAAATAGGGCCTGTATGATTGGCCTGCCCCAGGCAACTGCTAAACCCAATTGGATTCAGAGGGAGTTTGGGGGTTTCCCTGACGATCTGGTGGGCAGCTTGGCTGAGACCTTGGTTGCAGCCTGGAATAGGCAGAGGAACCAAGCTTTGGGTTGGATTGCTCCAGTGCAGCCTCTATGTGTCAATCCGGGGTGCATCTTGGCTCTCTGAGGTGGTCATCCTGCAGGACTAAGGAAGCATACCTTCTCTGTCGCAGCATCTGCCCTCTGGAACATCATCCCCCTAGAAATACATCCAGCTCCCACTCTAATGGTGTTCTGGAAGTCCTTAAATCCCTGTCTTTTCTTCTAGGCCTTGGAATGGGGTGCCTAATGAATCCTCACAATTAATCACTTGCACTGCTAGTTCGCTTGCTTTGTTTCTGCCATTACAGAAGGCGGGGGGGAGACTGGAACGTATCTGGCTCTCAGGAATGCCCAAGATCATATCAATGTAAGAACCTGAGGATAGCTTCAACATCCACAGGAGAGATTCAAAGACAGAAGGGGAGGTGAAATAGGACTGAGGTAAAACTAAGTTTTGCTGTGTGCAGAACTCAGTTCCAGCTATGCTTCTAGAGTTCCAACTATGCTTCTAGAGCTGTTCACTACTTTCCAATACATGAACTTTCCTTTGAACCTGCATTGGTTTCAATGAGAGTTGCTTTCACTGGGAACTGAGTACCACAGTTCTTACATATAGCTGGAACTGCCCTTTTGGATTTTGCCTGGAATGAAAGTTCACTGAGGAAAGTCCACTGGATTTGCATCAAGAGGAGCTGTGTGAGCTAGAGATGGCAGATGAAATTATTGAGGCGGAGGTTGGAGCCGCTGGCGGCACAGTAGGTGATCTAGCATCTAAATCAGAAATGGAGAGATCAAAGCCAGTAGCAAAACTGGCAGTGAGACCTAAAGAACGGTGGTTGAGCAGGTGGTGGACTCAATCCCAAGAGTCCAGGAAACTGCAAGAATTGGATATTGCCTTGTCCTCTAAAAAGACTCCCAAGCCGAAGTGGTCGCTGAGAGTTGGCGAGGGAGTAGAGGAGGCTCAAGATTCAAAGGGGAAGAGAGAGCCAGAGCCCCAGGTTGCTGTATTGGGGAGTTGTATGGATAAAGTGGAAGCCAAGCTTGATTCCATGATGGATGAACTGAAGTCATTGAAAAGGATGCTAGGGAAAATACTGGGCAGCTGAGACCAAGACTGTCAATCTGGGGACTCCCAAACGACATCTGGGGACAGCAAGGAGGTAGGTGAGGAATCGGAACCCAGTGGAGGGGAGGAGATGGTTCCCCTAGACAGGAGCAACTGAGAAGAACTGTTACAGCAGTGGGGGCTGAAGATGAAGTTCCAGGGGAACCCAGGTCAGCTGGCGTGCTTCCTGACACAAGTGAGAATTTGCATGGAGAGATGTGGCTACCTATTTCAAAATGATGCAGAGAGAGTGGCTTATGCGTCATATTCCCTTGAATACCTGGTAGCGGAATGGGTGGTGGAGATGCATGAGGTTGAAGTGGCTGAACTAACAAATTTTAACAATTTCATGAGTGCTCTGCATGAGTACGTTGAGGATCCTTTCGTGGTCATAAGGGCAAAGGCAAGCATCAAACAAATTAAACAAGGTAATTGAATGGTATCGGATTACATGTCAGAATTCAGGTGGGTAGCCAGGAAACTCTGAGACTGGCCTGAAGCATTTAAGATCCAGTCTTTTCAGAAGGGGTTACAACCTGACCTTTTGGAACATTCGCTAGCCAGGGGGAACCCCAAAATCCTGAAGAAGTGGATCAGCCTTGCAGGGACAGTGGAGACTGATTGGATGTCTATAAAAAGAAAAGGCACGAGCACCCAACCCCCCACAAATTCATCGGGGCCAATAGCGAGAAGATCAGGCTGGAGACAAAAGGAAGGCAGCCAGGATCAAAGACAGGGAAAGCGGTCTTGTTTCAAGTGCAGAGAAGAGAGACATTATGCCATGAATTACCCTCAAAACCAACTCCTGCAGACCGCACTGAGAAGCAAGCAGGCAGGGAAACCACCGAAGGGTCCCAAGCCAGAAAGGAGAGGTATAGCTGCTTTGGGAGAGGAGGAGCAGTCTCAAGTCCCATCGATGGTGGAGAGCGACTTGTCCAAGGATGAGCATCAGCCAGCAGGAAACTCCAGCTGCCTGCTTTAAAACACACCCAAAAGCAGGCAGAAGATTCAGGGTGTGAAGACTTGCAAGGTGAGTGGGCCTTGTAATCCAGTGACAGTTGGGGTGAGACTGAGGGCATTACAGACCAACCGCAGAGCAGATTTGACTGCGTTAATAGACTCTGGGTGTACATGTTGCTTAATTAACCCGGTAATTGTGAATGGACTTGGACTAAGGCTACGGAAGCTAAAAATCCCTGTTACTTTTACACAATTGGACAGGTTGCAAGTGGGAGGGGGCCCAGTAGAATTCTATACTGAACCAATCGAGATGAGGAGTGGAACTCACCAAGAAACCTTAAGTTTCCTAGTAGCTCCAGTTGCTGGCCATGCTCTAGTACTGGGTCTATTTTGGTTAAAGCAGAGGAATCCCAAGGTGGATTGGAAGGTGGGGAGCCAGAAATTTCAGGATGGTGATTACGGGGTCCTAAAGGGAATTAGCAACACACCAATTTTGGTACTAGCGGTGGCGAATATGGAGTTTCCAAGACAGGGTGACCCCAAAGATACCTGCTCAATCCCAGAACAGTATAGAGACTTAAAAGAGGTATTTAGTGAAGTGGAGTCAGATCAGCTCCCACCTCACAGAGCAACAGACTACGACTGAAATTGAACCCAGGGCAAAATTTCCTAAACCAAAAATATATCCTATGACCCCTAAGGAATTGGGAGCGCTGAGAGTATTCATTGATAAAAACTTTAAAAAGGGGTTTATACAGCCTGCAAAATCACAATTGGTGGCACCTGACCTCTTTAGAGAAAAGAAAAATGGTTCATTAAGACTATATATAGACTATCAGGGTTTAAATGCTATCTGTAAGGAAAATAAATACTTCCCTCCTTTGATGAAGGACTTGTTAGCCCATCTGTCAAAAGGGAAGATTTTTACCAAGTTGGATTTGAGGGAGGCATATTTCAGAGTGCGGATTAGAGGGGGAGATGAATGGAAAACAGTGTTCAGCTGCCCCCTTGGTTTCTTTCAATATCTGGTAATGCCATTCAGGTTATTGGTGTCAGATTCGGTCAGCACGGGGCTTCGGGGAAGCTCGCAGCCAGACCACGCGAACTCCACTGGCGGTAGCTAACGAGGAAAAGAGGAACTGAAAGCGCCGCTAATTAATGGGCCACCTGCGCCCAGCCAAACAGAAAAACCGCAGCGGAAGCTTTTAACTATACACTGATAACGGCGCGAGCCAACAATGAACGGGGCCGCAGGCAGCGAAACAAGATCGCAACGCAGCACAGAACCCTCGGGCTTGCACGTAACGGGGAGGGACCAACCCAAGCCGGAGGGGGACTGTCAATCAAGGACAATGGACCCTGACCGAACCTGCCATCATGGACAATCAAGAGGGATTATTGGGGGGCCGATAATCCGCAGCGGTAACGCGATCGCGGGGTGGAAAAAAGCGCGGGAAAGGGGGAATATAACAAGTGATGCAATTGTACCAAGCCAGTCCTGGCTTTGCTTGTGACTGCTACGTTATGCATGAGTAAACCTCTTTTGTGAACCACACGTGTCACGAGAGTTTCTCTGTCGAACGGGGCAAACCTTACATAAAGCCAGGACTCACCGTTAGCGCTACCCGGTACCACCGAGGAGCGTTTCTCTTTCTAATACAGGCATGACCAGCGACGAGGAATCCGTGGGTCAGCTGGAGCACGAGGAACCCAGGCTCGAGGAGGGACGGTCAGAGCCACCCGGGAGCGACGGGACAGCGACCAGGACCGGGTACCCTCCAACCGAGCGGTGGTCGATGTGCGTGAACCAAGGGCCAGACAGCTCAGGCGTCACGATGACCCGAGGTTCGGGGCCCCGGAACCGCGAGTGGGACGAGAAGCTCGCCCGACTAGAGGAGAGGGTCGAGCGGCGCCTAGACGCCATGGAGGCGATGCTCCAGACCTTGCTACAGAGAGTGGGACCATCGGCGGTGAGCGATGGCGCGAGCAACAGAGGTGGCAGTACGGCACCCCAGCCGGCACCGCCCACGATGCCCCGGTCGGTGGACCGACGGGCGGCGGACGCCTTGAGACTTCGAGGCATCACCGGGAAGTTCTCACGGGACCCTGAACAGCTACCACATTTTTTGTCGCACGTTAGGGGTTTCATGCAGAGGGGTGGTCACCTATTCGCTAGGGACAAGGATAGGGTATCCTACGTGGCCGAGCTGTTAGATGGCCAAGCGGCTAGCTGGGTGATCGGACTATACGACGCCAACGCGGCGGAACTGCGGAGTTTCCCGGACTTCATGCAGGCGCTCCGGGACAGATTCGAGAACACATTGAGCGCCAAGCAGGCTGAGGACGACATCCTGCAGTTCAGACAGCGGGACAAGTCGGTATCGGAGTACGGCTGGAGTTCCGGAGGTTGGTAGAGAAGCTCACGGACTGGCCGGAGTCCCTGAGGGTGAAGTATTTTAAGAAGGGGCTCAATCCAGAGATCCTGGAGCGGGCACTGGGACGGGATGACCCATCCACAGTGAAAAAATGGATCTCGCTGGCCGGAACGGTGGAATCGACGTGGCGGCAGATTCAACAAAGCGCGAGGCGACGGGACCAGACGAGGGGCCGGCCGAGGGAGAGACCCCCAGAGGAAAGGCGGAGCAGTCGGCGGCAGTCCACCGGGGGACGAGAGGCGACCAGAACCCCGAACCTGTGCTTCCGGTGCGGAGGCAGAGGCCACCGAACCTATTGCATTCAGCCAGCTAGACGGCACGCTGGCGGGGGGGGCCAGCTCAGTATTACACCGAGCCGGTCCAGATGACGATCGGGAGCCACCGAGAAGAACTAAGATTTGTGGTGGTCCCGGTGGCCGACTACGCGGTGGTGCTCGGCTTGGCGTGGCTGCGGCGACGGAACCCACGGGTCGACTGGACGGCGGAGGCAGTGCGATTCGGGGTCCACAGATCGGCAAAGTGCGAGAGCAGAGGGGACCGGGCCATGGCAACGGGCGCGACCGCAACCACAGACGGACAAGTGGAGGATTCGAGGCACAGGGAGGCGGGGTGAGAGCAGACGGAGCCTGAGACCCGGGCGGCAACAGCAGCAGCAGCAGCGCCGGGATCCCGGAGACTCGCAATGATCCCGAGGCGTGGAGAGGCAGCGGCGACTGGCGGAACAACTGCAAAGCAAGAGACAAAGTCCGGGGAACCCACGACGGGCGGCGGAATCCCGAGGCAATATTGAGACCTGGTGGCGGCGTTCGGGGAGAAGGAGTCTGACCAGCTCCCTCCACACCGACCCAGTGATTGCGCCATCGAGTTAGAGCCAGGGGCAACGCTGCCTAAACCGAAAATGTACTCCCTGTCAAGGAGGGAGATGGGGGCTCTGCGGGAGTTCATAGACAAGAATCTAGCGCGGGGATTCATCCAACCCGCGAAGTCACCATTAGCGGTCCCGGTACTATTCCGGGAGAAGAAGGACGGCTCACTCCGGACGTGCGTGGACTACCGGGGGCTGAACGCAATCAGCACCAAGTACAAATACCCCCTCCCCCTGATGAAGGACTTAATGTCGCACCTATCTAAGGGGAGGGTGTTCACAAAACTGGACTTGCGCGAAGCTTACTTTAGGGTCAGGATCCGCGCTAAGGATGAGTGGAAAACGGCGTTCAACACGCCGCTCGGAAGCTACCAGTTTTCCGTGATGCCGTTTGGATTAAAAGGGGCCCCGGGGGTGTTTATGCAGCTAATAAACAAGGTGCTGCACGACCTACTCTACCGGGGCGTCCTGGTCTACCTGGACGACATCCTCATTTACACCGAAACCCTGGCGGAGCACGTGAGCCTGGTGCGCACGGTGCTCCAGAGACTGCTGAAGGCGCAGCTCTACGCGAAGCTATCAAAATGCGAGTTTCATCGGGAGCAGCTGGACTACCTAGGCTACCGAATATCCAGTTGGGGAATTGAGATGGACCCGGCGAAAGTAAAGGATATTCTGGGCTGGGAAGCGCCGCGAACCCGGAGGCAACTTCAAAGCTTCTTAGGGTTTACGAACTTCTATAGACAGTTTATCCCGAACTTCGCCCAAATCGCCCTCCCCCTAACAGACCTGCTAAAAACCAAGGGCACTGGAAAACCCCCCAAGCCCAGCATGACACTTGCGTGGACTGCAGAATGCCAGGGGGCATTTGAGGAGCTAAAACGGCGGTTCACAGCGGAGCCGATCCTGCGCCATCCCGACCCAGATCGGCGGTTTATCATCCAAGTAGATGCGTCAGATGTGGCAACAGGGGCAGTCCTACTCCAGCCCAGTCCGGAGGGGACCATCTACCCATGCGCCTACGCCTCCCGCAAATTCACAGACACGGAGAGGAGGTGGATGGTGTGGGAGAAAGAGGCGTACACCGTCAAGTGGGCACTAGCCACGTGGAGGCATCTATTGGAGGGGGCAGCTGAACCATTCGAGGTGTGGACGGACCACAAGAACCTCGAGGCCCTGAAGACCCCGCGTAAGCTATCCCCCAAACAGGCGCGGTGGTCCCAATACTTCAGGAGGTTCAGGTTCACCCTAAAACACATCCCCGGGAAGCGCAACTTCCTAGCAGATGGGTTGTCTCCCATGCCCCAGCACGCCAGCCTACGAGAGGAGATCGTGGACTCCATCATCCCTGCCAGCAGGCTGGCTGCAAAGGCGGTGACCCGGAGCCAGACCAAGGGGGAGCGACGGGACGCGGCGCCTGAAGTAAGGCAAGGGTTCGCGGAGGCGGCGGAGCGGGACGCTTGGCTCAAGCAAAACTGAGAAGTGCTAAGCAGCCAAGAGGGTTTGTGGTGGCACGAAGGGAAGTTGTACGTGCCCGAGGGGTGCCGACGGGAGGTCATGGAAAGAGCCCACGACAGCCGGAACACAGGGCATTATGGCTTCGTGAAGACGCTCCACTTAATTCGGCGGCAGTTCTGGTGGCCAAAGTTCCGGAAGGACGTGGAGGCATACTCGGGGGGTTGCCCGGTGTGCGCGATGGGGAAAGGGGCCAAAGGCAAACCTAGAGGGTTACTCCAGTCGGTAGCGGAGCCCGACGGCCCATGGCAAGAGATCGCCATGGACTTCATAGTAGAGCTCCCGAAGAGTAAGGGGAAGGCCGCTATTTGGGTGGTTACGGACTTATTCTCCAAACAAGTGCACTTTGTAGCGTGCCGGCGAGTCCCCACGGCAGAGGGGTTGGCGAGGCTGTTCGTGCAACATATTTACCGGCTCCATGGCGCGCCCCGACGGGTCGTCAGCGATCGGGGTGGCAACTTCATCGCGCGGTTCTGGAGGGAGTTCCTGAAGCGGGTGGGGACGAAGCAAGCCCTTTCCTCCGCGGCGCATCCGCAGACGGAGCCACGGAACGCCTGAACGGGGGGCTCGAACAGTACCTGCGCTGCTACGTGGGGCACCAACAGGACGATTGGGCGGAGCTACTGCCATTCGCGGAAGTGGCATACAACAACGCCGTCCAGAAGAGTACCGGGTTCTCTCCATTCAAAGTAGCCACCGGGAGAGACTTTGTCCCCATGCCGGAGTTGCCTCAGCCGGAATCCCAAATCAACTCCCTGGACGCCTGGTTCGCCCAAATCGACGCCACCCGGCGAGCGGCGCACGCGGCATTGCAAAGAGCCAAAGCCGATTACAAAAAACACGCGGACCGCAAGAGACTCCCCGAGGGGCAGTGGAAAGTGGGGGACCAGGTGTATTTGTCAACCAAAAACCTAAAGACGCACCAGACATCGAAAAAACTCAGCCCGAGGTTTGTGGGGCCGTTCCCCATTGCAGAGGTCATCAACCCAGTAACCGTCAGGCTGATGCTCCCGAAAAGCCTCAGGAAGATCCACCCGGTGTTCCATTGCAGCCTGCTAAAGCTGCACCAGCCGGGGAACGCCTGGCACAAGGCAGAGGGGGTGCCACCACCCATCATGGTCGGGGGGGAGCAGCATTTCGAGATCAACCAGATACTGGACGCCAGGAGCCACAAGGGGCAGGTCCAGCTCCTAGTGCAATGGAAACATTTTCCCAAGTCCCACAGCGAATGGGTAAGCAAAACCCACATAAGAGCGCCGGACCTAGTGCGGGACTTTTACAACAAATACCCCGGGAAACCGAAATAAAGTCGGGGGGGAGTTGTCTTCAGGGGGGCGGTATGTCAGGTTCGGTCAGCACGGGGCTTTGGGGAAGCTCGCAGCCAGACCACGCAAATTCCACCAGCGGTAGCTAGCGAGGAAAAGAGGAACTGAAAGCGCCGCTAATTAATGGGCCACCTGCACCCAGCCAAACAGGAAAACCACAGCGGAAGCTTTTAACTATACACTGATAACGGCGCGAGCCAACAATGAACGGGGCCGCAGGCAGCGAAACAAGATCGCAACGCAGCACAGAACCCTCGGGCTTGCACATAACGGGGAGGGACCAACCCAAGCCGGAGGGGGACTGTCAATCAAGGACAATGGACCCTGACCGAACCTGCCATCATGGACAATCAAGAGGGATTATTGGGGGGCCGATAATCCGCAGCGGTAACGCGATCGCGGGGCGGAAAAAAGCGCGGGAAAGGGGGAATATAACAAGTGATGCAATTGTACCAAGCCAGTCCTGGCTTTGCTTGTGACTGCTACGTTACGCATGAGTAAACCTCTTTTGTGAACCACACGTGTCACGAGAGTTTCTCTGTCGAACGGGGCAAACGTTACAATTGGGAGCTCCTGGCATGTTCATGCAGTTGATAAATGAGGTGCTACATGAATTTTTATGCAGGGGAGCGTTAGTATATCTGGATGATATTCTAATTTACACAGAAACGATGGAAGAGCATGTAGAATTGGTGAGGAAAGTATTTAAAAAATTGCTAAATACCCAGTTATATGCAAAACTTTCCAAACGTGAATTTCGCAAGAATCAAATTGATTAACTGGGATATCAGATATCCAGGAGAGGGACTGAGATGGATCCAGGTAAAGTGTGTGATGTAGTTGGATGGGAGGCGCCAAAAACTCGCAGGCAACTACAAAGTTTCCTAGGGTTTGCAAATTTCTACCACCAGTTCATTCCAAACTTTGCTCAAGTTGCCCTCCCTCTCACTGACCTGTTAAAAATGAAAGGGAAAAATGATAAGGTGGAAGCCCAAAGACCAGGGACACCTTTAAATTGGACAGAAGAATGCCAGTCAGCATTTGAGCAATTAAAGATGCCTCTTTAATTTACTCAGTTTGCTGCAGAACGAATCTTAAAATACCCCGACCCTGAGAAACCTTTTATAATCCAAACAAATGCGTCAGATGTGGCTATAGGGGCTGTTTTACTACAAAAGACCTAAAGTGGGGTGTTGCATCCTTGTGCTTACATTTCTCGAAAGTTTACTGAGACTGAGAGATGCTCGTTAGTGTGGGAAAAGGAAGCTTTGCAGTGTGGTGGGCTCTAATGACTTGGAGGCATTTGTTGGAAGGGTCATCTCATCCTTTTGAAGTCTGAACTGATCATAAAAATTTAGAGGCTTTAAAGTCTCTGAGGAAATTATCACCAAAGCAAGATGGGCTCAGTTTTTCAGTCGGTTCAATTTTACTTTGAAATATATACCACGAGGAGAGAACTTCCTGGCTGACGCACTTTCCAGGTTACCACAGCATGACAGCCAGAGAGAAGAGGTAGTCACTGCAGTTGTTCCATGTTCCCAAATGGGAATGGTAGCTGTTACCAGAGCTCAAGGTAAACAATGGAAGTGCAAACCAGAGGGAGATTTGCTGAACGAGTTAAACTGCAAATTATGAATGGATGAATGGTTTCAGAATAGAGTCTTTTACAAATAAAGATGGAGCATGGTGGGTAGGTAGAAAATTGTACAGTATGTCCCAAATGAGTCCAGGAAAATGGTCCTAGAACGAGGCCATGACAGTAAAACAGCAGGCCATTTTGGGTTTGTGAAGACTTTACACCTCCTACAAAGGTAATTCTGGTGGCCATCTATGAGGAAAGACATAGCAGAGTACGTAGCCAGTTGCCCAACATATGCTATGGCAAAAAGACAAGGGGAGGAAACCAATGGGCCTTTTACAACCAGAAGCAAGCCCTGAGAAACCTTGGAAACAAACTGCTATGGATTTTATTGTTGAGCTACCTGAAAGTGAGAAGAAAACAGTGATTTGGATAGTAACTGACTTGTTTTCAAAACAAGCCCATTTTGTGGCATGTGCATCTATTTCAACTGTGGGGAAGTTGGCTAAAATCTTTATACAGCATATCTATAGACTGCATGGGGCCCCTGACTGGATCATTAGCGATCGTGGGATCCAGTTCACTTCAAGGTTCTGGAAGGCATTTGTGAAGCTAATTGGGTTAGGTCAAGCCCTGAGTTCAAGTAACCACCCCCAGACAGATGGTGCTTCTGAACATTTGAATTCCGTATTAGAACAGTATTTAAGATGTTTTGTAAATTATCAACAGGACAATTGGGCAGAACTCCTGCCATTTGCTGAAGTGGCTTATAACAACACTGTGCATCAGAGCACAGTGGTTTACCCCATTCAAAGTAGCTACCGGGCAGGATTTTGTGACTATCCCAGAACTTCCCCAGGAATCCACTCAAGTGGCCTCAGTAGACAAATGGATCAACAAATGACAGGTACTTGGCTGATAATTAAAGCGGCATTACAAGATGCTAGGGAGGATTACAAAAACACGCAGATTGCAAGCGGTCCCCTGAAAAGGAATGGAAAGTGGGAGACAAAGTGTATTTATCAACTAAGTACCTCAGAACACTACAACCATTGAAGAAATTGGGACCCAAGTTTGTGGGACCTTTTACAATAGAGAGAGTCATTAATCCTGTTACAGTTGCCTAAGAATTCACCCAGTATTCCACTGTAGTCTCTTAAAACCTTAAAAAGAATCATCAGACGGTGAGCAGCACTTTGAAGTAAAAGAGATTTTAGATGCCAGAAAACACAGAGAAGTACAATTCCATGGAAGGGTCTTCCCAAGTCTCAATGCGAGTGGTAGCTAAGAAACATGTGCAAGCACCACAGATGATTAAGGACTTCTACAAGACATACCCTGACAAGACAAAATAACGAATTCATTCATGTTGTAAAAATGTACATATGTTTTACTTCTATCTAGTCCCTTTACAGGTCTCCTTCCATGAAGACCAAAACTGATTCTTTTTCCAGAGGGGCAGTATGTCAGAATCCTCACAATCACTTGCACTGCTAGTTTGCTTGCTTCGTTTCTGCCATTACAGAAGGAGGGGGGGGGGGGAGTGGAATGTTAACCATTAGGCGCAAATGGGCTATTATCTGGCTCTCAGGAATGATCAAGGTCATACCAACTTGAGATCCTGAGGACAACTTCTACATGCGCAAGAGAGATTGAAAGACAGAAGGGGGGTGAAATGGGAGTGAGGTAAAACTAAGTTGTGGCACGCACGGGACTCAGTTCCAGCTATGCTTCTAGAGTTGTTCACTATTTTCCAATAAATGAATTTTCCTTTGAAGCTGCATTGGTTTCAATGAGAGTTGCTTTCGTTGGGAACTGAGTACCACCGTTCTTACATCCTGTTAGGGTAAATTTTGTGTAGTACATGGAGTTTGTTTTGTCCAGACATCCAGAGTTTGCTTTGTCTATTATTGCTTATCATTTTATAATATAAACTACCCAGATTCACCCTGGAACTGGATGGTCTTAAATTTAATAAATAAATAAACAAAATAAATAACTAACATACAGTATTTCTCATCTTTAAAAGGGGGGGGAATGTGGACCCAAGAAACTATAGACCAGTCAGCTTGATACTGGTGCCTGGGAAAATCCTTGAAAAGACACTAAGCAGTAGGTTTGCAAGCAGTTAGAAAGGAACAAAGTGATTGCTAAAGGCTAGCAATTATTTGTTAAAAACAGGCCATGCCAGAGAAATCTTACTGCTTTTTTTGACAAAAGTGACTAGATTAGCAGATCGAGGCAATATCTAAGATATCCAGACTTCAGTAAAGCATTTGATGATGACAACAATGATGATAGACAGACAGATAGAATGGAACAGTGTGGGGTGGACAGTCCCACTACCAGATGATTTGTAGCTGCCTGAACAACTGAACCCAACACATGGTCCTTAATGGCTCTATGTGAACATGGAGGGAAATATCCAGTGGGTCCTCACAGCTCTGTCCTGGACCCAGTGCTTTTCAACATTTTCATAAATGTCATAGATGAGAAAATAAAAGGAGCGCTCATCAAGTTTGCAGATGACCACATATTCCCTATACATTAAAAGTATTATAAAGAGATACCACTTGCTATTTGCTTAGTACTGGAACTTTGGTTATATAACTTTTAACCAATCTTGATATAAGAGGGATATAAAAATTAAGAATTACACGGTCTTGTCTCTGAATTCAGAGGGTATAGCTGTTTTCACAGATGATACAATTTATACTATTCTTGTGGTAGTGAAAAACTTACAATTTTTTGAAAAAATAGCTGGCTTTAGGATTAATTTGAATAAATCAGAAATCATGTCCATTAAACTTAATCCTAATATTCAAAATCATATCTACTAACTTTATAAACTCCAAATTTGTGTTAACATACTGAAATATTTAGGAAAGATGTTGCCAAAAATCCCAGTAAACTGACATGTGAATATAATTTACGTAAGAAAATGCAATCACAGTTAGTAAATTGGCATGACCAATCCTTAACAATCTTAGCCAGAATAACTACAATTCAAATGAAATTTCTTCCCAAATGCTTTGTTCTTATTTCAAATACCATAGAAAATATCAGAGAACATATAACATTGGCAAAGAATTTAAAATCCTTTCATCTTTCAGAATAAGGAATCTAAGCTTTCCTTTAAATTAATTAAATAGGCAATCAAGAGATGGAGGGTGCGGTATTCCCAATTTATGTAACTATTTTTATGCATATTAGTTAAAACAGTTGATTAATTTGATATATCCACAGGGTAAGAGATGAATACAAATTGAACTGCCACAAACTGAAACTTCTTTTGACAAATTTCTACCCTTTTATGAAATTATCTAGACTCTACAAAAAAGATCAAATCAGTTAATAACTCCTTTATACTCTGCTTTATCTCAAGTTGGTTGCTGTGCCAAAAGCAACTTTTACCAGCTATTTCCCTTTTACTTTTCATTATGAACCATCCATCTTTTCCACAAATATTTATACAAACTCAGATAAAACAACTAGAACTTGTTACAATTAATTTTTTTACAAATCTAAAAACTCAGTTATTGTGAAACAACTTGCTCTTACTCTCTCCAATTTAATAATAATTGGCTTGTCTTATTACAACTACAGTGCTTCTTCTCAGACTCAAAAGTTCAGATCTCCGCACTTAGAACTCTTACACCATCTGAATTTCTCTTAGAGATTAAGGAAAGTAATAAGAAAGGTCATGTTTCAGAGATCTACATATGCCCCACTAGAATTTCATCTGCAAATGGTAATGGCTTGCATTCTTGTTGGGAGAAAGATCTGGATATCACCTTTACCAATCCACAGTGCCCCACACTGGACATCTAAGATATCTTGATTGGTATCAGCTAACTTAAGGAGAATGCCTAAGCCTAAGGTAGAGATGATATCACACACCAATACAATTGTGCACATATCTGGATCTACTTTAAGTGCTGGCAGGGCTGTGAGGAAAGGATACCTAATTGGCACCTATGGTGGACATGCCCAGCTATAGCACAGTTTTGGAATATTGTGTTTAAAGAAATGACCAAAATTCTCTGTGTTTAATCCTACTTTATATTTAATCCTACTTTATATTTACTGAATATCTTTATAGAAACTGATATTAGGCAAAAAGATGATTACTGAAGCTCAACTTACTATTTGCTGCCAATTGTACAAAACTGAATATATTAAATCTTAAAACATGGTATTCTAAATTATGAGACATTGCAATACTGAAAAAAAATTATTTCTAACATTAATGAAGAATGATTAAAGGAACCGAGTATGTGTAGCTTAAAGAAGAGAAGGCTAAGGGAAGACATGATAGCAGTCCTCCAATAACTGAAGGGAGGTCATAGGGAAGAGCATGTGGATTTGTTCTCCATAGCTGCCAAGAATCCAGTGGGTGGAAGCTTTACAGAGAGAGATCCAAACTTGAAATAATAATTTTCTTGACAGTGAAAGCTATTAAGCTGTGGAACAGTCTGTCTCTTGGAATCATAAGTGCTCTAAGTTGGAGAGCCATTTGTCTGGGAGGGTATGAGGATCCTGCCTGGACAACAGATTAGAAAACCATCAAGGTTCCTTCCAGCACTATGATTCTATGATCCTACTTGTAGATGATTAATAAAAGCAAAATTAGAACAACAACAATAATAATAATTTATAAGTACAAATTCCTGATTCTTAGATTCTTTTCATTAGATTTCTTAGCATAACTAAGACCCTCAACAGATGTGATATAAGTATTATATCACATATATATTATGTTACATTATATTATATATAAGTATATTCAGTATTCACTAATAAGTTAAACATATTTTTAAGTAATTACATATTTCTTGATCAATCTGGGTTTATTTCTAGGTAACATGAAATATTAAATTAGGACAGTTTCATTTAATACATAGTAACAATCACTTACATCCTTACTACTTCAAAGCAGACCACTGTAACATGCTCTATATGGGACTGTTCTTTGAGTGTACCTGAACATTTTAACTGGTACAGAATGCAGCAACCTATATGCTGGTGGGTGAGAACCACTACAGCAGTGCTATACCATTTTTTCCCCAACTTTATTGATTTAGTCTATTGACCATATCAAGTATAAAGGAAATAAGATAAAATAAAAAATGCCATTGTAAACATACAAGAATAAAAATATAAATATAACTAAAACTATGGTACAAGTTCATGTTAAGCCATCACCCCTGCAGTCAACACCAATCTGATCTAAGTAATCTGCCCTCTTTATAACTGCCTTTGATATAAAGAGTGTAGTCTTACTGGTGATACGCAGGTTCTTGCCCTGTAAAAAGTAGGAAAGTTTCTGCTGGCTGCTCCAGTATTTTTTATTTTTTAAATATAAATCTAAATGGTCAGCCCTCTACAATATAATCTACAATCAAACAGGATGTGTGCAGTATCTTCAATAGCTGGGGTGCCACAAATACATAGTTTTTCTTCATATGGGACTCCTTGAAATCTCCCATATCTTCCCATAGAGTCTAACTGGTCGAAATGAGCTCTGGTAAAAGCTCTTCTAAGATATTGGGGTAAAGGAGTTGTTAGATACTTTTCTAGTTGGAAGACTGATTTCTGTTGGGCCAGCCACTTCAAGGACTTGAGATGTTTAAGGTGTGCTATATCCTCTTGGGCAGCCATATCCAAAACCCTTTGTTTAAAACTTTTTTTGGCCTTCAAGTCTGATTGTACTGGGAAGTGGGTTGAAAATCCATATTGGGAAATTGTATTGGTAAGTCGGACTGCCTAAGCACGAGGAGGCTTATTGTGCAACTCTTCTTCAAAACAAAGCTTTGGTAATCTTTCTGAGTCCATAGATAGGATCTTCAACCAGTAATTGAATACTTTTGTTACCAAATGACTTTGTATGGGGGGAATACCTAACTCTGCTCTTACCGCTTGGGTTGGGGTGGACTTATCCACTCCCAAAATACATTTCAGAAATGAAGACTGTATCTGTTCAAACAAAAGGACATTTGAGCTTCCTCACAGTTCTGCCCCATAGGTAAGCATTGGGATGATTTTACTGTTATAAACCTTTATGATTAGAGTTAACGATCCTGGGTAACTGTGGTTAGTTAACTACCTTAAGGCATTGGCACAGGCTGTAGCTTTTATGGAACTTCTCTTGTAGTGGGTGAGCCATGAACCTGTTTCAGTAAAAATGAGCCGTAGATATAGATGGGACTTAACTTGTTCTATATGTTTCCCGTCCAGGGTCCAATTATATTTGATCCGCCTTTTCCCAAAGATGACTACCTTGGTCTTAGATTTGTTAATAGACAGGTAGTTACATGTGCAATATGTACTAATCTTACGTAGCAGCCTTCTCATTCGTACTTCGGTGTGTGACATCAATACCATATCGTCTACGTAGAGCAGTATATTTACCTTTGTTTTCAATTTTGGGCATGTGTGTGTCTGTTGAATATAAAAACTTTGGGATGTCACATAGATTAAACAAAATGGGGTCCAATATGCATCCTTGTCTGACCCCTTTGTAAGTATTAATGGTTCCTGTTAGGGCACCATTTGCTCCAGTACGTACACTTAGGCAGGAGTTTGAATATAATGCCTTGATTAATAAAAGGAATCTGGGTTCCATGTTCATATCTGTTAGTTTCTTCCAAAGGAGGTCCCTATTTATCGAGTCAAATGCTGCCCTAAGATCGATGAAGGTAGTATACAATTGGTTCCCATTAGCTGAATATTTGTCTATTAGGTGACATAGAGTAAAACAGTTGGCAATGGTTGAGCGTCCAGGTCTAAAACCAGATTGCTCTTCAGGTAGCAGGTCTTTTTCATTCACCCAATTCTCAATCTTATATAGGAGATATTTAGCATACAGTTTGGCTACTATGTCTATTAAACTAATTGGTCGGTAATTTGAGGGGTCCCCCTTGTCCCCCTTTTTATAGATGGGATCACAATAAAGAGCTCCCAACCAGCTGGAATTTGGCAGGAGTTATTTATGTGGGTGAATAAGCCTGCAAGTAGGGGTGCCCACCAATTAACATGTCCTTTAAATAATTCAGGTGGAAAGAGATCTTCACAGGGGCCTTGTTAGGCTTCAGAGTCTATATAAGTCCTCTAATCTCCTGTTCGGTCATTGGGGGCCAGAGTGGAGGAAAGCTACAATCCTTCTGTGCTGCATTTTGAGTATCTACCATTCCGTTATCACTTGGGACTCTGAAAAGTTGGCTATAATATTCCTCCCAAGTGGTGGCGGATATTGGTATATCCAAGGCAAACCTGCGTTCCTTCAGTATTCCTGTGACCGAATGCTAGAAAAAGACTGGGTTTGTATTTTTAGCAGCTAATTCTAGATTTAGCCAAAGTGAGGCTAGATAGAGATTTTTTTGCGCTTAATAGTTTTCTTGTAGTTTTGTCTAAGCGCCAGCATGACAGTATGATTATTCTTTGAGGGTTGAGTCCGTGCAATCCGCATTGCTTGCCTTAATCTTTTTCTCTCTGCATAATACTCTGTATCAAACCAGTGAGGGCCTTTTCTTGGGAGCCTTTTGGGGTGGGCCTCATCAGTTAAGAATGTTCTTAAACCTTCACTTATATTTCGATAAGCTGCAAAAGTGGTGACAGTCTCAGAGTCTGGTGCAGCAAGTGTGTCTACAAATGACTGTGCTTGAGTGGAATGCAAATAATCAGTCAGGGCTTTTGCATCAACTCGGGCCCACTTTATTCTTCTGGCCTGATGGACCTGTAGATGCTGTAAAATCCATCTGTCTTTTTCAGTGAAGTGTCTAAGGTCTGAATTCCCACGAAATTTTACAGCGACCAGTTGGTGATCGCTATCCTCTCTTTCGTATACCTGAATTTCTGAGAAAAAGGACCCTGCTGTTTGAGACGCATATATAGTCTAATGTGCTGCTTGATTTCACTTGATGATAGGTGTAGGGGTAAACAAAGCTATGGTCCTTACTCCCTTGCAAATTACCTTTAAACAGCAGCTTTAGCAACCGTATACCGGTGGCATTGCTTTTCTGGTACCTAAAAGACCATGAGAGAAATAGCAGAAGTAATTCTTTGGGGATATTCATATTGGTAATGTGCTGTTGTATATTGGGCCCGAGCCTTGCATTAAAATCTCCCAGAATAATTATAACCACTTTGGGAGATTTTATATGGAGGACTGTGGAGGTATGTAAATATTTAACATCATGAGCTTAAGTGCATTATATTGAAACTTGACAGCTAAACAAAAGGGAGAAGAGGCATCCAAAGGAGTTTCAGAACCCTTCCATCCTAGGTCTTCCTTAATCAAAATGGCCAAACCCCCTATTGCCCGGCCTTTCTTTTATTTTCTGTGCTGGAGTAAACCAGGATTTGAAACCAGGGATCAAGATCTGCTCATCATCAGCTGTTAACCAGGTTTCTTGGACTGCAATTAAATCAAAGTTGGACAGAAAATCAGAACACTTGTGTAGTTTGTTTTTCCATCCAGCAAGGTTCCATGATAACATGTGAATTGCTTGATCCTTAACAATACCTGTAAGGGGTGGGGTGGAAAAGCTGGTTAAGGGATACCTGTAAGGTACCTGTAAGGGTTATGGGGTGGCATATTCAGTCATTTCTCAACAGATACAGGATAGGGGGAGCCAGATGTATTCACGTCTGATTTTTGTGAGATATGATTAGGGTAATCCACAGAATGTGGAGACAAGCCATCACATGGAGGAGATCTGGTATCCACAAGGCGTTGGTCAGCGTCTGACTGTGGTCTAAGGGAATCTGCCTCCTCGGTAGTTTGCATATACTGGTGCTCTCCAAGGAAGACCCCATTCATCTCATGAGGGTTAGAACAGTTGTTATTTCGGTACTGATTTTCCTCCAAATCAATATCCACCAGTTGATAGTAATTTGGGTCAATAGTTGGAGACACTAAGTCAATGAGGGGTTCTGCAATAGCAATAGAGTCCAGTAAGGTTTTCTTTAGATTTTCTAGCTTAAATATGATGTTATCTTGTTCCTTCCTGGACAGGGAGCCAAAGGCACAGATAAGGTCTGTTTCAGCTGGATCGGACATAATGTCTGGTTGAAGAAAAAACTGACCCCCACTGCCTTGCTTTTTCATGGTCTTGTGAGGGGGGGGAAAGCTTGTTGCAATTTTGGTGTAGGAATGGCATCTGGGTACAGCAAAGCCGCATAAGGGATTAACTATTACCTCACTCTGGTAGGAAAAATTTGAAAGGTTGCTAAATATGGTCTCATCTTGAATATCATGGATGGAATGGTAGGCTGTTTGAACGATAGCAAAATCCGTTTTCGATTTTGCATTATAGGAAGCCATTCGATAGTATCCAAATCAATCAATCTATGATGACAGTGCAAGAGTTGTCCTAGTGAGGTTTTGATTGCTCTACTGGTGTCCCAGCGTCCTGTGTTGATTTTATTCAGGGAGATACAGAGAGCAACCTGCTGTGGTTGTAGTATGCATTTTTGCTTACAGGGAGGTTTTTCCACTAAACCCTGGGAAGAGATAGTATGTATATTGTCTCCTTTTATCTTATGAGAGGGTTGGGATTTGTTGGCGTCATTGCTCGCTTTTATCAGTTTGTTTTCCTTTAACAACTTGCTCTTTAACCAAACACATGTTAAGAGAGTCTTGCTTTGTCATAGCTTCTGCCTTTGATTTAGTGAGGCAGGGATCATGTTTAGAAACAAAAATCTCAAAGTCTTTTTTTAACAAATCTTTATTGTGTTTTATATCAGACAGTTGCTCAAACAGTGAAATGACAGTATGGGCTCTAAGAAGACATTGCTTTGTCATGTAGTCTGTTGTGTTGTCCCAGGGACGTCTCTCCCAGTTCTGGTTTTGTATTCTGTTTTTAGGCTTGTTTTTGTTTCCCTTGAGGTTTTTAGGTGAGCTAGCTAATTGTGCAGGAGACCCGTGGTGTGAGTCCTGGATGGAAACCCAATTTTCGTTTAGCTCTTCCCTAAGGGATAATGAGATATCTAGTAACTGTTGCTTTTCGAGTTTGGTTTGGAAATCCCATTCGAATTATTCATGGTCTGCTGTGGGAGAGATTAGGAGAAAGCTTTATTTTACTTACAGTTTCCTTTTGTTTAAGTAGTTCTTCTATTTTTGGTCATTTAGGAGACTTTGAAGAAGAAGAAAGAGAGCTTGGACTGTTTCCATGTCGAATCTTCCTTTTTCCCATAATGTTAGATCCACTCTGGGGCTTTTACTAATGATTTTTACTCCACATTTGTCTCGCCGTAGGAAAATATGAATGAGTTTAAACAAGAAAAAAAGTAATATAAGAATCCAATTTAAAAACTACAATGTTGTAAAAAGCTTATTATAACTATAACTATAAAAAAAAGAAAAAAACAAGGTTATGAAAAGCTTTTTAAAAAGTAATAAAATTTTTAAAAGGGCAGGAACTTAAAAAGACATGTATTGCTAGGTTGCTGAGTTGGCTCTGTCAGGTTCGGTCAGCACAGGGCTTCGGGGAAGCTCGCAGCCTGACCACGCGAACTCCACCGGCGGCAGCTAGCGAGGAAAAGAGGAACTGAAAGCGCCGCTAATTAATGGGCCACCTGCGCCCAGACAAACAGGAAAACCGCAGCGGAAGCTTTAACTATACACTGATAACGGCGCGAGCCAACAATGAACGGGGCCGCGGGCAGCGAAACAAGATCGCCGCGCAACACAGAACCCTCCGGCTTGGGTTGGTCCCCCCCGTTACGTGCAAGCCCGAGAGTTCTGTGTTGCGCGGCGATCTTGTTTCGCTGCCTGCAGCCTCGTTCCTCTTTTCAGTTCCTCTTTTCCTCGCTAGCTGCCGCCGGTTGAGTTCGCGTGGTCTGGCTGCGAGCTTCCCTGAAGCCCCGTGCTGACCGAACCTGACATACTGCCCCCCTGAAGACAACTCCCCCCCGACTTTATTTCGTTTTCCCGGGGTATTTGTTGTAAAAGTCCCGCACTAGGTCCGGTGCTCTTATGTGGGTTTTGCTTACCCATTCGCTGTGGGACTTGGGAAAATGTTTCCATTGCACTAGGAGCTGGACCTGCCCCTTGTGCCTCCTGGCGTCCAGTATCTGGTTGATCTCGAAATGCTGCTCCCCCCCGACCATGATGGGTGGTGGCACCCCCTCTGCCTTGTGCCAGGCTTTCCCTGGCTGGTGCAGCTTTAGCAGGCTGCAGTGGAACACCAGGTGGATCTTCCCGAGGCTTTTCGGGAGCGCCAGCCTGACGGTTACTGGATTGATGACCTCTGCAATGGGGAACGGCCTCACAAACCTCGGGCTGAGTTTTTTCGATGTCTGGTGTGTCTTTAGGTTTTTGGTTGACAGATACACCTGGTCCCCCACTTTCCACTGCCCCTCGGGGAGTCTCTTGCGGTCCGCGTGTTTTTTGTAATCGGCTTTGGCTCTTTGCAATGACACGTGCGCCGCTCGCCGGGTGGCGTCAATTTGGGCGAACCAGGCATCTAGGGAGTTGATTTGGGATTCCGGCTGAGGCAACTCTGGCATGGGGACGAAGTCTCTCCCGGTGGCTACTTTAAATGGAGAAAAGCCGATACTTTTGTGGACGGCGTTATTGTATGCTACTTCCGTGAATGGCAGTAGCTCCGCCCAATCGTCCTGTTGGTGCCCCACGTAGCAGCACAGGTACTGTTCGAGCCCCCCGTTCAGGCGTTCCGTGGCTCCGTCCGTCTGCGGATGCGCCGCGGAGGAAAGGGCTTGCTTCGTCCCCACCCGCTTCAGGAACTCCCTCCAGGACAGCGCGATGGTTGCCACCCCGATCGCTGACGACCCATCGGGGCGCACCGTGCAGCCCGTAAATATGTTGCACAAACAGCCTCGCCAACCTCTCTGCCGTGGGGACTTGCCGGCACGCTACAAAGTGCACTTGTTGGAAGAATTAGTCCGTAACCACCCAAATTGCGTTCTTCCCCTTACTCTCCGGGAGCTCTGCTATAAAGTCCATGGCGATCTCTTGCCATGGGCCGTCGGGCTCCGCTACGAACTGAAGTAACCCCCTAGGCTTGCCTTTGGCCCCTTTCGCCGTCGCGCACACCGGGCAACCCCCCGAGTATGCCTCCAAGTCCTTCCGGAGCGTTGGCCACCAGAACTGCCGCCGAATTAAGTGGAGCATCTTCACGAAGCCATAATGCCCCGCCTTCCGGCTGTCGTGGGCTCTTTCCATGACCTCCCGTCGGCACCCCTCGGGCACGTACAACTTCCCTTTGTGCCACCACAAACCCTCTTGGCTGGTTAGCGCTTCTCGGTTTTGCTTGAGCCAATCATCCCGCTCCGCCGCCTCCGCAAACCCTTGCTTTACCTCAGGCGCCGCGTCCCGTCGCTCCCCCTTGGTCTGGCTCCGGGTCACCGCCTTTGCAGCCTGCCTGCTGTCAGGGATGATGGAGTCCACGATCTCCTCTCGTAGGCTGGCGTGCTGGGGCACACGAGACAACCCGTCTGCTAGGAAGTTGCGCTTCCCGGGGATGTGTTTTAGGGTGAACCTGAACCTCTCGATGTAATGGGACCACCGCGCCTGCTTGGGGGATAGCTTACGCGGGGCCTTCAGGGCCTCGAGGTTCTTGTGGTCCGTCCACTCCTCGAATGGTTCGGCTGCCCCCTCCAATAGATGCCTCCACGTGGCTAGCGCCCACTTGACGGCGTACGCGTCTTTCTCCCACACCATCCACCTTTTCTCTGTCTCTGTGAATTTGTGGGAGACGTAGGCGCATGGGTGGATGGCCCCCTCCGGGCTGGGCTGGAGCAGGACCGCCCCCGTTGCCACGTCTGACGCATCTACTTGTATGATAAACCGCCAATCTGGGTCGGGATGGCGCAGGATCGGCTCTGCTGTGAACCGCCGTTTTAGCTCCTCAAACGCCCCCTGGCATTCCGCAGTCCACGCGAGTGTCATGCTGGGCTTGGGGGGTTTTCCAGTGCCCTTGGTTTTTAGTAAGTCTGTTAGGGGAAGGGCGATTTGGGCGAAGTTCGGGATAAACTGTCTGTAGAAGTTCGCAAACCCCAAGAAGCTTTGAAGTTCCCTCCGGGTTCGCGGCGCTTCCCAGCCCAGAACATCTTTTACTTTCGCCGGGTCCATCTCAATTCCCCGACTGGATATCCAGTAGCCGAGGTAGTCCAGCTGCTCCCGATGAAACTCGCATTTTGATAGCTTCGCGTACAGCTGCGCCTTCAACAGTCTCTGGAGCACCGTGCGCACCAGGCTCACGTGCTCCGCCAGGGTTTCGGTGTAGATGAGGATGTCGTCCAGGTACACCAGGACGCCCCGGCAGAGTAGGTCGTGCAGCACCTCCTTTATTAGCTTCATAAACACCCCCGGGGCCCCTTTTAATCCGAACGGCATCACGGAAAACTGGTAGCTTCCGAACGGCGTGTTGAACGCCGTTTTCCACTCATCCTTAGCGCGGATCCTGACCCTAAAGTAAGCTTCGCGCAAGTCCAGTTTTGTGAACACCCTCCCCTTAGATAGGTGCGACATTAAGTCCTTCATCAGGGGGAGGGGGTATTTGTACTCGGTGCTGATTGCGTTCAGCCCCCGGTAGTCCACGCACGTCCGGAGCGAGCCATCCTTCTCCCGGAATAGTACCGGGGCCGCTAATGGTGACTTCGCGGGTTGGATGAATCCCCGCGCTAGGTTCTTGTCTATGAACTCCCGCAGAGCCCCCATCTCCCTCATTGACAGTACATTTTCAGTTTGGGCAGCTTTGCCCCTGGCTCTAACTCGATGGCGCAATCACTGGGTCGGTGTAGAGGGAGCTGGTTGGACTCCTTCTCCCCGAACGCCGCCACCAGGTCTCGATATTGCCTCGGGATTCCGCCGCTTGTCGTGGGTTCCCCGGACTTTGTCTCTCGCTTTGCAGTTGTTCCGCCAGTCGCCGCTGCCTCTCCACGCCTCGGGATCGTTGCGAGTCTCCGGGGTTCCGGCGCTGCTGTTGCTGCTGTTGCTGCCCGGGTCTCGGGCTCCGTCTGCTCTCGCCTCGCCTCCCTGTGCCTCGGATCCTCCACTTGCCCGTCTGTGGTTGCGGTCGCGCCCGTCGCCACGGCCCGGTCCCCTCTGCTCTCGCACGCCGCCGGCCTGTCGACCCCGAATCGCACTGCCTCCGCCGTCCAGTCGACCCGTGGGTTCCGTCACCGCAGCCACGCCAAGCCGAGCACCACCGCGTAGTCGGCCACCGGGACCACCACAAATCTTAGTTCTTCCCGGTGGCTCCCTATCGTCATCTGGACCGGCTCGGTGTAATACTGAGCTGGCCCCCCCCCGCCAGCGAGCCGTCTAGCTGGCTGAATGCAATGGGCTCCCGGAGGCGCCTCAGCTGTAGTCCGAGTCCCAAGACCACAGCTGGGTGCATCAAGCAGTGGGTGCAGCCTGAATCCAGCAGCGCCCGCAGCTGTGCCTCCCCTCCGGATCTCACCCCCCGGATGTGTATCCTCACCCGGAACGGAGGGCAGTCCTCATCCCCGATTGGGTCCGCACGCCTCGGTTCCCCTGCTCGCACTGGGACGCCGTTCAGTGCGAGCGCGCCTCGTTTCCCGCCGGCTCCGAGTCCTCTCTGGAGGACGCCGTCTCCGGGGTCGACCACCCCCTCCGTCCTCTTTCGGTCACCGCCGCCACTGCACTCTTCCGCGGTCGGTCGCCGGCCCTTTTCCCGGTAGGACGCGGGGGCTTGACTTCGGGCCGTGGTGAGGCTCCTTCCCCCTCCGTCGGGCACTGCGCCACTCGGTGGCCTCTGCCTCCGCACCGGAAGGACAGGTTCGGGGTTCTGGTCGCCTCTCGCCCCCTGGTGGACTGCCGCCGACTGCTCCGCCTTTCCTCTGGGGGTCTCTCCATCGGCCGGCCCCTCGTCTGGTCCCGTCGCCTCGCGCTTTGTTGAATCTGCCGCCACGCCGATTCCACCGTTCCGGCCAGCCAGATCCACTCTTTCACTGTGGACGGGTCATCCCGTCCCAGTGCCCGCTCCAGGATCTCTGGATTGAGCCCCTTCTTAAAATACTTCACCCTCAGGGACTCTGGCCAGTCCGTGAGTTTCTCTACCAACCTCCGGAACTCCAGGGCGTACTCCGATACCAACTTGTCCCACTGTCTGAACTGCAGGATGTCGTCCTCAGCCCGTTTGGCGCTCAATGTGTTCTCGAATCTGTCCCGGAGCGCCTGCATGAAGTCCGGGAAACTCCGCAGTTCCGCCGCGTTGGCATCGTATAGTCCGATCACCCAGCTAGCCGCTTGGCCGTGTAACAGCTCGGCAATGTAGGATACTCTATCCTCGTCCCTAGCGAAATGGACCCTGACTGAACCTGCCATCATGGACAATCAAGAGGGATTATTGGGGGGCCGATAATCCGCAGTGGTAACGCGATCGCGGGGCGGAAAAGAGCGCGGGAAGGGGGGAATATAACGAGTGATGCAATTGTACCAAGCCAGTCCTGGCTTTGCTTATGACTGCTACGTTACGCATGAGTAAACCTCTTTTGTGAACCACACGTGTCACGAGAGTTTCTCTGTCGAACGGGGCAAACCTTACAGGCTCCACCCCCTGATCCATGGAGTCCCAGTGCTATACCAATAATATGGTGCTACACTAGTTGCCAGTTTGTTTCTGGGTACAATTCATGGTATTATTTCCAGTAAAGGACTACATGGTTTAGGTCCAAGCTACCCAGGGGGCCATTTCTTCCAGAGGGAATCTACCTATCCTATTTGATCCATTCTTTCTCAATAAAAGATCAAGTAGCAGCTAGTTCTAGGCCTTTTTCAAAGTGCCCCGTCCCTGAGCGTCCTGTGTCAGCTAATAGAAAGCCTGAGGAACTTCCGAAGAATAGTTGAAATCAGGGAAAGGATAATTAGCCTCAGAGCACTTAAGACTTGCTTTGGAACTTGAGTAATTAATGATCTGTTAGCAAGAAAAAGGCAAAGGCAGGGATACAAGCATTGTCTGCAACAGTCTGTTCTAGCACCAGAGAATCCCATGAGCTGGGTTGAAGGAGAAGCCTAGGATGTC
This sequence comes from Python bivittatus, assembly GCF_059951505.1. Taxonomy (NCBI): domain Eukaryota; kingdom Metazoa; phylum Chordata; class Lepidosauria; order Squamata; family Pythonidae; genus Python; species Python bivittatus. The sequence goes on from NW_028277028.1 coordinate 207,513, forward strand.
AAGCGAGAGTGATAAAAATGCAGGCCTGGAGTCAGAGAGTTGTTTCCAGTGGAGTCTTCTAGAGCCTGCTCATATATTACTCAGAGGATTCAGAGGAGACCATAACATGAAAGAATATGTTGTCTCTGAAATCTATATAGCTTCACACTCCTATTTTTTGCAGAACAAAGACCTGGCTTTTAAAGAGGACAATTAGAAATTAAGAGCTGTGTCACTGCTTGTTTTTAACCCTAATGTGTGTTTCTGCCAATATGCTTATTTCTGTTATGATAAACATTGCTATTTTATAAGTTTTTACTTGGATATTAGCCACCTATCTCTCCGGGGCCTGGTAGGATATAAATGCTTTATGCTAGTAAATCAGTAAACGTTCAGTTAATTTTCCTCTCTTAGATGTTTCTATAGTATACAATTTGGACATGTTCATTTCTGTATATAATGAGGTATATTCACTGACACCAACATTAATTAGCATTAATAGATAAAGATGCTTTTCAAATAAATGAGGGTACCAAAGGATGACTATTTTCACCTATTCGTTGAAGCTTAATACAAAAAGTATTAGTATATAATATTAAAAAGAATGACACTATTCAAAATCTTAATATAAAATCATTTTTTCTTAAAAATCTAAATAGAAATATATCTAAGCTGATGTTTGAATTAAATAAATTCCATGCAGTACCAGCTTTAGAGGTTAGGGTTAGCCTTGATAAATGTTCTGCTATGTAATTAACTCAAAGAATCATAGAATCAGCTTTAAAAAATACTGGATTTCATATCAGTCTAGGTGGATTTAGATTTAGATGTTGGATTCCATTAAAAAAATAACACAATTACGTGTAAAATGAAAATGCAACTAAAGCCATGGCAACATGTTTCCTTGCCACTGCTTAATAAAATACCAGCAGCTAAAATACTTTAACTTTTACTATTAAACATTCCCAGTCTGATTACTACTACATGATTTTATATACAATTTTTTTCATGTATACTTAATCATAAAAATAGGATTTGGCATACTATACTGTATAAACAAAAGCACAATACACATTTAGGCATACCAAAATTGAAACAACATCTACATGAAACTGCTGGGTGAGATAATTCAACAGCATGGGATGAGGAGTTATACAACACCATCCCAGGCTGACCAAACAATCCCTTTGTCTAGAGGGTATCAGGGTCTGGACAGAGAGGAACAGGCTTCAGATCAACCCTAGCAACACTAAATGGGTATGGGGTTTAACTTTTGATTTAATTTAACCTTTAATTTAATTTAATCTTTACTTATGGATGGGGCTGCAGAAATAAAAAGGGGTGAAGAAAGTTGGATAGAAATGAGAGACGAAGAAGTAAAGAAGAGAAAAGAAAAGCGAGAGAAATCCTGCTTAAGTGTTAAAAAAAAAAAAGAATTAAATTCAGTAGGCAAACAGCCTCCTAAAAGAACAGCTAACCATCAAAGACCTCCAACAAAATCTTAAAATCCAAACTCAGTGGAGGAAATACCATCAAGGCAATTAACACCTGGGCAATTCCAGTCATTAGATACACAGCTGGAATAGTGGACTGGGCTGAAGTAGAACTAGAAGCCCTGGATAGGAAGATCAGAAAAATGACGACAATGAATCATGCCCTTCATCCACACAGAAATGTTGATAGACTCTACTTACAAAGGAGCATAGGTGGGCATGGAATGTTGCAAGTACACCAGACAGCTGAAGAAGAAAAATGGGCATTAGAAGAATATCTGAAGGACAGTGAAGAAGATGCAATGAAACTAGTACACCATGAAGGCTTACTGAATACTGAAGAGACCAAACTGGCCTACCAGAAAGACCAAATGAAGACTAGAAAAGGGGCACGGCAAAGCAAAGCATTACATGGCCAGTATACACACACACACACACACACACACACACACACAAACACTAATAGACAAAACAGATAACAAGACCTGGAAATGGCTAAGAGCAGGAAAGTTGAAGAAAGAGACAGAGAGGCTAATTCTGGCTGCACAAGACCAAGCCTTAAGAACAAATGTCTACAAAGCCAGAATTGAGAAGACAGCAACAGACAGCAAATGCTACCTCTGAAAAGCTGAAGAAACAGTGGACCACCTAGTTAGCTGCTGCAAGAAGATCACACAAACTGACTACAAACAATGGCATGACAAAGTAGCACAATGGTGCATTGGGATATCTGCAAGAAATACCATTTGCCTGCAAGCAATAACTGGTGGAACAACAAAACAGACAAGTTAAAGTGCTCTGGGACTTTAGAATTCAGACAGAGAAGCACCTGCCACATAACAACCCAGACTTAACAATTCTTGATAAAACAGACAAAAAAGTCTGGATACTGGACATTGCAATACCTGGAGACAGCAGAATAGAAGAGAAAGAATTGGAGAAAATCACAAGATACAAAGATCTGCAAATAGAAATAGAACGACTCTGGTAAAAGAAAGCAAACATAATACCAATGGTAATAAGTGCCTTGGGTGCAATCCCCAAATATCTGGAGTACCACTTGAAGATCATCAGCATTGACAAAGTCACCATCAGTCAATTGCAAAAGGCAGCTTTACTTGGAACACCTGACATCCTGAGACAATACCTTTAACACTATTGAACAACAACATCTGCCTATCCCAGGTCCTTAGGAAGGACTCTAGGTGGATAAAAATGCCAAATTCAGTCTAAACATTCGGCTGACTGTGCAGCCATCAATAATAATAGTCAACTGCAAAAGGCAGCTTTACTTGGAACAGCTTACATCCTGCGACAATACCTTTAGCACCATTAAACAATAGCTACCTATCCCAGATCCTTGGGAAGGACTCAATAGGTGGATAAAAATGCCAAATCCAGTCTAAACAACTGGCTGACTGAGGGACCAATAATAATAATATTGAGGGGATGTACCCACTGCCTCTCTTGATGCAAGCAACATCAACCTCTCACTCAAGGATGTATTTATCACTACCCCAACCCAACCCCCATTCACCTCTTTGGAAGCTTTCACCAATTTGAAAATACAAGGACCAAGTGGCCAAGTCAATAAAATCACAGGAAGACACAATCAAGGAAGCAAAAATGACACAGACTTCAATAACAGATTTTAACACAAGAATTACGGATAAGATACATAATCTTGGAAGCTGCAATAGGAACCTCCATCCCTCTTTTATTATCGAGTTCATTAAGAAGGAGTTTCCTCAAACAGTTTGAATCTCTTCTTTCTGGACTATCTGCAACCTGGACTGAGCTGCTGTTTATTAGATAAGCCATTATTGTTTATGTCTAGAGATACTCCTGTTCTTTTCTCAGCCTCCTCAAAATCTCCCATAGCCAATATTATAGAGAACCTGTCCACTTCCTCAGAACTCACAGGATGAAACTCATTCCAGATAACTTTGCAAGTCTTACTTTCAGTCACCTCATCAGGACCTGCCCAGCTAGCATCCAGCACTGAGTGGATCTAAACAATTTTATCTTTCAGATGCCTAGAATATTTCTCATTGCAGCCCACTAAATTATCTTCCAGCTCATCCTTCCCTTTTTAGTCACTTTTAAAAGGATGCTAGATGACATTATATAGGGGTAATAAAAGCAGAGAAATATTGACTTTTTGCCATACTTATCATCATGGTATAGAACCTAATATGAACTCTTACCCATAATTGGCCTGATTTGCTGTTGTCTTCCGCAAGTGAAGAGACTGCAGCCATGAAATGAAAAGACGCTTGCTCCTTGGGAGGAAAGCTATGGCAAATGTAGACAGCATATTAAAAAGTAGAGACATCACCTTGCCGACAAAGATCCACATAATCAAAGCTATGGTTTTTCCAGTAGTAAAGTATGGCTGTGAGAGCTGGACCATAAAGAAGGCTGAGTGCTGAAGAATTGATGCCTTTGAACTGTGGTGCTGGAGAAGACTTAAAAGTCCCCTGGACTGCTAGGAGGTCAAACTAGTCTATCCTAAAGGAAATCAACCCTGACTGCTCATTGGAAGGATTGATACTGAAGCTCAAGCTCAGATACTTTGGCCACCTAATGCGAAGAGAGGACTCTTTGGAAAAGACCCTGATGCTGGGAAAGATTGAAGGCAAAAAGAGAAGGGGACAGCAGAGGATGAGATGGTTAGATAGTATCACTGAAGCAATGAGCATGAAACTGAGCAAACTGAGGGAGGCAGTGAAGGACAGGAAGGCCTGGCGCGATATGATTCATGGGGTCACGAAGAGTCAGACACGACTTAATGACTGAACAGCAATAACATGCTCCCTGCAGAGCTTGATAGCACCAGTTAACTCCATAGTAATCAGAGAGTGATCTGACTACAACATGGTACAGATGGTGATGTCCCCCATCTACAGAACATTATATTTACCCTAAGATAAAAACCAGATCTAATGTGTAGTCTCCAATGTGAATGGGGTTCTGGATTATCTGGGACAGATTCATGGCTATCATGGTGGCCATGAATTCTTGGGCTGCCTCGACTCCTTCCCAAGCAAAGGCAAGTTAAAGTTCCCCAGCCCCATAAGCCTAGTGGATTCCATCATCATCCTAGCAACAAGGCTAAACAATTGAGGCATGGATGCCACTGTGCTGCATAGACCACAGCAATTTCAACTTGTCCAGAGTCCAACTTCACAAGTAAGACCTCACATCTGATTATCTGCAGACTAATCCTTTAGGCTAGCAGAGTCACCTGGATGCCAATTGCCACTCCATCTTCCCCACCCTGGGCTGATACCAATCCCCAAACCCAGATAAGCATACCTCCGAAACAAGAGCCCCCTTCTTCATCTATCTAGGTTTCAGTAACATAAACCAGGTCTAACTTCTCAACCATAATAAGAACATTGATGAAGGAAGGTTTAATTATAGGAAGAAATGGAATTCAGAAGTAATAGCCAGAGACCAGGGGCTCTAAGGATCCAGTAATTTGGCTCTCAGTTTGAAAGCAGAGAACCAGGAGTGGGAATTAGTCTCAGGTACCCAACACTCTGTACCCCAAAATGCCCCACTTCATGCAATTTCTCCCTGTCCTATTCTAAGGTGCCAAAAGTCCATCATCTAAGATAACTCAGATCATGATCCCCAAAATAAAATTTCTCCCACTGACATTTTTTTTCCTTTTTAGTCTTATTCCATGAGACCCAGTTCAGTGTAGTGGTTAAGGCATCAGGCTAGAAACTGGGAAACTGTGAATTCTAGTCCTGCCTTAAGCATGAACTCAGTGAGTTTGGGCCAGTCACTCTTTCTCAACCTTAGAAAGGAGGCAATGGCAAACCACTTCTGAAATCTTGCCAAGAACCCTGCAGGGACTGGTCCATGCAGTTGCCAGGAGTCAACATTGACTTGAAGTGACCAGGAAAAAAATATATCCATAGATTGGATAGGTGACCTGAACCTCTAGGTTCCTAACCTTCCTTCCTTGAACTGTTCTGCATGATAGAAAGTTATTTTATACCCAGATGACTGCACAGAAAATGAAACCCAGAATGAATAAAGTCATTTAGTAATTGCACCAGTTGCCACAAAAGCCTCGAATCTTAAGGCAGTCTCTACCGGGTGGCCTCTACTGTAGCTGAATTCCTTCAGCACAAACATCTTAGGGAAACTCCAGGATCACTCCAGTTTGCTCTGGAATACAATAATATCAGTGATATGTAAATATAATGCATATTCAGTACTGAATATTCATCTTCAGATACATGCCATTACTGTGGGGATGCGACATCTGGACAGGAGGCTATAGTTACAGATAATTTTGTCCCTAGTCTCTGAATCTTGCTTGAGAAAGAAACCAGGTAGAGAATCCTGTGAGTAATAAATTTACCTCCTCAGCACAAGTCAGAAGAGATAAGTCAGGTTGTCATCCTCAACAAAATCACTTTTTAAAAATAATTTTATTAGGGTTTACAAGTACAAAGATAAAAGACTAATACAAACTAAAGAAAATATAAAAAGTAAAGAAAAAAAGGAAGTGCAGAGATAGAAAAAAGAAAAGAAAAAGAAAATATATAAAAGATGACTTCCCCCTCTCTCAACTATAAACAATTTCACTAACTTAACATCTTCTCTAGTATTTCAATAAAAAAAGAAAATTCTTCCCATATCTCATCCCTTGTGAATCAGCAAAAGTCTATTAAGAGCTACCAAAAATAATAACATACGTATTTATTTATATTTCAAATTTGTCATCGCCCATTTTAAACATAACCAAAAAAAGCCATTTTGTAATCCAACTTTTCACTTTCTCTAAGAAGTAAAGCAAAGGAAATCTTTCCCCACTTATATACAGATCCTTAAAACCTTGCCATTCAGTCCTGGTCAAAAAGAAATCCCATTGATAGCTACCAGAATCCATAATCAAATAAATTCACTTTGTAAGCCTTCTGTTTACTTCTAAAAAGCTTGATCTTTAATCCTGTTAAATAGTATCCCACAAGTTGATTTTTTATCATTTTCTCTTTGTCTCCTCTCAGAAACAGCTTCGTTGGTTTAACACATTCCTTTTGTAAATCCCAAACAAGAAGGCTTTCCAAGTCATTTTTCTGATTTATTATTTGTATATCCCCTTTAATTATTATAACATCAGTTGGTTTCATTTGTAAATCCATTTTGGCATCTTTTTCCATATCATTCTTATATTCTGGCATTTTTAAATCCATTTGCATCATTCATTCATTCATTCATTCATATAGCCACCCATCTCACACAAAGTGATTCACTTTATCACTTTTATAATCCAGCATTTTCTTAAACTCCAAATCCACATTTAAATCAGACTTAATCTCTGTTTTGTCCAGTAAAATCTGTTGTTCTTCTTTATCCTCTGTTACAGTATCAGACAATCTTGTAAGTAATTTCTGAGTACATTGTAGCAATGGAGGCGAATACATTGTTCCCAAGCAACCTTAATTTCTTGTATAGTCAAATAATATTGCTCCATTGTATTATTGGGTCCCTTCTCCTTTAATTGTAATCATTTGTTCTTTCTGGTTCTCTCTAGACAACTTTCAAGACCCTCTTATCATCTGTTTATTTTCCAGTCAACAAAACTTTCCCATGGGAGGATTTCTTACAATTAATTTCAGAAACTTCATATGTTCTTTCATACATTTTTTAAACACCCGACATGATATATTCTTTCAAATGTATCCCCTTAACTTTCCAAAATCCACATTCAAGTTTCCTTTTTGCTGTTTTGAAAAAGTAAATCTTTTCTTTTCAATCTTTACACTTACATCAAGCTTCTTTCATCCAGGATTGAAGGAGATTCTCCCAGCGTAATAAAACTTGCCCTTTGGAACGTTCGTAACTTCTAAGAAATCATTAAAAAGCAGCTTCCTAAAGTAATTAAGAGAGGAAGTACGCAAATCCAGCATCTCTTTGAAAGGTGCCGAACTGCAGCTTAGGGATAATGTTTTTCCCCTGGCTCCCAGAACTCTGGAGATCGCTATTTTATAATCTCTTTGTAGAGAGATTCTGTATGGAGGAAACTTGTGGGTGATCCTCATCCTGTCCTTAATCTGGAGATGGGTTCTGAGGAGCAGATCCATTCACTAGCTCCTCTTTTTGCTGTGGTCGTCAGCTCCACAAAAGCGGAGCCATCTTCAATCCTCCATTACTGTCCCTGGAAGTCCCAATAAGATCACATCTTGAATTGCAGTTGGTTCCCATTCACTTACCTGGCATCAGCAGAATTACCTTAAACCAAGGGATCTGTCACCAAAGTGACTCATGCTGGCGACTAAACTGGGAAACAGTTTAAGAGCAACCTGCTTGGCTACTTCCTCCACTGTATTATATGCTGCTGTTACAATGGCTTCTTTCAACTTCTCATCTACCTGCCCCTTTGAAGAACATATCTGAAACAACAGCAGACAATAGCTCTAGCATCTGATAAGCAGTCATTTTATTCCTGTTATCTGCCTGACAAGAGAGATGGCATTTTCCTTCATGTACTTCCCCAAAATTATCTTAGCTGTAGCCAAAGAAGTATTCACATTATCCATTAGATTTAAAAAACTAACACAGTTGAGAGGAAATTCTTTCTAGAAAAGAATGAAAAGCCTATGGAAGTGAAATGACAGATTGAGGATTACTATGAAAGTAATGGCAAACCAATTTCATATTACTACTTATATGGATATGTTTATGAAATCAACAGGATTAAATCTTGTCTTGATTAGACTTTACCTTTTATGTACATGTCAACCTATGTACATCAAACATTTGGAACATTTACAGGCTTATGGCGTTTTACATGCCAGCCAAATTCTGAATTTGATTTCATACAATGCTATTAGAGTTCAAAAGAAGTTAGCTTTGTGGGAGCTTTGCAGGGCCACATGCAGCTGAATTCCATAACTTATCTAATATCAACAACAGCAAAAAAAAAAAAAAAAAGCTCCTGTCATTCTTCAGGGAAACCTAAGTCCTTTAAGCAACATACTCCAAGCAATTATCACACTGCTCTGATATTCCATCCTAGAACAGACTTTTCTTTATATTCCTATGACTAGGATACACCTTATCTTGACTCATTTTTTAACCAGGCCATTTTTGCTTCCCCCAAATGAATTGATCAAGTCTGCTAGAATAACTCCCTCTCCCAAAGAGGCACTGACAGCCTCCTAGACATACCTACCCACACACCCACACTGTCAATTTGCAGGAGACGGGAAAAGCAGGGATCAAAACTATACATGTTAAAGCTCATGCCAGAGAGCACCCTACCCACCATCAGATTCTGTGAATCTGAGCAACTTTATCAACAAAGTGTTATGCAATTGTATCATGGTGACCAGGTGACAGAATTTCTTGTTTTGCTTACCCAACAGGGACTGAGTAATCATAAACAGGGCTACTGGACAACCACATACCATTCTGATACAGCAAGGGCATTTTGCCATCGTCACTCTAACTGTCCTTGATCAAGTCTACTTTTAGTCTTCCTCTGTTGATATTATAGAAGTAATCTGGCTCCATAATGCACCTGGGATGAACCTTTTTAATAGGTCCTCTCATCCTGTGGAGATAGTGGAAAACTCACCTAGACCAGAAAATGATCTGACCATGACATAGGACTCAGAAAAATGTCCTCCATTTCAAGATTATCCAGCAACTGCTCTGAAACAAAAATGAAATCACCTAATATTTGTCTACCTATATGAACTGGGTCCAAGATTACTTAGGACAAATTCATAGTTGCCATAGAAGCCATGAAATCCTGAGCTATGTCAGATCCCGCCTCTAATAATAACTAGGGGAATTCCAGTATGGCCTGGTGACAAGATCCAGCAGATCAAAAAGGGATCCTAATATTGCTGTTCTCCCCCTACTCCTCCAGCAATTCATCAGTTGGTTGACTGGGAAGCTTCTGGGGAGCAACATACTACTGGAGAGCTGTTTGGTAGGCTGCAAATTCCCATTTTTCCAAGGATAACTAGGAGTGGGGAGGAAGGCTTAGCCTTGTGGCTTTGCTTTGTTTCCCACATCACATATGAAGCAAGTGTCTTGATAAATCTTTGGGAAGAAAGGGCAACACTGCAGCCCCCCTAAAACTCCATGGAATACTGGTCAAAATAGCTGGTTTTCTACTGCCAGTTACTGGGAGAAAATGTGATAATTAGCATGAACTAATAATCAGCCATGAAATAATAATTACTTTGATTTTTAAAATTAAAATAATTAACTCATGTTATTCTGGACTCAAAAGATGTTCAGTGGATACAAGTAAGTGGAAACTGGAATTCAACCTTTTAGGACAATTCTATTCCTCCCTGATGTTAAAAAAAATTATATCTGCTATTATATACTGCATTAAAAAGTATTTGCTCGTATGCTTTTTATTTAAAAAAGAAATCCATGCTTGATGCTGCACAATTTAAATAATTTATAAAAAATAGAAAAATGAATCATTGGTAAGGAGGGGATGGTGGCTGCTTGTTTCTTGAGTGTATATAGCTTGACTGGATACAAGATAAGCATTCAAAACCAAAATAGCTGCACACACTTTTCCAAGTCTGTTATTACAATCCCAGAAGTCTGCAGGGACTTCCCGGCAATCTGTTATTACTACAGTATTCCTCAGACTTTAACAACTAATCTGAAAATATCAATATTGTTATGAAAAGAGAATGCATTAAAATTATGTTAAACAAAACATAAGAATTAGCAGTCAAAATAATAAACCAGAAAGAGCATTACTGTACAACAAACATATTTGATACCATAATGTTTCAATCATATTAAAACAAGAGCTATTGTAAATCCAGTTTTAGGAAAAGCAATGTAACATTTTCTGTAACCCATTTAATTCCTTATATTGATCTGTTTCTTGCTTAATTTATTACATATTTATAACATGAATTTATTTAAATGAGGCTCAATAAACATTCTCAACTCCCATTTACTATAGACCGTCATGCAGCTCTCATTACTTTCAAGAAGCATGGTTGTTATTTTTAATGCTTCTCGTTTCAATGATTTTGAAGTTTAGGAGAAAGAATATAGAGGTAACCTTAGTTCAAACTGCACCGGTAATTTCCTCAAATGAATTATTCAGGATGCTACCGGCAGAACCTGTTAGCTCAGAAAATCTTTACGCATGCGTTCCATCCGTGTGGTTTCTCGGGAGTTTACTCGTAATAAATCACGTGGGTTGGGTTAACCAAACAGGCTAGACTAAAGATGGTGGTTGGCTAATGTGTGGCTCGGTATAACGAACCAACCCCGCCTAATGCCACTGCTTCCAAGGGACTGAGCCTAACTTACCCAACGGCTACTGAAATAGTCTAGCCCTCGGCAAATGAGACGGTCGGCATAAGCAAGAGCAATCTGGACTCCAAAGGAAGTACCGACGCAGTATAATCCATATAAAACGGGACTTCCGGCACTCAATAGGAGAAGAAGCCGCCGCCGGCGCCGGATCTCCTTACCCAATGCTTCGGCAGCCGTACTAGCAAAAGACAGCGGCAATAAGAAAGTTGCCAAAAAGACTGGTGTGCTTGAATGGCGGAGGCGACGCAGCCAGCCGCGGCCAAACGCCGTGAGGGAACTCTTGAACGGGTGCAAAAAGGTGCCGCATAGGACAGCCCACAGTAATGGGCGCAGAAATGCCTCGAGGATGAAATAAATGAGCACTCCCACCCCACAGCATAGTCCCACCAGCACCAGAGCTCCGGTGTTGTAGAAGGCCTGGCGCAGCGGTTTTTCCAAACGTGGCAGTTGCAGAGGAGGCGATGGTGGAGGACGCAGAGGGTCTTGGTCCAGTTCAGATTCTGACAGCGGACTTGAAGAACCGTCACGCTTGCATTTAACCATATCGCTCAGCCAAGACGTTAATGTTACAGTATTGCTGCCTCCTACATCCCGTCATACCCACTTAGAGAAAAGAACCGCGCCAAACGCAGAAAAGCGATGACACCGCACTGAATCCTGGGGAATGTAGTTCCCTATGATAGCCAGTAGGCATTAATAAAGTGTAGTTCTGAGAAACACGGACTGACTTCGGATTTGGCCTTTGCAGAGCCTGTAACGTAGTAACTGCTGCCTGTCATGTACTGTATACATTTGATATCCTTGCTTTATGTATTTAAAACAGCTGACAGTATTTTTTTTCTTTTTCTACTGAAGGCTGAAGACACAGAGTCCCAACCATTTTTGAGGATATTTTATCCATTTGATTAAGCAGTTTTGTCCCATAAAGTATTATTTCACAATATAATTATCATTCAGGACATCCAGGGGCAGGTATAAAATATGAAACATGGTTGACTATATATATATATTTTAACTTTGACAGTAGACACTCAACTATTGTAGTCACAAAACCCTAATTCAAAGTCCCTCATTAATCTCTGGACAGTGCAATGAGGAAAAGAAGTGCTCATATATTTGAAAAACTGTTAAAATATTCTGAAGTTGTCTAAGGTATAAAACAAATGCTACTTCTTTACCAATTAGTGGAGGCCTCCTATCGTTTACTTTGGAAGCCTGGAAAAAGTGGGGGACAAAAGTATGTTTGTGCAGGAGGGATGGGTCTGAAAGAAAATAGATATAGAATTTAAAATACTCTGTATAGGTTAGAGAAATGGGCTGAAAGTTACAACAAAATTTAATAGAGACAAATGCAATAAATAAAATGCACAAATATAGGATAGGAGGGGACTTTGCTTGCAACAGTAGTATGGCTAATGAATGTTTAAGGGTGTTTAGTGATAGACTGGGGATGAGATTAGGGTAACATGGGGGCAAGAAGTAAAATAGGTGTCAGGACATTATTGTGCTGTGGTAAAGTACAAGTGGGAGCAGGGGCATTGTTTCTACACCATTATCCCCCCCCCCCCCCCCAGCATTTTCTTTAGTTAAACCTGTTCCAGTTTGAACATTTAAAAGGTAGCACTCAGAACTGGAGTATCTCAGATTCTGTGTCTGACCAACACAGAATATGTATTTGTTTAATAGATTTATATTTCACTCTTTATTTTCAGGAGCTCAACAAGAACTATTATTTCCCTGATCTACAAACTCTACTTCTGTTGATGGAATCTATAATTGCATTTGCCTTTTTTAGGAGCTGCACAACACTTCTGACTCATATGATTTTCCAAAGTCTTTTTCACAAAAGAACTTTTTCACAAGTACTATTGCCAAGCCAAATATCCCCCTCCTATACCTGGCCATCACACAAGCAATCTCTTCTATGAAGTGAGTAAGAGGGTTCTGTCTTGGTGCCGTTACTATTCAAAGTTTATATAAATTATTTGGTTGCCCACCAAAACAACCCTGATTCCCCTCTGCCAAAGTTACTGCATAAACACACATCAGTGCTCCTGTATGCTGATGATGCAGTTCTATCTCAAAACTCCATTGGCTTGAAACATTTGCTTAAAATAACTTGCTGTTTATTGTAAGGATGAAGAAGCAATAATTAGTCAAAGACAAAAGTACTTGAATTTGCTACTTTTAGAGAATTTAAAGATAGCACCAGTTAGGCTATCTCTAGATTTTAAAAAAAGTTCATGACAGAAGGAGCCTTGAAACCTAAAGGTCAGTAGTAAAAATGTTACTTCTGGAGATTTCACCATGGAAACCATGACACAGTTACATTTGCATATTCATTAACATAAGAGGTTTGGTTACTTTGTGTTAGGGGTCCTTCACTCAGGCATCACATTTGATCAAATATTTATTGTTTTGCAATTGCAAAATAAAATACTGGTTGTTTTCCTACCTTTGTCTGGTTAATTCAGAGAGCCGTTGGGCAACAAATTAATATTTGGAAATTATTTCCATGACAAAATGGCACCTGAGATGGAATGGTCCTTGCTCGTGGTTCTGCCAGACCTGTCTGCAGAACATCCTTGCCAGCACATCTGGTTATTTTGCCTCAGGAGTTTTGCCAAATGCTTGGTCTGCAGCAGCAGCAGCAGCAAGGTAAGTTAAAATAATAGGAAAACAAATCTTGTTTAATTCCAACATAAGGTTTTGCCAAATGCTTGATCTGCAGCAGCAGCAGCAGCAGCAAGGTAAGTTAAAATAGTAGGATACACCAATAGTTTGGTGTATGAGATTGTAAAATAGGTTCTGGTCAGTCAAAAATACCAGCAGGAAGTCCTTTGGACTATATTGCTAAGAATGTTGGGGAAATGGCAGGGACAACAGGTCTCTCATTAAAACATGTGATTAATTTGTGTCAAACTCATTGGCCACATTTTACTTCTGAGGATCCTGAAAGACAATGGCCTCCAGCGGGTTCATTTGACCATGATAAGTTATTCTATCTTTGTGGATTTATAGAATCTACTAAGTCAGGTCAAATAGACTATTGGTATCTATGGGAGAATTTGGCATACAGAAAAAAGACTGATATGGAATTGAAAAGTCATAAATCTACTACTGCTAATTTAGAGAGGAAATTGAAATCTGTGTCTCTGTCTTTATGTCCTTCGGTTAGTAATGTTTGTATAGCTTAACCATCTTATATTACTTCTCTAAATGCACCTGAAGATGATGTCTGCATTCCTCCCTTCTGTCCTGATCATCCTGTTAATCAGCTTGAAATTTCTGTACCTACTTGTCCTCCTACTCTTTCTCCTTGTGCTTCTATTTATCCATCAGAAGAATTAGTCAAACCTACTACTAACTTGACTAATAATATTTACCCAATGATTTTGAGAAGTCAGACCCCTATCCTTCAGTCCCCTCCCTTACCCAAACCTGTAGGTGAATCCCCTATATTAGGATATATGCTAATATATATGCTTTTGCTGCCCAGGATTTAATTTTATGGCAACAATCTACCCCTTGTCTACAAGATGATTTTGAGACAGCCTATAGCAAATTTAGAACTATATTCCAGATGCACAATCCTACTTGAGCTGATGTGACTCAATTACTAGATGCCCTATTGACTGAAGAAGAAAAGCAAAAAAATCATTACTGAAACAACTAAACAAGATGGAAATTATCCAGCTTTGTCTTGACCTCTTGCTGATCCTGCTTGAGACATTACTACTGTGGTAATGTCTATTGTGGTAATGACTCTATTACAACAACATCATGATTATCTTCTACAGTCTATTCGGCGTGTAGCTACACCAGTTGTAAACTGGTTTAAAGCTGAAGTTTGTTGTCAAATGGCTGATGAACACCCAGCTGAATTTCTAACACACATCTGTAAAACTTTGAGTGTGTATGGGGGCATTGATCCAGAGCAGCCTGATTTGACCCTGATGCCCCAGATATTCATTAGTAAGAAGTAAGAATGCACCTGGATGGCAAGGCAAGTTTTTACCTGAAGTCCTTTCTATTGACACTTGACACTATAATGGCTGTGAATAGAAAGAGCAAAAAGGACTATAAAGGTTGCTTCTGTTCTTGCAGCACTAGTGCAAGCCTCAGCTAGCAAACCTAATACTGTACTTCTAGTCATTTTCCACTTCAATCCCAATCTTTCTCTAAACCCTATCAGATTATTAAATGAGTTGCACCTAAACTCAGGTGTCACTCTTCTCAGCCAAATCCTACTGGCAGTGCAGATACTTGTAATTATTGTGGCCAAAAAAAAAAAAAAACACTGGAAAAGAGTGTCCAGTTTGCCCTCAAGGTTTACAAAATCCTCACACACCAGCATTCCAGGCAGCCTAGGTTCCCAAACATAAGGACCTAAAATTGACTGAGATGAGGCAGGAGACTTCATTGCCACTTCTAATTCTATTGTGTTCTATCTTTACCCTGCTGATTCCCAATTACAGGTAGTCCTTGCTTACCAACAGTAATTGCAACCAGGAGGTCCATCACTAAGTGATACAGTTGTAAAACGTGACATGTGACCATGTCAATTTACAATGGCAGTTCCAGCAGTCCCAGTTGCCATCATTAGGTGAATCTTACATGGTTGCAGCATCCCACAGTCATGTGATTGCCATTTGTGGCCTCCTCCCAGCTTCCCCATTGACTTTGCTTGTTGAAAGCCAGCAGTGAAGGTCGCAAATGGCAATCATGTGACTGTGAGACACTGATATTGTAATTGCAAGCCGGTTTGCCAAGCACCTGAATCGTGATCTGGTTGTCAAGCACCTGAATTGTGATCTATGGGGATGTTGTGATGGCCGCAACTACAAGGACCCACTGTAACTCCCCCTCATTCAGCTCCATCGTGATTTTGAACAATTGCTGAACAAGTGGACATTAAGTGAGGACTACCTGTACCATTAACTATTGGATCTACTACTTATTCTTGTTTGCTTGGCACTGGGGCTACTTTTAGTGCCTTGACTTCTATACCATGCTCTTCTCTTCTGAAACTCTGTCCAGGGTGTGTCAGGCCAAACATAGGTGTTGCCCAGGTCAGACCTACTAAGTATTCAAACTGGGCCCCTCACAGAGGAGTATACCTTCTTAATGTCCCCTGCTTGCCCAACAAATCTTTTGGGAAGAGACCTACTTAAACTTTGGGCTACTATTTTTTGTTCTCCTGATGGTATAATTTTGTCTATTCCTTTATAAAGTGCCCCTGTTCTTCAAGCCTTGTTATATCCAGTTGAATCCTCTGAAATTCCTCCATTGTTAGCTTCTGTGCCTTCAACCCTATGGGCACTAAATTCTACAGATACTGGCTTACTGCTTTCTGCCAATCCAGTAAAGTTTACAACTAAATCTGGACCACCTCCATCTGTTCCTCAATACCCACTCTCCCAAGAGAGGGAATTAGCCCAGTAATTTCAGATTTTTTAAAACATGGGATTTTAATATCTTATACTTCTCCATGTAATACAGTGGTACCTCGGGTTACGAATTTAATCCGTTCCGTGACTGGTCGCAACCTGATTTGTTCGCAACCTGAAGCAAATTTTCCCATAAGGTTCAATGTAATTACCATTAATCCGTTCTGGCGTCCGCGGACAACGCGGCACGGGCGGAAAAACGGCCGCGGACCGCGCGGCACGGGCGGAAAAACAGGCGCGGATCCGGTTTGTACCCCGAGGCGGAGTTCGCAAACCGAGGTAAATTTTTGCGGCCGGAGCTGGTCGTAACCCGAAAAGTTCGTAAGCAGAGGCGTCCGGAATCCGAGGTACCACTGTACACCCATCTTGCCAATAAAGATACATAAGCCAGGGCCTAATGGACACTCTGTTTACCGTTTTGTTCAATATTTGAGAATTATTAATGTTAATTCCCCACCATCCTGTGTCCTTAACCCCACCACTTTATTGTCTGCTGTATCATCCAGTGCAACTTACTTTACTGTAGTTGACCTTTGTGCTGCATTCTTTCTCATCCCTGTCCACTCTAACTCTCAATTTTTGTTTGTCTTTACTTGGGAGGGAATTCAGTATACTTGGACCTGTTTTATGTTGAGTCCCTTACCCTGTTTTCTCAAATTCTCCATAAAGAACTTCAAGATGTGACTTTTTCTGAATGCATTTTGGGGTTACAACAGCAACTGGAACTGCTGGGTTGTCGCTAAACAATCCTAGTCCCAATTGCTGTTGTAACCAGAGGACTACCTGTATGCTGATGATTTACTGTTTTGTGCCCCCTCTCAGGCCGCTTGTGAAATTGATTCTTTTCATCTCCTTTGTTACTTTAGCAGAACATGGCCATAAAGCCTCACTTAATAAATTTCAACCCTGCTCGCTCAAAGTACAGTATCTAGGCCTTTACTTTCCTTTCAGACTCAGTCTCTCTTTCCTGATCACATTCAAGCTGTTCTTTCTTGCCTCACCCTGTTACTAAAAAACAGATATGGGGTTTTCTGGGAGCTGCAAGTTTCTGTTGACTGGATTCCTAATTTTGCTTTATTTGCTAAACCATTGACTGTTCTTACTAAAAAAGATGAGCCTGACCCTCCCTTGTGGACTGAGGCTGCTGAAAAGTTAAAAGCACTTAAATCTGTACTTTCAGTAGCTCCAGCTTTAGGATTGCCTAATAATTCTAAATCATTTGATGTAATGTAATATAATGAATGCCAGGGGATAGCTTTTGGGGTCTTAACTCAGGCTTTAGGTTCAACTCAGTGCCTTATTGCTTATTATTCTTGTCAGATTGCCTCTGTTACTTCTGGTTTTCCCCCTATGGCTGCTGCTGCCTTTCTTATTAAAAAGGCACAAAGTTTGGCACTTCTGCCCGGACATGGCAGTGCGCTGACACGTTTCTCAGAGCTCTGGGGACCGCCCGAGCTGCATTTGATTTGTGGTGGGTCTAGAGGAGAGAAGAGCACCGAAATACTCCTCTGGATAGGGGGAGTTCAGAAGATTACCCACAAAAGTCATGGAACGCTACTCCTCCTGCCTTTCCTGGTTTTCCACCACGGGAAAGCCGGTGAGTAGAATAGCGAAGGCAGCTGGGAAACATTGTGCTTTACAAACACAGAGAGCCTCATGAATGAGAGACATTAGCACTTCAGTCCAGCGTCTTAGATCACTTTAGAAGAGGAAGGATTTTTTTTTTCTTCTCTCCTTCCCTTTGGATTACTTTTTAAAAAAATTTTGTTTTATTAATATCTAAGATCTATCTCTGGACTACACTTTTAGATGCTGGTGAGTTACTTTTTTATTCTCTGTCATGGAATGTAATGGGTGGAAATTGACAAATGGACTTTGCTATGAAATGGAAACTTTTTATGGAATTTAAATAGAGGACTTTATAAACTGTTAATGGTTTGCCTTTTCTGTGGGATTATAATTTGTTTTTATTTTTGTTTTTACTTGCTTATAAACTTATATTGGATTATGAATCTGCTGTTGGATTTCTATAGCTGAGTTTTCTTTCTTTCTTTTTTCCTCATGTTGAACTTAAAAGCTTGAGAACTGAGAATTGTTCATATATTTTATCTATATTTGGGAACAATAAGAGAAAGCTTTCTATAGCTGGGATTATAACTGCTGTGTTGTTAGAGAACTTGGAAGAAAGCCATTGCTACTGGATTATAATTGTTGTGCTTTGAAGATATTGAATTTGGTACTGTCCACAATGGCTTCAAGAGGGAAGAAGGATGAGGAAAAGGAAAGAGAATCAACAAGAACTTCTATAGAACCTGCTGAGGGGGGTGGAGACATGAAAAAAGTATTAGATGCAATTGCTGCATTAAGCCACCAGATGGACCAAAGGGACATAAAAATGAATGAAAAAACAGACAACTTAAAGAAGGAATTGACTCAAGAATTTAGAAATGAGGTCCAGAAAGTGAAGGATGTGTTTGATAACTTATCAACTGACCTTAAGAATACTCAAGGACATGTACAGTTGTTAGAAATTAAGTCAGAAACAGCTACTAAAGATATTGATCGAAATTTGGATGCTATTGCACTAGCAGAAATGAGGGAGAAAGAATTTATATTGAGGTTGAGGTCAGTAATGGAAAATCCTGGGGAAGATGTAAGAAAACTCATCATTACCTCATTAGCACAATTTTTGGAGATGAAAGATCTAGATTCTGAAATAGACAAAGTCTTTAGAGTCAATTCATGTTTTGCCAGAGAAAAAAAGGTCTCAAGAGATATATTGATCTATTTTGTACAGAAGGTTACAAG
The DNA here is from genome assembly GCF_059951505.1 of Python bivittatus. Lineage (NCBI taxonomy): Eukaryota > Metazoa > Chordata > Lepidosauria > Squamata > Pythonidae > Python > Python bivittatus. The sequence continues at coordinate 226,576 of NW_028277028.1, forward strand.
GGAACAAATCCTGAAAAAACACTATGATGATGGATTGAGTATTGCAGGCAAAAAGGTGATTGTTTTAAAAGAAATACCTTTAAGAATGTTGAGAAAAAGAAAGGATTACTCCTTTACAGATAAATTAAAGCAACATGGTATTCTTTTCAGATGGGAGAGACTAGAAGGAGTATCTTTTACGTACAAAGAGCAAAGATTTAGAACAAATTCCACTTTAAAGGCAGAAGCCTTTTTGGAAAAATATAAGATAGACTTTTGTGATACTGATAAAGAATTAGAAGAAAAAGAAAAGATTACAAAAGATATCGAAACCAGTGAGGATTTATCAAAGCTTGGGGCTTCTGGAGTGGATTATAAAAGACTTTAATACAAATATACTTATGGATTACAAATATTTAACTTGGAATATAAATGGAGCAAATGCTCCCCAAAAAAGAAAGACAATTTTTCACTTTTCAAAGAAATTGAACTTGGATATAATCTGTTTGCAAGAGATTCATATTTGTAAAAAGGGCATTAAGTACTTGGTTCAGAAACAAACTAGAGAAGAATTCATATCGGCTGGACCAAAAAAGACTAAAGGAGTTGTTTTGTATATACAATCAAAATTGAATCCACAATTGATAGTGACTGATGACGGAGGAAGATATGTGGCAGTTAAAGTTAGTATACAAGGGGTTAAAACACTAGTTGTTGGATTGTATGCCCCAAATGTTGATAAAGGTATATTCTATAAAAATTTAATGGACAAATTGATGGACTTACAATATGAGAATTGGTGCCTCATGGGTGATTGGAATGGGGTGATCTCTCCAATGGAAGACAAACAGTCCCCAAGGGAGCTGAGACTTAAACAAGGAAAACTACCCCAAACATTCTTTGATTTGAAAGACATGTTGGACTTACAGTACAAGATATTTGGAGACTTTTAAATGGAAATTCTAGGGAATACACATATTTTTCTGAGAGATTTAAATCCTTTTCTCAAATAGATATGTTTTTCATTTCTAAAACTCTGATGATGGATGTTATTAAAGTTGAAATATTACCTAAGACTTTTTCAGATCACAACCCAGTTAAGTTGACTATTAAAGGGAAAAAGAGTACATTTCGATGGAGATTAAATGAGACAATTTTACGGAAAAATGAAATAGTTGATACTTGTAAAAAAAAGATAAGAGAGTTTTTTCAACTGAATATGAATAAAGGCACTAATACACAGACTGTTTGGGATGCTAGTAAGGCTTACATGAGAGGTTATTTCATTCAGTACAACGCCCAGCTGAAGAGGAAAAAGATGCAACTGATTTTAGGTGAAATTAAAAATAAAGAGATTGAGATGAGAAATAATCCATTGGATGAGACTTTGAATACACAAATTAAATTTCTACAAAAACAAATGTCAGTGTTAATGATACAGGAATTAGAAACTCAGTTGAAATTTACGAAACAGAAATATTTTGAATTTGCAAATAAACCAGGTAGATGGCTACTTCAGAAATTGTGTAAACAAAGATAGAAAAGACTAATTTCTAAAATACAACATGATGGGAAAACTTCAATGGACAATGCAGGCATTCAAGAGGCCTTTTTTTGTTATTACTCATCATTATATAAAAAACAAGATGTTCATCCAGATGATATTGATAAATATCTGTCTAAACAAAAATTACCTATTCTTACTGATCAACAGAGAAAATTACTTAATGATCCCATAACATTAGAGAAAATGTTAACTGCCTTTAAGAAAATTAATTGTGGAAAAGCACCTGGCCGAGATGGTTTGTCAGCGGCCTACTATAAATATTTTGAGGAGGAGCTTCGTCTTCCTTTACAAATGACTATGAATTCGATTTTGGAAACAGGTGTAATGCCAGAAACTTGGAAAGAAGCCCATATCACTTTGATTCCAAAAGACCAACAGGATTTGACTTTGACAAACAATTACAGACCAATATCTTTATTGAATAATGATTATAAGATATTTACAACAGTCCTAGCAGAAAGAATGAAGAATATTCTTGTAAAATGTATCCATCAGGATCAAGCAGGATTTTTACCAAAAAGACAAATCAGAGATAACATTCGAAATGTTCTGGATATGCTAGAATATCTGGAACAACATTATGAAAAACAAGCAGCCTTGATATTCTTGGACGCTGAAAAAGTCTTTGATAATTTAAATTGGTCTTTTATGTTTAAAGTTTTGGATTTTATGAAATTTGGGGAAAACTATGTTAAATGGATTAAATCAATATATACACCACAAACTAATTGTTAATGGAGATTTTACTAAACCATGTGAAATTCAAAAAGGTATGAGACAAGGATGTCCCTTGTCTCCATTATTATTTATATTGGTGTTAGAAGTATTGCTTAGAGATATTAGATAAGCTGATAATATTTTGGGTATAAGAGTCAAAAAGAAGAATATAAGCTAAGAGCTTTCGCTGACGACCTAGTCATTACCTTAGAAAACCCACTGGATGGGATTGAACTGCTAATGCAAAAATTGAGAGACTTTGGGTCGCTTGCAGGGCTCAAAGTAAATATACAGAAAACAATGGTTTTAACTAAGAATATGGATCATTACCGACAAAAGAAATTGAATGAATTAACTGGATTTACAATAGAGAAAAAAATAAAATACCTGGGAGTATATTTGACATCAAAGAATGCTGGTTTATTTCAGAATAATTATGTTCCACTTTGGACAGATATTAAAAAAGACTTAGATCGATGGGGAAAGTTACAATTGTCGTTACTAGGAAGAATATCAGTGATTAAAATGAATATTTTGCCACGAATCCTATATCTGTTTCAGACAATTCCAATATTAACTTCAGAAGCACCTTTTAAACAATGGCAACGTGATATCTCTAAGTTTATATGGCAAGGGAAAAAAACAAGAATAAAATATAAAGTTTTACAAGATGTGAAAGAAAGAGGTGGTTTGAGTCTTCCGGATTTGAAACTGTACTATGTAGCTTGCTGTTTAGTATGACTTAAAGAATGGATAACCTTGAGAAATGAAAAATTATTAAATTTGGAAGGCCACGATTTGAGATTTGGATGGCATGGCTATTTGTGGTATGATAAAGTTAATGTGGACTTTAAAAATCACTATATTAGAAGATCTGTATTAAAAGTTTGGAATAAATGTAGACCACTTTTATGCCCTAAGATGCCAATGTGGACCTCTACACAAGAAGCTTTTTATAGAACTGAAACAAGAGATAAAGATAAATGGATGAGATACCAAGATTTATTAGAAAAAGAACAAGGAGAATACAAATTAAATCAAAAGAACAATTGGTTTCAGAAGGATATACCTTTCAATGGCTTTCCTATATGCAGTATAAAGAAAAATTTTAAATTGATAAAAAGGAATTTGGATTTGAACAGAATAAATCAAAATTTGAAATTCAATTATGTGAAACAGATGAACATTTAATAGCAAAAATGTACAAATTATTGTTGAGAGAAGAAATGGTTGAAGAACAAGTTAAAGAATGCATGATTAAATGGGCAAAAAATATTGGTCATAATATACATATGCAGCAATGGGAAATATGTGGTCTAAAGGATTAAAATTTACTCTACGTTATATCTTGAAAGAAAATTTCTATAAAATGATGTTTTGATGGTATAGGACACCCCAAAGACTATCAAAGATGTATGGGACAATTTCCAACGTTTGTTGGAAATGTAATCAACAAGAGGGGTCATTCTACCATATGTGGTGGACATGCAAAATTGGAAAGAAATTTTGGATTGAAATACAAATGTTGATGCAGAGCATACTACAAATACAGATTCCACTTAAACCAGAATTATTCCTGTTGGGGATAATAGACTTTCAAATAGTAAAATATCTTATTAGAATTACTCAATACATGATTACCGCAGCAAGACTTCTTTATGCACAATTTTGGAAAACCCAGACACTACCAACAATACAAGAATGGTTGTTAAAACTGATGGACATGGCAGAAAATGACAAACTGACTTGCTTATTAAAAGAAAACTCAAACAATTACTATCTTAAAGAATGGAAACCATTGGGCTATTTGCAAAATGCAGGTGGGGTGAAGCTTACATGGGGATTTGAAGATTAGATTATAAATGTAATGGGATATATTTAGACAAAGAATTATACTTCTTTAATGTATTAAAAACTAGCACTTACGATAGCCTTATTATTTCTAAGACCAGAGATAGATTGAAAGTTATCTATTTTTCATGCCTTTTCTTCTTTTACTTTACTTCATTTTTTCTTTTCCTTTTCTTTATATTTTGTATTTCACATTTTCTTTTCTATTTCTAACTTTTAAATATGTATCTTTAAAATCTCAATAAAATATTATTAAAAAAAAGGCACAAAATTTAGTTTTAGGACACCTCTTGGCTTTATATGTACCTCATGCTGTAAAGGCTATTTTAATCATGGCAACACTCAACATTTTTCTGCCCAGTGATTAACTCATTATGAAACACTCCTTATTGCTGCTGAAAATGTGTCTATTCATCAATGTTCTACTCTGCTGCCACTCTGTTGCCTTTACTCACTGATGGCATACCTCATGACTATGAATTTCTTATTTCTTCTGACCTCCCCTCATGCTGATCTTTCTGACCAACCTTTACAAAATCCTCATTTTTTTTAACTGACAAGTCTGATTTGTTTAATGGTCAAGGGGGTCAAAATGCTGGTTATTCTGTCTGTACAGATAATCCCTGAGTTACAACAGCAATTGGGACCGGGATTGCTGTCATTAAGCAATGCAGTCATAAAGCAGGACATCATGTGAATGTGTTGTTTAGCAATGGCAATCCATGCAGTCCCGATTGTTGTCATAACCCCAAGACACGTGGATCATTAAGTGGGGAGTGGAGGAAGTCCCAGATAAGGAGCATGGGGGTACCGCAGGGGGGTGGGGGAGGCCCGGTGCAGGCCATGTGTAAGTTGGGGGGTGCTGTACTGAGCCTTGAGCAAAGGGGGCCAGGGAAAGAGGATGCGGGGTGCATATGTGCAAGCGTAGAAAGGCTGGGGAAAGAGGGCACAGGATGCATGTATGCGAGTGCAGGGAGGCTGGAGAAGGAAGGTGCTGGTGGGTGTGTACATGTGTGCAAGCACAAGGAGGCCTAGGGAAGAAGGGCACTGGTGGGTGCATGCATGTGTGTGCATGCAGGAAGGTCCAGGGAATGAGGGTGCTAGTGGGTGTGTACATGTGTGCGAGTGCAGAAAGGTCCAGAGAAGGAGGGCGCTGGTAGGTGTGTACATGTGTGCGAGCACAGGGAGGCCAAGGAAGGAAGACTCAGTGCATGTGAGCAAGTGAAGTGGGGAAGGAGGATGCATGCAAGCGAAGAAAGGCTGAGGGGTGGGGGAGACTTACCTGAGCAGCTTGTGATCTCCCCTACCAGCTTCCCCATTAACTTTGCTTGTGGGAAGCTGGCAAAGAAGATCAGCAATGGTGATCACATGACTGCAGGAGGCTGCAACCGGTCGTAAGTGCAAGCTGGGTACAAACGCTTGAATTTTGATCATGTGACCATGGGGGTGCTGTAATGGCTGGAACTTTGAGGACTGGACGTAAGTCCCTTCATTCAGTGCCACTGTAACTTCAAACAGTTGCTGAATGAATGGTCATAACCTAAGGACTACCTTTACTTCTTTCAAAGTTGTGAAGCTTATTCTCTGCCCAATGTGCATAGTGCTCAAATTGCTGAAGGTATTCCTTTGACTTGTGCCTGTATTTAGCTGCTGCTTATTCTGTAACCATTTATACTGACTCTCATTACACTTTTGGAATTTGCCATGCAAGTGGGCAAATTTGGAAGCACCAAGGCTTTCTCACTTCTTCTGGCCACTTGGCTGCAAATGCCCAGTGGGTTTCTGCTCTTTGGATGTTATACTTTTACTCCCAGGAATTGCTGTTATTCATTGTCCTGGACACTCTTCTTCTGGTGATGAAATTTCCCATGGAAATGCTTTGGTTGATCAAGCTGCCTGTACTGCTGATTTATATGGATCTTCAATTCCACCCTCTTATCTTCCTCCTTTACAGTTAGGTCAATGGGTTAATGTTACTTCAGTAATCTTTGTAAATTGCATGACACTCTTACTTCACGAGAGATTGCTAAATGGTACCATTTGCTGTAATGGAGTTTGGTAGTCTCCTGATGGTTGCCATATGGCCCCCTACCTCTTTGCTGCCTTCGCTTGTCTGTGAGGCCCACTTACATGGCCATGTGTCCAAAGGAGGGATTACAGCAATTATTTCAGAAACCTGGTGTGCTCTAGGAATATATCAGGCTGCAAAAGCAGTTACAAGCAATTGCTCAAGTTGTTTGAAGTTTAATATTAGCCATAATAGGCAAAAATCACTAGTGGCAGCATCTTGGGTTTATGTGCCCTTTCAAAGGTTGCAAATTGACTATGCAGATATGCCACCTTGTCAAGGTTACAATCATTTGCTGGTAATTGTATGCACTTTTTCTAAGGGGGTTGAGGCCCACCCCAATAAGAAAGCTGATACTGCCTCTGTAATAAAATTATTAAAGGAAGTGGTCCACAGAGTGGTATCTTATGTAGTGAAATCTGACAAAGGTAGTCACTTCACTAGTATATTTAGTCTTGGGTTAATGACCACTCATTCAGTGACTGTTCAAAGTTACAACGGCACTCAATGAGGGGGACTTATGACCAGTCCTCAAAGTTGCGGCCATCACAGCATCTCATGGTCACATGATCACAATTTGGGCACTTAGCAACCATCTCGCACTTAATGGTCCTCAAGTTATGACAGTAATTGGGACCACAATTTCCATCGCTAAGCAATGCGGTTCTAAAGCATGACATCATGTGACCATACCACTTAGCAATGGCAGTCCCAGCGGTCCTTAAGGATGATTAAGCGAGGACCACGGGTGGTTAAAGCAAGGACCTCATGTGACTGTGACTTGCAACTTCCTGCTGGCTTCCAACAAGCAAAGTCAATGGGAAAACTGGCAGGAGATCACAAGTTGCTTCCGCAAATTACCATGACACAGTTACATTTGCATGTTCTTTAGCATAAAAGGTTAGGTTACTTTGTGTTAGGGGTCCTTCATTCAGCCTGTTTTCTGGTTAGGCACCACATTCGATTAAATGTTTATTGTTGTGATGGAATGGAATTATGAAGGCCAAACTCAGGGAGGGAAACATGCTCTTTCGTCTCCTAAGGGGCGAGGAAGAGATAAGAGGATGAGGCTGGCACCTCCCTGAGGAATTCACTCTGTTTTGACTGGCTGACTTTGGGAACTGAGGTTTCAGTCTGGGAAGATTGATGTCAGGCCTAGCCCAAGGAACTCCAGGAGATCATGTAGATTCAGTTCAGCAATGTTTATTAGCTACAACCTCTAGCAAGAATCTTCCCAGACTGAAACCTCCGTTCCCAAAGTCAGCCAGTCAAAACAGAGTGAATTCCTCAGGGAGGTGCCAGCCTCATCCTCTTATCTCTTCCTCTCCCCTCAGGAGACGAAAGAGCATGTTTCCCTCCCTGAGTTTGGCCTTCATAATTCCATTCCATCACAATTGTTTTGCAATTGCAAAGTAAAATACTGGTTGTTTAGGCTATCTCTAGTTGTTGTTTTTTTAAGTAAATTCATGATAGGGGGAGCTTTGAAACCTAAAGGCCAGTAATAATATTAGTTTGTTGCTCAGCGGCTATCTAAATTAACCAGACAATGGTAGGAAAACAACCAGTATCTTTGCAATTGCAAAGAAGTTTTAAATACAAGTGTAAGGATTTAAAAAAAATCTTTTGGAATAAACAACAAATGGGTGATTTTAAAAAGTTACAAAAGCAGTCACTCTTTTTTCAGGCTTCTATATGAACCTGAAAAAGTATGGCTGCTCCAAAATTCCCATCAACTTTTATACACTGACTTCTTAGATATATTGATCCAACTGGTGTGTGTATATGTGTGGGATAGCATACATGTATGTATGTTTACACATTTCTTTTATAGCAATGGTCAGCTTTTGTAAAACATAATTTTCCTTTATTTTAGAGCGTGTTTTATTGAATGATTCCAAGTTGAACAATTTGTGTTAACCAGTATATATGTATTCTTTTTTCCCCCTTAAACACAGTGCCCTTAAAAAGGAACCACATACAATATCTGAAATACATTAGGCAATATAATGAAAAGTACTACATACCTGAAGACATTTATCCTATTTTTGTACAGGTAGGTTTCAATTAGTGTGGTTAATGAATCCCACAAAATAGTCACATTATTCAAATTAGCACTATTCCAATTCATATTTTTATAGAAAATATGGTAACTGGTTCCAGCTCAGTGGAAATAGGCAATGAAAATTTTTAAACATAAACATTACAGTAAGGAATAAAAAGAATATACTTATAAGTTAAATTTATGGTTAAGAGAGTTGCAGAGTAGTTATAGAAAGTGAAATAAAAACAAAAAAATTCTATTGTAGATTCAGGCATTCCAACATCTCGTCCTATTTTAGCATTGGTATGACCACATTCATGTCATTCAATTACATCAAATTTTTGCTCTTCTTAATCTTCTTCTTTTTTAAAACTAGTACTGTGTTCCTCTGATGAAATCTTCCTTTTCTCCATTTTGCACACATGAATATTAGCAGCATCTAAAATCCCAACCACATGCACTAGCCTCAATTATGCACACACTAGCCTTGCATTAACTGAAATTTTGGGATGCATTAAACACAACCTGGTATCAATTTACAATTCACACTAAATAAAATATAGCATTATTCGAACTCTCACTAATAGTGACCTGTGATTATTTGGAACAATGTAATTTCTATAATTCATCAGCTAAACAGTATTCACCAGGGCTGTTGAGTGCTTCAGATTTGAAGCCAAAAAAGTCCTTCATCAAAGTGTGCACTGTATAAATGGAGAGCCTGTGTACAGCTTCTTAAATTAACTGTGTAATCATGGGAAAATCATATTTGATTTAAGGAGTTTTAGATAGGTGCTACTTTTGCAGGTCTAGAGTCTCTGAAGCACCTTTCTACTGTATTGCACTTTTATTTCCCAAGTTTCAATAAAAAGCCAATAAGAAGACTTGAGATGAGACTTCTGATGAATAGCAGATGTATTTTGATCAAGACACAGCTGGGTGACCCCAATCAACACATTAACAAGAGATGTTGATGGAATCACACCTCACAAAACAAACATCAGAGGCTTTATAGACATTTAAATCTGTAATCAGATAGTACATCCCCTCATACCCATACAAGGGATTTTTGGGGCGGTCTGAGCAAGTGAAAGGTGGTTCTTAGGAAGGTAAACTTAAATGTAACTTTTTCTTCTGGTTACCAAGGGAATGGCATACCAGATTCTTCTTATCTTTCTCTAGAATGTAGGGCCTCACAACTGTTGCAAAAAGCTTGGTACAACATTGAGCTTGTACTCGGCTAATTGCTTATTCGAAGACAATCGGGCATTCAGCAAAGAGATAAGGGGGAGGGGGAAGAAACCAGTGCTCTTTACAAAACAAAAGCAAGTTAACCCTTTAGAAATAGAGTGCACTGTTACAGGTATGGTTATACATTATGTGAAGCATATATATATATATATATATATATATATATATATATAAAATATATATATAAAATTGTGTATATATAGAATATAAAATTGTGTATCAAAATAATGCCCTTCATTTCCTCCCTTTGCTTTTGAACATAAGATGCTTCTTATGTAGTCAGTTAATTAAGCAAAATACATCATTAACAGATTCATTGGTTAGTAAGTCAGCAAAAGCTTAAAGGGACAAAGGTAAACAATTAGTCAATGTTTATGAATTTATCAATGGAACACAGTCCTTGGGAATAGGCTTAAGGACCAATATTGTCGCTGGTTTGTTAGCTGAGGGGGGGGGAAGCCACCACAGTCATGTCAGCTACTGCAGACATCACTAATTTTCTCACTAAAGGAACTATACATGGAATGAATATTAATCCAGCAACTGAACATAACAGCAAAAATAATACCTGTTTTATCCAGGCGCTTCCAGGTAGCCAGAAAAACCATTGGTCTGCATTTGCAAGTCTTTGCCTTATCTCAGAAGCTTTTTCTTGCAGGTCTTTAACAACCTGTCGAACTACTCCTGATTTGTTGGTGTAAAAACAGCACTCTTCTTCCAAAAAGAGACAGAGGCCCCCTTTCTCAGCTGTGAGAAGATCCAGGCCTCATCTGTTTTGAAGAACTACAGCTGCTAATGAATCCAGTTGGTTCTGGAGTTCTAGTACTCCTTGTGCAATTTGATCCAGGCTACTTTGGAAATCTTTTGAGAGTTGTTGAAATGCGATAGCAGAGTGGGTTATTCCGGCAATCTCAGTTCCCTTGGCTACTCCTATAGCTATTAACAAGGGAAGAAGGAGTGGGAATCTTTTCTTCTGAATGTGTCCTACCAAAGGGATTGGCGGGTCTTGCTTATTTATAATAACTCCAATATCAGGAGACAGGAAGGCTAAAGTACATATTCCTTCCCAGTCAAGGGGCAGGCATCAGAATGCCTTGTTCCCACAGAGAAAGAAAACTCCTCCCTCTTCCAGGCATGGTCTCAAAGTGAATTCAAAATCTTTTTCCTGGGTACTGTCACTGAATTTCACAGTGTAAGTCTCAGTCACATACATTCCAGCCAATGGTTGAACCCCTTTTTGTGGGCTTACAGGGGCTTCCATTGATTTGTTTACTACCACGCCTGGCAGGGAAGGGTCCACAAAATATGAGTCTTCCCATTGTCCCTCTTGGGATCTTTGGGGAATAGGGAAACAATCCTTTCCCTTCTTGCCCTTTAAGAGCCAAGGGAGGAAATCAAACTGGTCATAAGCAGGTTTATTCAGACACCTGTTCTCTCTCATTTTTCCTTGCAGAATAGTTACTCTGGATCCTTTGGTTAAATACACATCTTTGAGCTGTTTTGTGACTTCATGCATAGCTTTCACCATTGTGAAAGTATGATCACGAACCATTGAAACTACCATGGCACAAGCATTCACATCAATTCTCCCCACTTCCACTCGTCTCTTGGGTTCATGGGGATCATGACTCTGAACACACATTGGTGTTTTATCTAGCATTTCTACTCCAATTACAACAGGCCCATCTATGGGGGGGCCTTGCTTTAGTCCCATTCTCAATATCATCCTCTTAAGTGTATCAAAATAAGATCGAGCAAGTCCACTTGGGGGTCTTTCTCCTGTGAAAACCAATTTAGTCTTGAGTTTGTACCACCATTCTGCTGAGACAGGAAGGGCTTGGTGAACCCCTGGGGTTATAGGTAAACATATCCAACAATCCTTTGCTAATTCAGGGTTACCTTCCTGCAGCAGATTTTGGGACAAAGCCACAGTGTCATAAATGTAAGTCTTATTAGACTATAAACGGAACACAAACTCCTCTATATCTTTTCTGCGTATTACCTTATAAGTAGGTGCTGGTGGTGGTGGTGGTCTTCGAAGTCCAAACCTTTCAATATAAGCATCAGTATTGTCAGTCAAGATAAACACTTCAATTATCAATAGACTTATGATCAGATTTTTCAGACACACACTCTTTGATCTGTCCCTGTGCATCCAAAGCATTAAGACATCCGCCCTCCAGAAAATAGTAATCAGACCCATCTTTATCCCTTCCCCAAAAGGTGCGGGGAAACCAACAACAAGTGAAAAGTATTCCAAAACAAACAATCAACACAATGAAAACAATGTCAGTTTCACAACTTGGGTTGTGACCAAGCCAGCACATGTAGGGGTTTGTGTGGCTGGGAAAGTCTATGGTTTCAAATCTTCTGTTCCTGAATTAGGCCTCTACTGGTGGACCTAATTAGTCCTTGAAAAGATCTGCTGGTGAAGCTGGAGAGCGCTGCAATTTTAGTTTAAGTCCATCAACTGAGGAAACTTGCCACATCTCTGAGGGTTCCTCCACCTGCTTGATTCTGGAGCCGTGTATCCAGGCCTTAATGCCTTCAACTTTCACAGCTGTTGGGGTGCTCAGAAGAACTTGCTTCGGCTCGGACCACTTTGGATCTGTGCAGGATGGGGACAGCTCCTTAACTCTGACCCACTGGCCTGGCTGGGCGATGGGCAGTACGTCAGGAGCAATTGGCAAGGCGTCTCGGACCTGTAGTGAAATAGAACATAAAACCTGCGCCAGTTTCTGTAGATATTGAGAAATGTTCTTTTTACCTGTCCATACAGTTAGCACTTCATGTGATGCAAATGGTCTCCCATAAAGTATTTCAAAAGGGGACAATATCAGTGGCCCTCTGGGCATAGCTCTGATACATGTTAGAGCAAGGGGCAACACTTTAGGCCATGGTAACTGAGTCTCTTGACAAAGCTTGGCAAGCTGAGTCTTTAAAGAACGGTTCTTGGCCTCGCAGTGTTGGTCCTCTTTGGCCTCTGTAAGCCCTTGAAGGTTGGGCATCAGGCTTGGCATTCCACGAACATTTTTCCAGTGGCCAATTTGTCCACATTTTGCACATTGATCTTTCTGTAAGCATCTCTGAGAGGGAAGGAAAGAATCTGGCCTGGAAAAAGAGTCTTGCCTCTCTTTGCTTTGGGGCCGAATGGCCAGTGCAAGAAGAGATGCTTGCTTACACATCTTCTTGTCTTCTTTCTTTTCATCCTCTAACTCTCTCTGAGAATAAACAGTGAAAGCCATCTGGATAAGGGTTTCAAAATTTTGGGTGGATGGGGCAGGTAACTTCTGGAGTTTTTTCCTAATATCTGGAGCACTTTGGCCAACGAAAGCAGCTTTAATCATTCATTGGCAGGGGCTTCTGGGTCAAGATCAGTGAAGCGGTGGTAGCCATCTTTAAGGCGTATCAGGAATTCCATAGGGGATTCTTTGGGTTCCTGAACAATTTGATGGACACGATGAAAATTCACTGTCTTTGGCACACCCAATCGCAATCCCTGAAGGAAAGCAGTTCTAACCCTTTCCAAAACTAGTGCCCCATCTGGAGTATTGGGATTAGCCTCATAACTTGGCACCAGAACATCTTCAGCAGCTGGCCAAGCTCCAAGTGGGTGGCCAGCCTGCACATCCACATTTCTTGCAGCTGTGTATGCTTCAGTGGCTGCTTTAAGTACTTGACGCTTCTCTTCTGGTGATAAAAAGGCTGACATCAAAGTAAAAAGATCTGGGATGGTAGGTTTGTGAGTACAAATGATGCGTTGAACAAGATCCACATATTGCTGGGGAGACTCACGATAAGGAGGCAATCCTTCTCTCCAGTTAAACAAATCACTAGTAGTGAAAGGGGTGTGAATAAAAGCCAACTGGTTGCCCATTGGTACTTGTCTAAGAGGGGCAAGGAGATTAGGGTCCTGCCCCCATAGTGAAGCAACAAAAATATCAGGACAGTCAGTGTTGTAAACAAGTCCTGTCCTGGTATGTGAAGGGCTACTCACAGCCGCTGGTGACTGTGAAGCTGGCACTAAAGATTCTTGAGAAGCTGGCTGAACAGCAGCTGCAGAGGTTAAAGGCAGTGGGGGGGGGCAGTCCCAGCTGCGGGGGTTAATGCAGCAGCAGCAGAGCCCATTGGGGCTGGTGACAGAGATGCCTGCGGAGCCGCTGCTACAGGAGGTGGGGGAGGGGCCGTTGGAGTACAATAAGGGGGGGGGGAATTCCTCCTCCTCCTCTGTTTTGTGCTTTAGCTTTGTTTCTGTGTCCTGCTCAGCTCTCGGCTGCAGGGAAAAAAGTTTTACAGGGTTGGTTTTCAGCCCACATAGAACTTGAATGTCTGGGCGAAGGAAGAGGTTAAAGAAAAATTTAGCATATATCTCTTCCTCAATTCTGCCACTTGAAGCCAAAAAGCTGGCAAAAATATTTATGAACTCTCCATCAACAGTACCTTCTGGTGGCCAAAATCCTACATTTGGGCCAATATAATAATGTGGCCAAACAAGTTCACAAAAAGTTTTTAGTTTATTCTTTTTAAAACTCAATTTCATTGCAACTCTGGGTTTTAAAATGTCCCAGTGTTTGATAACACACTCAGCGGCTTAGGGCTTTTTCCGGCATAAAGCTTTCTGCCGCGGTTTCCTTCCTTGCTGTTTCACTCAGGCGGCTGTTGCTGTTCCCCATAGTGCCACCTAGTGGATTTTCTTCTTTTTCTTTTCTTTTTCCTTTTTCCTCTTTTTTTTTTTTTTTTTTCTTTTTCTAAGCCTTCTATTGACGTGAGTTATGGTGCTGCCTAGAGGATTTCTCGGGTTTTTCCTTCAACTCGGGATTCTTTGAGAAAGAACTGCACCGGAAAATTTCTCGGGCTGTTTTTTCCTCCCTGATCGTTTTTCCCTCGACGCAGGGCCTCAGCTCGGGATTTCTAGGAATTTCTCGGGCTGATTTTTCCTTCAATCAGCTCGGGGTCTGGCCAGAGTACCCTCCCTAATGTGAAATCCTTTTCCATGTAATGGTGCACCCTCCTACCTTGGAATCCTCCTCTAGGACAATATATTCCAACAATCACACATACTGCACTCACTTTGTGGGCAGATCCCTACTGGAAGTTTCCCACGTCTCATTCACGCACTCACAAGGCACCACTCCCCACCTAATAAAAACATACTCACCCTGCCCAAATCCACCTTTATACAACGGATGGGAGAAGTCTCAATTTTTCTTGTGCGTTCAGGCTCAGCAGGAGCGGAGTCTGCCGACAATGACCAGCACAAGGTCACTGGAAAACTTCCCAGGCACGCGCTTGACGTTGATAGAGGGTCTCCGTCGATTTCCTCCGTCTGCTGTTGTGAAGGCAGTGAGGGGGCTTAAAGCAGCCTCCCCAAGGAATCCCCGCCTTTGGGACTCCTGCCTGGCTCGCCAAAAATGTATGGCACTTTTATTTCCCAAGTTTCAATAAAAAGCCAATAAGAAGACTTGAGATGAGACTTCTGATGAATAGCAGATGTATTTTGATCAAGACACAGCTGGGTGACCCCAATCAACACATTAACAAGAGATGTTGATGGAATCACACCTCACAAAACAAACATCAGAGGCTTTATAGACATTTAAATCTGTAATCAGATAGTACATCCCCTCATACCCATACAAGGGATTTTTGGGGCGGTCTGAACAAGTGAAAGGTGGTTCTTAGGAAGGTAAACTTAAATGTAACTTTTTCTTCTGGTTACCAAGGGAATGGCATACCAGATTCTTCTTATCTTTCTCTAGAATGTAGGGCCTCACAACTGTTGCAAAAAGCTTGGTACAACATTGAGCTTGTACTCGGCTAATTGCTTATTCGAAGACAATCGGGCATTCAGCAAAGAGATAAGGGAGGGGGGGGAAGAAACCAGTGTTCTTTACAAAACAAAAGCAAGTTAACCCTTTAGAAATAAAATAGAGTGCACTGTTACAGGTATGGTTATACATTATGTGAAGTATATATATATATATATATATATATATATATATAGAATATAAAATTGTGTATATATAGAATATAAAATTGTGTATCAAAATAATGCCCTTCACTACCTTTGAATCCAAAGCACTGCACAACCCTAATATTCATCAGAACAAGAAGTAATTAGCATCGAATTAGATACAGATTTCTTTCAAATAAATGAAACAAAGATATCCATTTTCTCCTATTCTGTTTGATCTCAGAGGTATTACACACAAAACATTATGAAGTGGAGTATTAAATAAAAAGCAGTAAATCTGACAGATAAAAATCCAGACAGTGATATAACTTTGTTTTGCCTGATTCAGCACTTTAAAATAGCTAGATTTACAGATTAGCAGAGCTACAAGTTTGTTTTGATAAATTTGAGGTTTGTTTCCATTGTTAAAGAGGTACGAAAACACATTCACGAAGCTAGCGGTTTTAGAGGTAATTACATAGGAATGTCATCAGTTGAAGGAACTTAATTATGACCCTTTGCTATGCAAGATCAAAGTATAAATTAAGTCATGACATTTTATCACTGTGATAGTGATGGGGACTGAATTTGATAGTGGACCTGAGTATGTGGAAGTTGTACCTGCATATGAAGACATGGGGGAGGGGTAGCATATGAGAATGTGTGCATCTGTGATAGAAACTGTGTTCAGTGTTCTTGTCAAGAGTGATATATTCCTTCCCAATGACATTCTTGTCGAGAGTGATATATTTCTTCCCAATGACATGCCCATGCAATTTCTAAAGATAGTTATGTGCCTTATGACTTCCTTGTAACCCCCTTGCTTGTTTTTGTAGTCTTTAAGCTTTAAATATAGCTATACTATTTAATGCTTTCATTGTATCCTTGAAGATAAGAATGGTTGTATGATTTGTGATTTCTTTGATCCTATAGCAGAGATGGGAGAGACTAGTTGTGGTCAGTCTGATAAGGGGCCATGGCTGGGCCAACTGACAGGACATGCAAGATCTATATGCCTGTAATGTTATTATCCTGATAGGGTAAGAGAGATGGGGTTAAGATAAGTTTAAGATGGATAATGAGTAATAATTAATGTATAACCGGAAGGATGTCCATCTTTGGTTGAAGTCACAGTGACCTGATGTTTATAAGAAGTTAACCGGTTTCTTTGTTTAAACTGTCACGTGGATCCTGTGAAGAAAAAGTATATAAGCTATGTAAAATCTGTAATCAGGACTCCCTCCTTTCACTGGGAGTCTCCAGTTTGTTTAGAGTTCTAAAATAAAGTGGATAAAAAATCTGATTTTCGTCTTGGTGTTCTGTTTACCTCGTACCAAGTCCCAAACCTGGTAATTAGGGTCAATTGGCTGGACCCAAACAATAGAATAACCTCTCTCAAACTACTGTTCTTCCTAAAATTACAACTTCTATTGTAAACACTCCCAGTTCTTTTGCGTATTATTTGGTTCTGTGCATAGCAAAGAATTATTTCTTCGTTAATATATAGCTATAACAAATCCTAAGATCAGGCAAAACATACAAGTATAAACAAAAATATGATGGAACAAAACTGAAATACAATTGCTAATATTTTTGAACTGAAATAATGTTCAATGGGTAAAAACAGAGATAGCACTGGACTTTCAGTCTTTCTTGATATTAAGATATCGGTATTTATTGTTAAAAATCCATATTTAGAACTTTAGAAGGTCATAAACACAGAGACAACTTTTTGCTCCTGATCCTTCTTTTTTCCCTTTTCTTGACTATCCACATGTTTTAAACACATAGACAAATATGATCAAAGAATACAAAAAAGATGGACTTTTTAGGTTTAAGAAAGCAGGATTGACTACTGATGAGAATATGTCTCTTTTAAAGTTCCTTAAAATTTCAAATGTTATTTATATATGTGCAAATTGTTAAATAAATGCTAATAATGTTAATAAATGTAAAAATATTAATACATTTTATTTACATAGGTATACATTGCATTTATCTTCAGTGTTGAAATGCTATTAAGTTTTAATGTTTCTTTTAGTGTGCATGCTCTTAAAAAGATTGGAGGGAGCATGATCTAGTAAATTGCCTAGTAAATTTACATATCAAATATGTACAAAGCTATGTATTCTATGGAATATAGACAGGTATCCTCCAATGCTACACTTAGCCTCCCATTTCTGTGCCTGTTATTCCGTTCCAAGGAGGCATGGTTTCAATCTCAAATGTGTCCTCCTGATTTAAAGGTTAAACTTAGCTCATCTGGTTGCTTGCATGGATTTCAGTGATGTCCAGTCATCTGGAGAGTACACAGCCACGCCCATGTAGATATTCTGGCAACGATATGGAAGTGATTTGCTATGGTCTTCTTTCCTAAGCTACTATCCTGGTATTTCCTTATGGCCTCCATCAAAGTACTCCGGAGGCCCGATTCTGTTTAAGTTTAGATTCCCAACCAGGTTCGACTTATTCATACTTATTAATTATTGTATAAGACCGTTCTCTCTCTTTTTGTTTTCAGAATTATTCTTAAAATCCCTTTTTTGAAAGAAAAAAATGCAGCTGAAGCCTGGTTATGACAATAAGACCTGAGGCTAAGCCTAGTACCGTACTGTAATTCCATTGAAGCCTTGCAAAGGGCGGAGTAGAAGACCTCAAGAGGCGGCGCCGACGCCGGCGCAAGAACTCTATCCGGCTTAAGAACTGCCGCCATGGCCGCATTTGCAGCAATCTTGTCCTTGCTGCACTGGTGCAGCTTGTTGTGGATGCTGCTTGTGGCCGCTCCCGCTGCTTCCTCTTGGGCCATCGCCGCGGATGAGAGCACCGGCAGTGAGACGAGATCTGTACGAGGCCGCGAAATGGATGCAAAAGGAGATCGGCCTGCTGAGAAGCATCAACCCCACGATTCCTCATATGGCACCTTCGCCAGCGAGTTTTACGATACGCGCTTCCTCTCCGACGACGGTGAGAGGCTATCCGAATGGAGCAGAGAGCTAGAAGCTCTTCAGAGGGAGGGGAGAAGGAAAAGCAGGGGTTATCTAATTTTAAACTCCCGATTAGAAGAACGCAAACATGCTGCAGGTCTGTCGCTGTCTGAAGCTTAGCTTCGGAAAAGGGAATTGTGGCATTGTCCGCCACCAGCTCCAGTGAGGGAGGAGAATACAACGACTACTCCGTACATGATCAAAATGCTGTCTTGCCTTTTGGAAATCTTTGGCTACGTTTTGGGGGGTGGAGTCTCGGTGCTATAAAATGAGGTAGATATGCGCTATTCAGGATAATATATGATGGCGATGTTTCCTCCTTATCGGGATAAATTGATTTCATGGATTGAAGCAAAGAAAATTATTTTCTGACAGTTTACCATTTCCTCTACCTCACTCCTCTCTCAATTTCTAGCGGCTGCCAGACTCTCAATTTCTAGTGGCTACCATGGAAACAGAGGCAGTTGGGATGCAGGGATATTGTTGTCATAAAAATACTCTGAACCTGAAAACCCAGGGTAGGTTTTGCCACTTTGTTAGAATATAATACATCCACTTAAAAACTCAAAAATATGAAATACATGCAGAGTATAAGTTATGAACTAGGTGAAACTGATTATATAGACTGCACTGATTCTGAACATGGTTCTGAAGAATTTGAGTTTGCTTGCTCTAAATATAGTGAAAGCCAGTATGCTCAAATTGTTGATGGCTGTAGTGTACTTGGGCTGAAATTGCTTTAATGAGAAAATTAAGTAACTCTTTTTAACCAATTAGATATGAATTATTTTGTATTAATAAATTTAAGTCCAAAAGGCAAGAGGTAAAAATTGGGCCACTGTGCCAGATGGGAAAACTTTGCTATTTATCATTTAATTCTGAATAGACACTACCCTAGATGTATCTTCTAGTGGTGTAATACAGGCAGCAGTGCTCTAGTTTGCAAGATAGTGTCTAGATTAAGGATCCTGGCTTGCATAGGTTAAAGTGAATATGCTTGGGGTGAAACTAGGCTTTGGAATTACTTGTGTCATACTGGCCCAAACGTGCTCGAACTGTCAGCTATGACTAAGGCTACTCCTTCTTTATCTACTAAAAAGTGTTATATGGCTAGGTCAATATTTGTGAGCCTATCGTGATAATCAAGGGATATGGAAGATTGCAACCTAGAATATACGAAGGGTTAATGGTAAATAAAAGGATTGACGAATGAAAGAAAAATAAATTATGTTGTGTGCTTGAGAAACTAAAAGAACAGGAAGAATGTAATAGATCTGAATAAAGGTGTTCTGTTCTTGTGGAGTGGAGTTGATGAATTTATGTAAGTAAGTATAATTGTGGTTGAAAGGGCTCAACTAGATATATGAGAAAGTACAAAGTAGGGTTATCTAGGTTGTTATGGGTATATATGAAACTAGAAATGTATAGGTTGGTGATAGTTGCATTTTATACTCCAGTGAATTATTATAATGGATGAACCAGAAATAGGTTTTAGGAAAAACTGTTCAACATTAGGAATAAATGCAATTAAGGAGAGAAATTATATTATGATAAGGCGGAAGTGAGATAACAAGAGAACAGAAAAAATGTTTAGGCTATTCAAATATCAAGAATGAATGGTGATAATCTGCATAGTAAATGTCTGTTTATTACATAAGGAAAAAGAATGAAATAAAAAGCCTGATTGATTTCATCATTTATGATGAAAGGTTTAGGATTTAGTGAGGAATATAAGGGAGATAAAATACCCCGATTGTAGGAAAGATCACTATTTGAAATTCTCCCTGACTTCTGCTGCAGTTTGGGGAGAACACTTTTAGTCTTTTGAGTGGGAAAGAGACTGTGCATGGGTTAAGACATTGTGCTCCAGCTCCCCAATAACCTTTGGATATCAAAGGTTGGGGGTTAAGGTAGAGAGAATAGTGGCAGTTGTTCCTTGTTATCCTGTCCCTCTGGCAGTCTGAGTTCTGTAAAGCTTGTAAGGGGTGGGAGAAGAAGGAGAAACATCTACAGCTGGACCGTTATCCTATGAGTGGGAATGGAACAGGGAATCATATGCAGGATGTGGAGGCATGCAATAATGAGCATGTAAATACAGGAAGAAGTAGGTCAAGCTGTAAGACCTACATTTCCATTGTTTCAGTACAAAAATGTACAGAATATGGGGAAAATAGAAAACTGGTAGCATAGAACTCATGAATAGAATGCAAGGGATGAAGGGTATAATTTTTCAAAGAAATACATGTCAAAAGAGAAGATGGATGGTATTACATATGAAGTACATCCTTACAGAAATCCAAGAATTTGAGCAAGAAGCACCAGTTGAGACCATGTCAATAAAAATACAAAAGGAGTGATATTATTTGGGGGGTGCTATAGAGGGAAACCTATATAAACAGAAGATTTGGATAATGCCCTCCTAGACCAGATTACAGAACTTTCAGGGAGGAAAGATATAATGTAATGGGAGACTTCCACAACATAGATATCTGTTGTGAAATCAGTTCTTTAGGGTGGTCCCCAAAATTCCTTACAGCTCTTGCTGACTGATTCTTTATCTAAAAGGTTTCATAAGACACAAGGTGATTTTCTAAAAGGTTGCATAAGACACGAGGTGATTTGATCCTAATCAACAGAGAAGAACTGGTTGAAGATGTAAAAGCAGTTGGAACCTCTGGCAGAAGCAACCACATAACCCTCAGTTTCAGGATACTACAGAAATTTAAATTGGAGCATAGTCATACATGCCCACTAGATTTCAGAAGAGCCAGTTTCAACTAGTACTGGGTAGGATTCTACAGACAGAAATCTTCAGCTCAGAGAATATTATTTTATTTAGTTATTTTAATCCTTGGGATCTTTTCTACTTTTTCTCCTAGCTTATTGATGTCAGCTCTCTTGAAATCTAGAACACAGATCTGATTGCCTTAACTTCTCTCTGCCAGCAGTGTGTGGCTCCAATGATGGCATGGTCATTCTCTCCCAGGGTCCCTGCAAGTTCTACTTTCTCGACTATTTCTTCCCCTTAGTCCAGTAAGTCCAGTATAACTGACCTCTTAGTACATAGCTCCACTTTTGGACGATGAAGTTGTCTGCAAGGCACGTTAAAAGCCTACTGCCCCTCCCACTTGCTACAGAGTTTGATTCCCGTTTGATGTCAGAGTAGTTGAAATCCCCCATTATCACAGTAGTGTTCTTTTCAGACACCTCTTTAATACATATATCATTTGCGGTATAGTGATGAAACAGAACAAATTCTACACCAGAGCAATACTTATGTTTTTGTATGAACTACCAACAGTGCAATATGGCTGAGTTTGCATAAAACAACTCATTCTTTTCCTTCCATATCACTGTTTCTGGTCTGCTGTGGTTACCATTCACATTTTTTTCCTGACACTATTCTACTCTTTCCCACTGCTGAGGCCTCAAAGATTTAAAAGAACATCAGGTTGCATTCAGACTCTGATGTTCTGACTAATGTGCAATACTTAAAAACTTTTAATATTTTTGTGTATTTCGGATTTCAATTTTTAGTTGGTTCTTGTCCCCCTTAAAAACCATACTCTAAATACTTATATTTGCCTTGTTGCATAACATGTGGAATGTATGGAAGCCATTCTTCCTTAAATTTGGTTAGGCTTCGGTTGTGAATATATAGTATGGTGTTAATTTTGTCATTACTACATACTATATTCTCCAAGTTTTAAGTTGTCAGTCTGATGTCATCAGTAAAATATCTCTTTTCCAGTGTTGTGCTAAGTTCATCCTCGTGGTTGTGAACATGAATCTTAGTAAATTTTGCTTTTTTAAATATGTTTTGGAATCATGCCTAGTAAGAAGAATTGTGGTTTCATTTCAAATTTTATTTCTAAAATTCTCTGAATAGTGTTGTATATTTCTTTTCAGTACTTTTGAGTTTTTTACATATCTACCACATGTGGTAAAATGTTCCTTCTGTGTCATGGCATTTGTAGCATCTATTATAATATGATTTGTCTATTTTGGCAATTATTGATGAAGTCATCTACCATCTATAAAACATTTTACACAAGTTTTCTTTTAAGTTGTAACTTGGGATAAATTTTATAGATTTTTTCTGTAATTCTTCCCACTGAAATGTTGTTACTATTTCTTTAAATTTTGGCATCTGTTTTATCATTCAGTTTTTTATTTGTTCTGTCTCCATGTCATTTCTAATTCTGTCATTTTTTTTAGAAGTCATCCTCATTTTTGAGGTCAGGTTTTATTCCTCCAGCAATTTGTAGGTACATCAACCATGATATGTTCTGGCCTTCACCAGTTAGTTCTTCCTGTGTCTTTAGTCTGTTCATGAGTGGATCTGAGTGGATCATAACTGCATGCAAGTAGCCCTCGATTAACAATCACTTGTTCAGTGACAATTTGAAGTTACAGCGGTGCTGAATGAGCAGTTGTAATGACTGGTCCTCGAAGTTCTGGCCATCCCAGCCCACCCACGGTCACGTGATTGGGATCTGGGCACTTGGCAACTGACTCACACTTACAATAGTTGCAGCATCCTGTGGTCATGTGATCAAGATTTGTGACCTTTCTTGCTGGCTTCCCACAAGCAAAGTCAGTGGAGAAGCTGGCGGGAAGGTCACAAGTTGCTTGGGGAAGTCTCTCCCACCTGTGCACTTTCCCCAGCCCCTCTGCACTTGCGCCTTGCCAGCCACCCACACACCCTCTCTGAGCCTCGCTTAGCTTGTGCTGCACCTCCCTGGCCACCTGCACACCCTCCCCAGCCACTCTCGCACCCTCCCTGGCCATTTATGCACCCTCACCTACCTGGTACCAGCTGCCTCAAATCCCATGCGCTTGCGCCACACCTCCCCACCACCTGCACTCCCTCATGCATCCTTCCTGAGACTCAATGTGCTCATGCCGTGGCTCCCCCACCACCTGTGCACCCTCATGCACCCTCTCCCACCCAGCAGCGGCCACCCCAAGCCCCGCTGTGCTTGTGCTGCGCCTCTCCTGCCACCCACGCAACCTCCCTGGCCACTCATACACTCTCCCCCACCTGGCAGCAGCCACTTACCTGCCTGCTGGCCTGCTTGCGAGCCACCTCGGACTTGCAACTTCCTGATGACTTCCCCACTGACTTTGGTTGTTGGAACCCGGCAGGAAGTTTTGAAGAGGTGCTCACAATGACCCTTGCTTAATAACAGCAACAGGGACTGCAGGGATTGCTGTTGCTAAGAGATGCAGTCAAGTGACCTTGCTCTTTACGACCGCATTGCTTAGTGATGGAAATTCCAGTCCCAATTGCTGCCATAACTTGAGGATTACCTGTATGTAATTGCACATACTTACCATAGTTATATTTGACATGAAAAGCATTTAAAGGAGAGGATAGCAATGAAATTGCTAGACTTATTAATTTTGTCGTAATGATCCATACTTTTTATCAAGCTTTGTCTTATAATATGTCCTTTTAATTTTTTGTCCTCTTACATATCCCTGTACCATAAATACCCATGAAGCCCATTAACTAGACTTGCTTCTTCCAATATTGACCTACTGTTGGGGATATTATCCATTCTGTTAGCCACGACAAAGCTCTGTAATACAATTTGAAATTTGGAAGAGCAAGACCACCTGTCTTTTACTAACAGTTTCTTGCCATTCTTGTAAAGTTTTTTCTGAAATCTGAATTGGTGCCATTTGAAACAAGTAGTTCATCTTAATACATTTATCTTAATAATCACAATTGATCCTAATCAAGAAAACTTTACATTTTTAATTGTTCTGATATATTTCTTGATTATTGTCTGTAAAATGCAAACCCAGATATTTCACTGAATATCTTTGCACAGATTCTTCTGTTAAATGTCTTGTAATTATTTTTGGTTTTTTAACATTAATTTTATATCCTAATAATTCTCCAAAGCATTGGATTATTTTCGTCAACTGTCTTACTGCACTTTGTGGTTCTGTGATAGTTAATACTATATCATCTGCATAACATTCGAGCTTGTATTCCTCTCGACAGTATTGAGACCAGGTATTTGTCACCTTGAATCTTTTCTGCCAATATTTTTAAGGCGATGATAAATAATAGAGTCTCCCCTATTATTTATCCTCGCCTACTGGGAATTCTTGCCTAGTGCTTTTACTTATTTGGAAAACTGCAGGAAGTGCTCCATTGGCCATGGTCTTTCCCATTTGTTGTTGATATTTACTTTTAACCCAGCCTTTGAACTCTTACCCAGGATTTATTTTGTTCAATACTGCAAGTCAAATCAAATCAAATTCTTTATTACAGATTAGCAACCCAGACTAAATAAAACCTACAGAATACAGCTACAAAATAAAGTAAGGCATGCAAGATAAAAAATGGGCAACCATGCTGGCACTGTTTTGCTATCAGAATATACAAATTTTAAAAGTAACAAACTGAGAACCAATTTGGTCTAGTGGTTAAGGCACCAGGCTAGAAAGCAGAAGACTCTGAGTTCTAGTCCTGCCTTAGGCATGAAAGCTGGCCGGGTGACTTGGGGCAGTCACTTTCTCTCAGCCCAGCTCACCTCACAGGGTCATTGTGAGGAAAATAGGAGGAGGAAGGAGTAGTATGTTCGCTGCCTTGAGTTATTTATAAGAATAAGGAGGGATAAAAAAATCTAAAAAAACCCAAACTTTGCAATGGCAAGAGTTTGGGTCCTTATCTGTCAGTAAAAATTGAACATAAAATTCTTTAGTATGTTGTGGAAATGCAGTTAGAAGAGGTGTTGGTATATTGTTTATGTATATTTCTTTATGTATATTAGTGTATTTATGTATCTTTATGTATATTAGTTTGTGTTTCAGTACTGCCAACTTTACATGGGTAGAGCTTTTCTGCATATGGAATTTCACAAAATTTTTTTATCCAGCATTGCTGACAGTATAATATTGAACTGTAATAATGTAAATGTTAGTCAAAAGTTATTGTTTATAGGTTGATCTAAGGACAATGCTGCTTTGAAAAGTGCATTGCTCTCGTCAGTTGTACCAGGTGACAGTTTACTTGTTTCTGTTTGTAATTCTATATCAAGGATCCTTTGCTTAAGCATCACCATTGCCTGATCTTATCCCAAGGGTATGATTATCTTCCTTGAAAAATCTAGTTCATATAATTTTTTTCTCAATTTGTTTTTTCTAAGAGGAACCATTTATTTATTAATATTAGCTGTGTCAGACCCTGAGGTTGGAAATGAACCTTCAGCTTTTAAGCTTTTGACTTTTGTCAGTTCTGCCTCCAATCACAGGGCAACATTAGGCATGCATTTCACCACTTAATAGCTTTCTTAGAAATTTTGACCGTACTCTTTCCAAGTTCTGATAATTAATTCCTTGGTTTAATTGGGCTCTGTACAACAGCTGGGATAATGTCTTGGCTTCAAAAAGTTTGAGGGCAGCTGGTATGTACTGGGCAGCTCTGGAGAAGAAGAAAGAAAGAATTGCCCCTCTGACATTTGAACAACCTGAGTGGCATGCATATGATATTTCCTAGAGTAATACAGCACAAAGCCCAAGTATTTGAAGCTGGGAATCTGCTCTATTTTATGTCCTTCAAGAGTTCAATATGATTTTTTAAAACTCCTCGCAAAACGGATGGAACTTTGTTTTTTCATAATTGATCTGAATGTTCTTTACAGAAATGGGTCAAAACTCCCAAGGCCCTTCTGAGGCCTATCAGCGTTTGTGATAATAGGCTGGATTGTCTTCATAAAGCAGTATAGATATAGGTCTGCTATCCAGTTTGGGGGGATGAAAATCTCCCTTGTTAAGGATACTAGCCATTGCATTAATATAATAATTAAAGAGTAATGAGGCCAAAATATACCTTTGTTAACCCTCTTGCAACTAAAAATGGCCACTCCAAATTACCAAAGGCTTTTTCTGCATCTAGGAATATTAATGCTGTCTTTTGGTTATTCATGAGATGTTCTGTTGTACAGTATTGATTATAAACCAGTTGTTGTCCTTTATATTCCTCTTTAGAATATAACTTGCTTGATCAAGATGTATTATATCCAAAACACTTTCCTTTAGTTATTCACTAATATTGTTGTGAAAATTTTATACTGTATTCAATATTCAACAAAGAGTTTTGTCTGTATCACTGTGTTTTTTCTGGGTCATTCAGTTCTTTATAAATCAAAGTTATGTATACTTCTACCCATGTTTGTAGTATCACCTTTGTCTCTTTATTTTCATTCTTTGTGTTTGTTAATGGTTCCAACAATTCTTCCTTGAGTTCTTCATAATATGGAGTGGTCAGCCCATCTAGACCTGGTGCCTTCCCAAATTTGATTTCTTTTATTGCTTTTTTTGTTTCTTGGATAATTATAGGTTTACTTAATATTTGTATATGTTGATCATTCAGTTCTTTAAGGACAGATTTTTCAATTAATTTGTTCATGGCTGCTTCATCAATGTAATAGCTTAGTCACTTTTTTTATTGCTGATATTGTCTGTACAGTATTTCTTTTTTCTAATCTGATATGCTAAACATGCTCCTGGTTTATTTGCATGTTTCCCTTTCATTTACATTTCATTGACTTAAATTTATTGAAAGGGCTACTCAGCATTGCATCGATCATGTAATTGTAGTCAGAAAAACAAGATTCCATCCTCCTGTCCTAAATTCATCTGCTGCAGTGCAGAAAGAAATCCAAGATTGGATTATTTTTGTGTGAGGGTGTATGAATATAGATCTGTAACAAAAAAACAACAGAGCATGTGCTTTTCAAGTGCCTGTACTACAGAGACATTCATACTAGCCTCATCTCACTACATACCCAGGGTTCACAGGACAATTCTATCCCACGCTGTTACTTTCAAATATCAACCCTGTTACAAACATACAATGTTGCCTGGTTTTGTGCAGCAGCACTCAAAATTCATCAGATGATGACCTGTGCTTAAGGCACAGTAAACTAGATTTAATGAGCACCTAGTTTGCCATATTGCAGTGCTTTGTAACCTGATAGATACAGCCTTCAACATACTTTTATGGTCCTCTACACCCATCTAATGCTCCTACCCTTTGTTTTAGATTCTTGCTTTTTATATATACTCTTAGTTTTTACTCTATATATCTTTTATGTCTTCTAGCTTTTTATAATTTTTTTAGATTTTTATTTTTACTCTTGATGTATCCTTTATGCTTTTTAATGATCGTATCCCACCCTCCTTATGATGGTCTATGACCATAATAAAGATTTGATTTGAAGAGCAACAAAAATAATTTAAGACACTTACTAAGAAAGCAGATACAGGTTGAATGTTAGGAGAAATTTCCTAACAGTAAGAGTAGTTATTTTAATAGCATTTTAATACAGTCACTGAAAAGCTGTGTATTAAACACTATAAATGCTAAAAATAAAATACTAAAATGTTTCAATACTTAACACTAATTGACTAAATTATAAAACTACTTTTAGTAGTTTAGTAATTCAGTATGATAGTGTGTATATGTATATGTGTTTGTAAGTTTGTGTGTGTGTGTGTGTGTATGAACTGTGACAAGTGAAGTGTAACATAAAACACTGTAGAAAGCATATGACATTTTGTATAGTTATAGTTAGAATGCTTTCCAGCACAGAGCAATGACAGCTGAAAGAAATTTTGCAATTTTCCTGGAAATGTTAGAGTTCCAGTCTGACTGTAAAAAGCAATAATAGCCCCCTAAGACCAGTAGTTTTATGAGCAAGCATGTTTATGAGGGCAGGGTGCAAGTTGCTGTAGAAAGGACATCAAAGGAACATGTGGGCTGGAGTCTCAGATTCTTCCAGGTCATAGGGGCAGGTTCACTCTGCCAAAGAGATATTGCTGTACCTTCCTTTCAGTATTGCAGAGGATAAGACATTAAAGCAGGCTAAAGAAAAAGGCTAATGGCAGATTACTGAATAGCCAATTTGCTGGTGTAAAGGGTCTCTTGCTGATAACCTGTCATCACTGCTTACATAATTCACCCTGCTCTATTTTGAGAGTTATGTCAAACACCGTCTGCTGGACTGTAGCTCTAATTTTTAATAGCCCTGTGGCATAAGAAGCTGCACTGGCATAGATAATTTTGAATTCTGGCTTTCTAAAAAGAGGTAAAGTTATTAAGAAAAATGTGGTAGCCAGGAAATTGCTGGAAAAGTGAGAGCAGAAATAGAGCCAAGAAGGCCATAGATTCCAGGGGTATATAAGGGTAGTTCAACAATGGAACAAATTGCTAAATGAGATTTGCTTTGTTGGTTGTGTGCAAACCGATGCTGGATGGCCATTTGTCATAAATACTTTAATTTGGATCCTATACAGGATTGGGTTGATGACTTAATAGCCCCTTCCAATTATCATTTTATGCTGCTTTCATTTAGATTCTGATGAAATGAGAACACTTTTTATTTTAACATCTGTACATGATACTTTGCAGGGTGATTGTTGACCCCAATAAGAAACAAAATGCAGGATATAAATTTGATGAATACATAAAATACATACAAATTAACATTTAGTATTAACATTTATTGCATTAAGTAATAAATATTTTGATTCTGATTCTTAAAGGTTATCCTTTTCCTACTGCTCCTCCAGTAGATCCATTTGCAAAAATTCGAGTGGATGACTGTGGAAAAACAAAAGGATGCTTTAGGTCAGTATGAAACAATGAAAGTTTGTTAGTTTTTTTTTTTCCAAAATAAAACCAATCTGACCTATGAACAAGGTCCCTATATGAATTGTTTCAGTAAATGTATCCTACTAGCAATCATTTATTAGTAACTCTGAGTCCATGTGAAGTTCTCCAGTACTGAAATTCATTTGTTTACACAACTGAAATATAGAGTTGTGCATGGATTTAAAAAAACCTTCTAAGGACAGAACTAAAGTGATATCTTTGGGCTGTGTTTTAATAGCACAAAACTCAAAAATTTGAGTGTTTCACCATAGAGAACAATAGGAACAAGACCTTTGCTTCCTTAATGTATGTCCTAAGCTCACAAAGGTAGATGGAATGGTACTTCATGGAGAATGTTATTTAAAAACAAATCTACAGAAAAATAAGCAATTTTTTGGTGATTGGTCTCCCTACAGAGCTATAGGACTAAGCTCAGCAAAGAAACAACAACAATGGCTTCACTGCAGTACAGCCTATGAACAATATAGTGACTGCAAAAATATTCTGACTTGTTGGTTTGTTAAGGCTTCTTCCTTCTTTCCATTTGGCATACTGACTGCAAAGCTAAACAAACAAATAAAGCAACATTGAATTTGAATTTGACAATCTGAAAACTCACCATCATAGCAACAGTATCTGTAAAGATCATGCACAGTTTATATTTTTACATGTACAACCTGGCTGAAAAAGAAAATACGACGCCTGAAGACATGGAGAATTCAGGGTTCCTGATAATACATAATTTTTTAAACAATATGAGTGTCAATAGAGATGGAACTGTTTTATGGATGAATGTACTTTCCAAGTCCCTGTGGCTTAAAAAAAGGCAGTTGTGGAACTCTGAAAACAATGTGGAATGAAACCCCTGCTTTTGCCCCAATCTTTGAACAAAGCTTTACAATATGGAATGTTTTGTTCTGAATTTGAAATACTGAAAATGGCCATATTAAGCTCAGAACATGTTTTGAACATCCCTACTAAAATGGTCTAGGATCAGTAATCACTTCCTTTCATGTGTTTCAACTTGAAAGCTTGTTCTGAGAATCCTGTTGTTTCCCATCACCTCACAGAAGTGGCTTTTTTTCTATCATGTCAATATGGAAACAGTTCCATAGCAAGGTATAGTTGTCCTGATCTCTGTTGTCCACTTTTAAGCAGATATTCAAAACTACATTATTTTGGTGTGCATTTAAACTTAATTTTCTTTTCAATATTTTCTTGTTTATTCATAATTTGAATATTAAATGTTACCATGTTTTATGTAATCTTGAGTGGAACATTCTCTGTCAAAAGTTAGGCAATATCTAATAGATAATATAAAGAACACTATTAAGGATATGCATGATCATGGTCTGTTCTTTACAGGAATTTTCATAACACATTAAATTTTACAGAAATTTTAACTAAACACTTGGGACATAGAGCAGCTGTATCTAATGATAACTAGGACTATCATATCTGAGCTGCAGAGGTCCAAAGAACTACTAGATGTCAACAGAGAGTTTTATGTATTTCTTTCCATCTAGTGATCATCTGGATCATTGCAGCCTAGAGATGGTAGCCTTTGTGACAGAAAATATTGCTTATATAATAATTGATCTCTATACTATATAATAAAATCAATTGATTAGGCATGCTCCAGTGAGGAAAACACTGTTTCAAATATGCAGCTTTAAGGTACATTTGTATGCTATAAGTACACTGACA
The DNA here is from genome assembly GCF_059951505.1 of Python bivittatus. Lineage (NCBI taxonomy): Eukaryota > Metazoa > Chordata > Lepidosauria > Squamata > Pythonidae > Python > Python bivittatus. Next base: position 257,369 of record NW_028277028.1, read on the forward strand.
GTCTTTCTACACAAGCATATTGATACACTACCAGTGTGGCAGCTATCCCCCATATTGTATAGATGGGTCCACTACAGGAACTTTAAACAGTCCTTGACCATTTAAGAAATTATGTCAGGTGGTACAATATCACATCATAGTATATAAACATGAAATAAGTATACTGTAAATTACATGTTATATGACATTTTATGCCAGTTGGAGCTCACAAAAGGAAACTAATGACTGAGGAAACAATGGAGCAAAGAACTTCACATAAAACAACCTAGCCTAATGGCATGTTTGGGTACATGAATACATAGCTAATATTTCTGCTTAGAACCCTAACAATTTCCTCACCTTGGAACTTCAGGCATCAACATCTAGTAGACTCCAACAACTGGGGACAGTGGGACAGAATGCCTCGTGCAGGTAAGGAAAGGAATGGGTGGAAATATCTGGTAATGCGTAAGTGCTATGTTTATATTTTTCATTTTCTTAATTGTTGTGATTGCTTCATTTTTGTCTAACACTCTTTTATCTCCTAATAATGTCCTCCACATATTGGGGAGATATTCACTCCTACATGCAGGTAAAGCCTCTCTTGGAAAAAACAGTCAGTCTACACCATCAACTGCAGGCCAATATTCCTGAACACTTCTGCTGGATCACAGCCTGGATGCATACAACGGAACCAATAGTTGTGACACGCAGCATTTTACTACAGTCTTCAAAGAAGAAGGTGTATGTATATTCACAATTACTATGCTATTCCCCTTGTTCTATAAAATAACACCCAGGTGGCACTCAAAATCTTTCACTTCCCCGTAAGCACTTGTTGTACATATATGTTCCTGCTGTTGCCTCTAGCTTGCTACCCTATCAGTACCTCCTTTTGTTTTCCACAGGTGCCATCTTGCACAAGATTGATTCCATCAAGGATAGGAAAATGACCAGGAACTATGACTGGGATGCTTCCAGCTATTTTCCAGCAAGAAACATCTTGCCCCCTGTCAACCCAGTGGCTCAGAAGGTCTATTGAAGTGACCAACTGACAATCCAATTTGTGCCTTTCCCTTTCAGAATCTCCTCCATTTTGAATGTTGATCAACAGACACTGACCCTACTTTATTTCTTGTGGTCAGTAGGGATTCCAGTTTTCCCAAATAGGATCTTGATTCAGCTGGCCATAGGAAGGGAGTTCTTTGGAGGGCAGAAAAGTTTTGGGTACGGGGCCTTTTTTTTTTGGTTCCTTTGAATCAGTGTTGACTCCTGGTGACTACCTGGACAAGTCCCTGCAGTTTTCTTGGCAAGATTTCAGATGTGGTTTACCATTGCTGCTTCCTAGGGCTTAGAGAAAGTCTGGCCCAAGGTTACCCAGTTGGGCATGCTATGGTATGGTATGCACCATGCCTAAGGTGGGACTAGAACTCACAGTCTCCCAGTTTCTAGCCTGATGCCTTAATGTCTACACCAGACTGGCTCTCTCAGGGGCCATGGGTCCACTCAAAGTGTACAATTACAGTGGCTGCCTCCAGTGTATATGGAACAGTTAGATGAGGGTAGGTAGAGGGATCCTTACTGAAATATTGTCAGCTATGATGGACCTAACCAAAATAAGATTTGTGTTGCTTTGTCATGTTTTTGCTGGATGAAAGGAATAGAACAAATGGGTGGGTGTTCCTTCTGACAGGCTCAAATATGAATGGATTTGAGTCATTCCTATTTTACATAAAATAATCTTGCTAGATTAGGATAAATACCATTTTAGTTCAGCATTTTGTTTCCCAGTGACCAAGAAGATGCCCCTGGGGTGCTTTCAAACAGAAGACAAAGACACCTTTTCACACCACTGTTCCTCTGCAGTTAGTTCCTGGGGCCACTGTTACGAACATCCAGACACCAAGTGAAATGTCAGGTTTACAATTTAGAGAATTTAAATTGTATGAAACCTAAAGTGCTTTATTACAGCAGACAAATTATAGACTGCACAAATTTTGTATAGATTATGTCTGGTACCAGTATCATGAATGAATCAGTGAATTACTCTATTATGGACTGTGACAAAATAAATTCAAATACAAGCACACATCAAAAATAGACAGCCAAATAACCAACATATATCTCATAGTATACAATAGCATAGAACTGATAGGCCCAGATGACTAAAATAGCATGCTCTCTGATTCCTGTTACCAAATGTCATGTTTACTTAAATAATGTATTCTTAACATTCTGGGCAAACCTCTGGGTCAACCTTTGTATAACTCTGAGGACAGCATCACAAATGTTGCCATGCTGAGAATAATAGCTTCATATCTGCCAAAAGTAAGGCAGTATAAAATTCACCATGTCTACCTGGTCTATTGATTGAAAAGAAGACAATGAAAGTACAGTGGATGTCACAACAGAATGAATAACATAAGACACAATACACTTTTCTGACTCCCCTCGCCGCACCCCCTTCCATGTGGACAAAATGTTCTATATACAGGTAGTCCTCCCTGACCACTCATTCAGCAACCATTCAAAGTGGTGAAGGTGCTGAATGAGTAATACAACCAGTCCTTGAAGTTCTGACTGTTGAGGTGCATGATCATGATTCAGGCGCTTGGCACTAATGATGGTTGCAGTGTACCACATCATGTGATTGCAACCTTCCCTGCTGGCTTCATGAGCAAAGTCAATGGGGTAGCTGGCAGGGAAGGTCGCAAGTCCTTCTGGTAAGTCCCTCCCCAGGCCCTCATGAGCACTGCACCACACGTTCGTTCCTTCTGCCTCCCTATGCTCCTACCAATCTGCACCCTCCTTTCCTTGGCCGCCTTGTGCTGCACCGCAGCACCCCCTCCCCCAACTTGCATGCGGCCTATGCCAGGCCTCTCAGAGTGTCATCCACTCCCCTGCAGCATCCCACGGTCCTTACTTGGGACTCCTGCTGCTTCCCACTTAATGACCCAGGTTTCTTGGGGTTAAGACTGCAACCAGGAGTGCCTGAGTTGCTGTCACTAAGTGATGTGGTCACGTAATGTGATGCTTTACAACTGTATCACTCAGTGACCACAATCCTGGTCCCAATTGCCATCATAACCTGAGGACTACCTGTATCAAGTCTGAGGAAAGAACAAGGTAAGACATGTGAATGGCCTACATTATTTCAAAGTTGCATGGTTTCTCAGGTAACTGATGGGCTTGAAAATATTGTGAAACCCTTCCAGAAAGTTGAAAATGAACTCAAACCCAATTGCCATTCACTCACATCCCTTAGAGTAAAAATTTTTGGGAAAGCCATATTACATAATTTTCTCTCTCAAAAGCCTGTGACAAAAGTTAAGCAGAGGCCAGTCCTGTTGCAAAAAAAAAAAAACCAAAAAACCAAAAAACCGAGCAACAAGCAAAAATAAAAGCTAGCTCTGATTTCAATCTTAATTATACCTGTTTCCTTGTTCTGTGCTTCATTGGGCACGTGCTAGGGGTGTGCAGAAAACAGAAAATGTGGTACAAACCATTGCATTTCAGACATTTTCTTGAAACATTTTAGATTGGGCATGAGTTAGCAGAAATTTCAGATGAAACAAAATTTGGAGATCCTATAGGGCAAGGTTTCTCCTAGCAACAATTCCAAGGATTCTGCTCCCTGCCTCCCCCCCAATCTTTCAAAGGCCTTCCCATTCTATCATCTTTCATTTCCACCATCTGTGTTCTAGAATTGCATTTCTGTCCATATCACAAATAAAAGAGTTCCTTTTCCTTTTCATGGATCAAAATGTCTGAAAGGCAAGCATTTGGGTTAGGTCATAGTAAATCCAATACTGGCTGTCCCGTGCATGGAAAGGTTCAGCAATGGATGTTCTACATATATGTATCATGAACCTGGTCACAGAAGTTTGAACACCTTTTCATTGTATCCTTTCCAATTAGGCAAAAGTGGTAGGTGTGACAGCCATATAATAACTACCTTAATGCAAGATGTCCTCCTCTAGAAGTGGAAGAATCTGAGGATAGCTGTGACACTATATCTGTGGTAACAAACAGCTTGAGATCTCCAGTAGTCTGTACTCTGAAAAAAAATCCTCGCTAGTTCAGTTGATTTCCACAAAACTAACATTTGTGAATGACAAACTCTTTTGGCAAATAAGTGGTTTTGCTAAAGTTAATGCTCAAATGCTCTAGGTTACAATGAGGTAAGTGAAGTGTTCTGGCTATAGTATCTGGGACAGCACTGCAGCAGCATCAATGTATAGTAATATTGATAGAGGGCTTCTTGGCAAGGAGAAGGGAATGGAAATTGACATTAATGAAAACATGTTCCCCAAAAGATTAAATGGTAATTAAACAAAAGGGGACAGGAATGAACCGTTGCTTCATGTCTCTCTGTATTAGAACAACAGTCCTTCTGGAGTACATCTGACCTAAGGTAAGTACTGTATTATCTTGTAGTTTGTGGGAGGAACATGTGGCCATTGGTAGAGGAAGCCTCTAGCTCTGTCCAAAGCCCATATCTGGATATGGAGTTGAACATGTCTGAATTTGGCAAAAATTGCATAAAGACTCAGTTTAGCAGTACCAGAATAGATTAATCTACCAGATTAGTCCAAGTGATGCAGCACAAACCATTTTATATTAAAACCAGTTGGTCCTCTTTTTCTATCTAGCGTAGGAAGGATGTGTTTGTTTTCCACACCCAAAGTAAGTACAAAATCTCAGAATCAGATCTGTTCCAATAACATTGCCCATCAATTCTTAATTTCCAGCACAAACTGTTTGAGATATCCACAGCCAGTCACAATGTTTTCTCAATAGTGTAAGCTTGGGAGGCATCTGTGTTCTAATTAGGGCTGTTGGAAATGTGCCTTATTCCCCTCTCTTCTAAGGTGGCTGCATGCCCAGTTAGTGTAGGGTACAGGAGAATGTGAACGCAGAATGCTCAGAGTAACAAACAGAATAAAATTATTTAATATCATCTATTCATCCCCTTCTTCCATGCATTGTTCCTACTCCAGTGGTGCTTGGATGAACTTAATTTGCCACTAGAGGGATGACTTGGATAATTACAGTGAGATGGGTGGTGACAAATTTGAAATATAAATAAATAAGTAAATTACACTGCAGAGCCAGGGCAGGCAACACATTACTATTATGTGTGCAGAACTGCAATAGATCCTCTAGTATGAAGAATGTCTTTCTCCTCCCAGACTAGCTCAAAGTGGATTCAAATTGTACTGGAATCCTTTTTTTAAATTATTTTTTTGTAATAGTGCCAAAGCAGGATGGTAGTCTGTAATGGATATGGGAGTTTAGATGGATGAGTATATTCAGGACGGTGGATTAAGATGATGGCTGTGGAAAGAGTGAAGGATCTTCTGGTGCCTCTGGAACTATCGATGGCTATTAAGGACTTTTGCAGTGGTAGTGGTGGAGTCCAAAATGATTGGAGCCTCTGGAGTGGCTGATGAGGAATGGTTTTGCTGGGAGAAGGCAGTACATGTCTGGTACTGCTGAAGATGGTCTGGGAGCTGGAGAAGATGTTGGAGGTGGCTCTGACTGACTGACTGGACCAGATCAGCTGTTTGGCAGTGGCAGCAACAGCAGTGCTGCTGAACAGTTGTTTCATGGTAGTGCACACTTGCCTGGAGGCACTGCTGATTAGCTGCAATGTCCTGGGGTGTTGGGTGATGGCTGTGAGTGCTTGCTTGGTGGCAGTGAGAACTTGTCTGGCAGCAGTGAGAGCATCTGCTATTGACTGCTCAGTGGTGACAATGGTGGCAACCTGGATATGCCTAGCCTCAGTATGCTGGAGTGCTGGAGCAACTGGAAGCCATAGGAAAGCAGCAGTGGGAGCAGGAGCAGGATGTTGGCCACATTGGCTGTTAGCCTGAGTCCTGCAGCTTCTGCAGAGCCCAGCACCCTATCCAGTAGCAATCTTATCTCCCTCATGTGTTATTGGGAACACAAGGAAGAGGAGTAGGAGAATGGAAGTATTGTGGGGCTTCTTTCTCCAGGGCTGGCTCCACTCACCATTGAGGGGAGAAAGAGGTCTAGCCCTCAGCCCTTGCTTTGTGGGGTGCTTAAGAGTTTGGTTTTCTCTCCAATCCTGTTTAACTTCCACATCTGTGTGGTCATCTGTCAGCATACTGATGATACCAAGTTAAAAATCTCAGTTCTTGGTTAGCTAAGCGATGTTGCTGAGGTTCTGTCTCAGTGTTTGGACGCTGCAGGGATCTGGATGGGGAAGAATAGACTCAGGCTCAATCCTAGCAAAACCAAGTGACCATAGATTTTGGATTATTTGGAGCTGGAGAACTTCCGTCTTTCCTTCTGGATGGGGTTGCATTATCCAGTACTTAATTTTTAGGTCCTCCTAGACTCATGGCTGCTGTTGGAACAGCAAGTGGCAGGTGTAGAGGAATTTAGCTGTGGCCTTGAGAAGGAGGTAAGAGACAAGAAACAGTTACTCAGTCCTGAGAAAAAAGGGTGAGAGACAGACTCAGACTAGCCCTGCTTGTGGTCTTTAAAAACGGGTGGTGGAGGTTTGGGACAGGCTTTCAAGATTCTATTATTATTTCCTATAACAATAAAGTACCATACCTGGAATCCCTGCAATGTTTTGTTTCTTGACCTGGCCTACCTCAAAGAGCTGATAGCCATGGTTCAGAGGCTTTTACCATCTTGTGCAAAGATTTTGTCCATTTCTGACCTGGGAGGCCTTGCTCACTGTCACTCATGCCTTAGATTCACTGCAATGCTGCCCTTGAAAACCACTTGGAAGCTGCAGCTAGTCTAGAATGCAGCAGTGTAAATAATTACAAGTACACCTTGGTATGCTCATGTGTTACTGCTGCTTTGTGAGCCATACTGGCCACCAGTGAATATCTGAGTGGAATTCAAAGTGCTGTTTGTCACCTATAAAACCTTTCATGGCATGGGGCCTGGCTATTTGTGGAATTGCCTACCTCTAATTGCTTCTGCTCATCCAGTGAGATCTGACAGGGTTGGCATACTCCAGGTCCTATCACTCAAGCAATGTCATTTGGTGGGACTTAGGAGACACAACCTTTAAACTAGAGACCTCAATAAGATGGTTCCAGGTTTCTCAATGCATCTCTTTTTTCCCACAACAGAGCTTTATACTGCCTTTTCTGAATCAATATGGCTTGTATCAGTACACCATGTGGGTCTGCTGAATTTATGAATGTGTGCATGTGTGTTTTTAAGCAATACACTCTTAAGCAGTTCTTTTAGCTAGAAGCAGAAACAAATGTTCTACCTAAATTAGTGTTAGCAAGCAACTTCTGCCATACTTGTCACAACACTTGAAATTATTCTAAAACTCACATGGGTAAATCAGCAGACAGCATTATTATATGAAGATGGAGAAAATTCTCTGAAACCAGGAGATTGGAGACTTGCTTGCTCATTGCTAGGGACTATCTACAGTCAACCCACTTGATGCTAAGAGATCATCTTGAAAGGTAGTTCCCATCTACTGTATATATTTTAGACAGAAGATTTCCACAACAACATCACTGGCATGTAGTCACTTTCAAATTGTTTACCCTCATTTAAACAGCCAAACAAATTCAATCAACTTTGAAAGAAAGTAATATAATCCAGAACAATGACTTTCTGGCCCATTCCGTGAGTAGTCTCCCAATAAAGATAATTTTCTACTGTTTTCTGTTCCATTAAGGATGCAAATACACAATATGTTCACTAATAAGACTAAACACAAACCAGCATGGTTACATAACATCTTTAAATTGTACTGCCAAATGCCTAGTTCAATCAGCTCAGCTCATAGTCTAGTGGAAATAAGTAATGCAAGGCTGCCTGTAACAGTACCATTTTTGACAGTGGGAATTTCAGAACATACAAAGCAAAGACGTTAACTTTGATACCTATTGTTGTCCAAACTTTGAGAAATACAAGTATGAAATATGAAAAAGAAATAAATTCCAATGTGCAGTGTTCCATGGAAATATTTGATTCATTGCTTTGAGTTGCATAATGTCAATCTGAGATCAACCACAGATGCTCCCAGATGCTCCCAGAGTGGAACAACAAAGGAAGTCTCCTTAATGTTGAGCATATTAGCACATTTTGAAGGGCCTGTTGACTATTAGATATATCATCAGAATAGGCTGAAATAAAAGTGTTGTACTGATGTAAATCATTTCAGTTCCCTTATGTGCTCCAGCACCAGGCTTTGAATTAATGATTTATTAGATAATCTGTTGGGAATTATAAATTTTGTAGGTGTATAAGGGGAATAATATCCTGACGTCTCATGAAGCCATAATTAGGACTGAGAACTGTAACAGAGCAGGGAGCGAAGGGAAGGCTCTGGGAAAATCAGGGTTGGGTCATTGGTGACTAAGTAACCTCTTTATTGTTGTTTGGTGTGCCAACTTGAAAAACTTAAGGGCAAAAGGATTCAGCCTTCTGTGTATTTTTGTGTAAAGACTTCAAAGTGATATTTTAGTAAGTTAATATTTTTACTTACTGCTGCTAATTATTAAAAACTATTCATAACATTTTATGCTAGTAAAAGGCATCGCTTCTGTTCATAATTTAAATGAAGTTAGCTCTCCAACAGATATTCCAAATGATATTTGAGAGGTAGTCACTACATCTATTGGAGCAGCTGACAAGAGTACAGAAGCAGAAGATAATTTGTTATATCTATTGTTCCAACAGAGAAGAGAGTACTGAAGGATGTTGCTTTTCCAACTCTGGTTCCAGCACCAACTGTGGTTCCAGCATCTCATTGTTGTTCACTATTGGAAAATAATTTAATCTATCCAGTATGCTTTATGTTTTCTTATCAGATGCTTTGCTCAGTTTTTGATTGCTTTGGTTGGTTTTGTAAAAATCAAAGAGCCTGGGCTCATTTTCTGATACTTTAATTTTCTTCCCATCCTCAGATAAGCAGATGAAACAGGAACTGATGGGTAAAATAGTAAAACAAGAAGAAACAATGAATAAAAACTAACAAATAATACAATAAAAACTTAAATGGGGAGAAAGTTAGCTGCAGCAGCAGCTGCACACTAGGTCTAATATTTCCTTGAAATAACTGTCGTTATCATGTTTAGCTGTAAATACAGATATAATTCAACAGGAAAATTCTTTGAATTGTTTCTGTTTCCTTTATCACATGTAGGTATGGTAAGCCTGGATGCAATGCAGACACATGCGACTACTTTCTCAGTTACCGCAGAATAGGAGCAGACATAGAGTTTGAATTGAGTGCTGAGGCTGATGGCTGGGTAGCTGTAGGATTTTCCTCAGATAAGAAAATGGTAAGAATGTGTTGATTGCTGAAGTAATGACTGTTTTTCTCGGGGATAGGAAGGGCATATGAATAAAAATAATGACAAAACGTAGCTATCTGGTACCATGTAGCATTTTGCACAACTGTAATTGAGGTGGCATGGCAGAAATGTGATAACCATTCAAGGGGGTAATAAACAGTTTTAAGTAACACATTTTCCTTTTATGCCTAGATGGTGGTTCACTTAATCAATAAATCTGTTCTTTATGACAAATATGGTTCTGTACCTTTCCCAAAGCTCAGTTAAAAACCACCTATGCTTGAAATGATTTTAATGAAAAGTTTATCTGTACCACACTTGACCTGAGGGGATCCTCCTGTTTTTCCTTCAATTCTTTTTGCTTCAACAGTCACACATAAGGAACTTTTACCATACTTCTTTTCTAGGTACCTGAATATTCCTACGCCCTTCCTTCCTTCCTTCCTTCCTTCCTTCCTTCCTTCCTTCCTTCCTTCCTTCCTTCCTTCCTTCCTTCCTTCCTTCCTTCCTTCCTTCCTTCCTTCCTTCCTTCCTTCCTTCTTGGCAATAAACTAGTCAGTTTTGTCCACAAGGAGAGTGTGGTAAGCCCAGTGGTGTCTTGGTCAATGTTTAACAATCAGCTCTGCTGGTCCACATCCATTGCTGTGCTAGCTTCCATACGGCTGATTGGCGCACTAGGTATTGTGGCTTAGCTCTGCTCTTACCTGGCTCACAAAATTCCAGAAAATTTAACAATCGGCTCTTGTGAGCTGATATGAGCCAGCTCCAGCCCACACCCCAGGTATGCTTCATCCCCACTCCATGAAATCTTGTGGCCTTTATTAAGTACACTAGTTGAGGAAGCAAATTATGCCTACCAATAGCAAATTTGTTGAGTTTATTTTGATTATTGTATACTTTGTTAGATTCATGAAACTCAGAAATAGCAGGGTATGACACTCTAGAAAAAAGAAGAAAAAAGTGGGCTTAATAACAGCAGATGAAGACCTTAACCAAGGTTATATCTGTCAATCCTTAGAAGTAGTCCAGACAAGAAGCACCAGCCATGGGTATTAACACTATCTTTATTGTAAGGTTATAGTACAGGTAGTTTTTGCTTAATGAGCATTCATTCAGCAACAGTTCAAAGTTACGATGGGGCTGAACAAATGGTAGTTATGACCGGTCCTGGAAGTTACAGACGTTGCACCATGTCCACAGTCATGTGATAAAAATTTGGCAGCCTACACCCATTTACAAAAGTAGTGTGTGCTTCAACTCTCCCCATCCACTTATTTTCCCCCCATCTCTGCCCTTTGGGCCACCCTCCACCCTGCTGCCACCTACCCCTGCTACCCCCAACCGACCTTCACTGTCTTCTTCCTCCCACTGCTGTTGAGATGTATCCAGCCAAGGCTTTTTTTTTTTTTTTTTTTGCAAGGCCTTCACAATGTCCCCCATCTCCCCCCCCCCCCAATCTCTGCTCTTTTGGCCACCCTCCACTCCGCTCCCTGCCTACCCCTGCTGCCCCCACTGCTCCCAGCTGACCTTCGCCGTTTTCTTCCTCCCTCGAAGGGCAAGTAGCTACTTTGGCCAGGTGGACCTCGTCAGCAGCAGGAGGAAGAAGACGGTGAAAGTCAGATGGGGCAGCAGGGGGCAGTAGGGGTAGATGTCAGTGGTGAAGTGCAGGGCAGCCAAAAGGGCAGAGATGGCGAGGGAGATAGGTGGGATGGAAGAGTTGAAGCAGAGGGAAGTATGGTGGAGCAGGAGAAGTATGAAATCCTTGCCTAATGACAGCATGGTCCTTGCCTAACAACTGCAACTGGGACTACCAGAACTGCCGTTGCCAAGTGATCATGATGTTTCACCTAATGACTGCTTCGTTTAGCGATGGAAATTCTGGTCCCAATTATGGTCATTAAGTGAGGACTACCTGTAAAAGAATCTTGCAGGTCTGAAAGTGCATCTCTCCCCTCTCACTTTTACAGTCCAAGAAACTAGGGAGGGTCCCTTCTGAAATGTTTGCCATGTCCCTGTTGCTTCTGTGGGCTAAGCTGCCTCTTATCTGACCATTGTCTAGTCTGCTACTGCTGCTCCTTCTATCTCTCAAAGACATTCTTACCACTACAGTATCTTATTACAGAAATCTCAGCAATTTTACCTTTATCTATAATCTGACTCATCCTCCAATATTGAGATCACTTATGCCAAGATTATCTGATTATCTTCAGTAGAGTTGATGGTACAGTGGAATTCTTAGTTAATTTCTCAATTTAGGGTGGAGATGATGTCATGGCCTGTGTTCATGATGATAATGGAAGAGTCAGAATACATCACTTCTACAATGTTGGTCAGTGGGCAAAAGAGATCCAAAGAAATCCTGCCAGAGATGAAGAAGGTATTTTTGAAAACAACCGTGTCACATGTCGATTTAAGCGTCCAGTGAAGGTTCCCAGGGATGAAACTATTGTAGATCTCCATCTGAGTTGGTACTACTTATTTGCTTGGGGTCCAGCAATTCAGGGTAAGTTGATATTTTTGTTTGCTTGATTATACTCCTAGAAAAAATTATGTGGTCTCTAAGAGTCAACACTGACTTGATGGCACATAATCAAATCAATCAATTGATTTTTACTGTATTATTACAAAACACATAGTGGAGGCTAAAATAAACTATACGGTAGGCTTGCATGGTTAAGATTTGGCATGATTATATGCTGATTTTCTATTATTATGAGGGGGAGAGACCTGGATAAGGTTGCTGATATATACTCATAATAAAACAACCAATCTGGTCTTAGGCAGGATTTGCAAATTGTGCCAAGCTAAAGTTTTGGCTTAGTGTATTATTATAAACAAATTTCTCCCAGTCTACAGCCCCACCCATATATGTGATGAGGCCTGACTAAATTTGAGTAAATTTAGGACCCTGAATTGTACTCCCAGTCAAGAGGTTCCTCATTCCTGGTCTAAGTCAAAAGGAATGACAAACCAAGAATAGAATGTGACTCTGAATGCAGGATAAAGCTAGGCATCAAACTCTGCATTACTGTATACTCAAAATTTGAGTCTCCTCTTCCCCAAAATATTCCATTTGTGTTAAATAGGAACCAGTTGGAGGAATATAAGCAGGTGATTGATCAATACGAATTTCCAGACCTTCTCCAATAGTATTTATTTATTTATTTATTTATTGCTTTTAAAATAATAACAGAAACAGAAACAAAAAGAAACAAAGAACAGAGGTAATTGTAATGCAAATACATACATTTTAAAAAAAAAACACATAAAAGTGCTTAAAAAGGTGAAAAAATGTAACAGAAAAAAGAAACGAAACAAAGTATAATATATCATTATAACAAGTTACAATTCTATATATACTTATCTAATGTAAATATTATTCAAGTGCTTATGTATCAATTTCTAATACATTTTTATAACTATCATTCTTTTAACCTATTATATTTTGTATAAATGAGTTCCATATCTCATTATACTTGTCCATACAAGGTCTACATCTATAAGCAATTCGCTCATAGATGGCAAGTATAATCAGGCCTTCAATCCATTGAGTGAATGGGGCCATACATTTATCTTTCCAATGCTGCAATATCAGTCTTTTGGCCACAGTAAGGGCATGGAGAATCCATTTACAGTGTCCAGCTGTCAAATTCCATGTACTAGGTATGTAATTCAAGAGAATATTATCCTCTGAAAATTTTAGCTTTTGTTGCACAGTCATATTTATATAGTCTATTTTTTTTAATCTGGTCAATCATGTCTGATTCTCAGAGACTGCCTGGACAAGTCCCTGCAGTTTTCTTGGCAAGGTTTTTCAGAAGTGATTTGCCTCCATTACTTTCTCCCAAAACTTAGTAAATATAGGACATTGTAAAAACATGTGTTTTAAAGAAGCATTATCCTTATTACATCTCCAACAAAATGCTGTCTTGGACAGTCCTTTTCCATACAAATGTAATGGAGTCCAATAAATGCTAAATATTATTTTTTGTTGTAAAAGCCATAGTTTAAGGTCCACTGACACTCTTGCTATAGAAGTTAAGACATTCTCCTGTTGTCTAGGCAACATAGGAGCCTCTAATTTTTTATTCCACTCATTTCTTAGCATCTGCATATCAAATTGATTTATTGATAACAAATATCTATAAAAACTAATGGTAGGTTTTTTTAGTTTAAAGGATTTAACAAGTTGTTCTAGTATCTCAGATATCTCAGAAAATGCTGCTGGTCCAAACAATGTTGTTAAAAAATGTTGTAGCTGTAACTATTGCTTCCATCCAATTTTTTCCATATCATCAACTTTTTCCCAATTTTTAAAGTTGGCTTTCCCCATTAAAGTCACTTTAGAATGGGAAAAGAAGTCAGATCTTTTTTTATTAGACATTCCATTCCATAACTTTCTAACTGACGTAATTGTTTCCAGAGATACTAAAGTTCTAGTGTGCCCAAATCGGAAAATTAACACCAATTGTTGGCTTCCAGTATTTAATGCTTGACAGTAGGTAAGCATGATGATATAGCTCCAGATTCAGAAAACTGAATTCTCCCTCATTAATTGGTAATTGCATTTTCTGTAAAGATATTCTTGGAATTGAAGAACCCCATAGAAATTTTCTAAACAAGGAATTTCTTTCTGAAAATATGTTCCAGATATAAAAACTGGAATTCCTCTCAGAATACAAATTAATCTGTGAATAATATTCATTTTGAGAGTGTTCACCTTTCCTAAAAGGGTGAGTTTTAATGATTCCCATCTATCGATATCTGAAGAAACCTTTCTATATATTTTATATATATTACATGTTACTAACTGAGTTATATCCTTTGGAATACACATACTTAATAACTCCATATTTAATGGATTTGGTACAAATACTGAATTGATATTCCTTAAATGGATGGGTAACCAAATTTTCACCTATTTGCATTAGTTCCAATTTTGACCACTTAATAGAATATCCTGCTATTTTACTAAAGGCATTTATCTTTTGCATCAACACTGGAATAGGAGTAAGAGGTTTAGAAATAAACCAAAGAATATTGTCTGCAAATAAAACCAATTTGTGTTCAACTGAGTTATGTACTACTCCATAGATTTCCCAATGTTGTCTAATAGCACAAGCCAAGGGTTCCACACAGATATTAAAAAGCAATGGTGAAAGTGGACATCCTTGTCTAGTTCCTCTAAATAGCAGAAAAGTAGGAGAAAACATGACATTAATCTTTACTTTAGATGTGGACAACTCATATAATCTCTTGATCCATTTTATAAATTCCAAAGAAAATCCAAATCTATTAAGTATGGCAAACATGTACTGTTTATGAATTTTGTCAAAAGCTTTTTCAGCATCTAATGATAAAATTACAAATTGATCTTTATTTTTATTCAAATCTATTAGATCTACAACTAACCTAATGTCATCTGTTGCTTGCCTAGTTTTTATAAATCCTACTTGATCATTCTTAATAACAAACGATATCACTTGCTGAAAGTTTTGGGAGAAAGTAATGGACTATATAAATATGATTGTGTGACAAAAGCTGAAATTTTCATATGATAATATTCTTTTGAACTACATACCTAGTACATGGAACTTGACAACCAGACAACATAAATGGATTCGTTGTGCCCTTACTATGGCCAAAAGACTGATATTGCAGCATTGGAAAAATAAATATATGGCTCTATCTATTCAATGGATTTAAGACCTGATCACACTTAGTACTTATGAGTGGTTTGCCTATAGATGTAGACTTAGAGAGATCTCTTTGGAGAAGACCCTGATGCTGGGAAAGATTGAAGGCAAAAGGAGAATTGGACGGCAGAGGGTGAGATGGTTAGATAGCATCACTGAACCAATGAGCATGAAACTGAGCAAACTCAGGGAGGTAGGAAGGCCTGGCGCGATATGGTTCATGGGGTCACGAAGAGTCGGGCACAACTTAACGACTAAACAACAACAACAACAATAAATAAATAAATAAATAAATAAATAAATAAATAAAAACATGATAGTCATATAAATGTATTAGAAATACAGGTAGTCCCCGCTCAATGACCGTTCGTTTATGATGGTTTGAAGTTATGATGACCTTGGAAAGGATGCTTTATACCCCATAAAGCACTTCTGGCCATCATAAAATGTCACACTGCCCCCCCTGCAGTCATGTGGCCGCATTTTGGGTGCTTGGCAACCAGCTTGCATTTACAACTGGTTGCCAAGCACCTCGTGATCATGTGATCACCATTTGCAATCTTTTCTGCTGGCTTCCCCATTGGAAGCTGTCAGGGAAGGTTGCAAATGGAGGGGACATGGCAGTGTGCAGGAATGGAGCTCAAATCCTGAAGCTCTGTTCCTCCAGCCCCACCAAGAATTTCCCCTCCACTCATGGAGGGGAAACCCCTTGGCGGTGTGAAGGAACGGAGCTCAAATCTTCAGGATTCAAGCTCTGTACCTTCACACTGCTGAGACATTTCAAAGCTTTCAAAGAGCTACCTGCTGGAAGGATTTCAGCTCTGTGCTGAGCTGAATCCTTCAGCAGGCAGCCTTTTTGCTCCATCCACTTAACCACCTGGGAGATCGCTTAATGACCGCAACCGGGAGTGCCCAGATTGTGGTTGTTGAGTGAAGCGGTCATGTGGATGTCTCGCTTAATGACCGGTTCACTAAGTGACTGAGATTCCTGTCCCAATTGTAGTTGTTAGATGAGGACTACCTGTATATACAGTACATACTAGAATAATGTTTGCATTAGATAAGTATATACAGAATTGTAATTGTTTACTGTTATAATGACATATTAATGTGTGTGTTTTTTGTTCTATTTTTTCACTTTTTTGTTAAAGCACTTTCTATGTGTTTTTTTCCCCCCTTCTCAATAATAATAAAATAAGTTGTACTGACCTGGCAAGACTTTGTGTTTTTGAGAACAGCTTTCTCTTTCTGGAGACCTCTTTAGTAAAATCAGGATAGACTGATACCTTACTTTGGCTGGAACTGCACTTCAATGGAGACTTTACTGATTTCTGGCGAAATATACATAAAATTTCATCTCTTGTGGTAACGCAAAGGAATCGCACAATAATGATGTTAGAACTAGTTCCAGTCTTCCATCTCGTTAAAGGAATTTTAATCACATCATCAATCTTGACTGGAAAGTCAGTTCCCAAAGAGAGGAGCTTTCTGAAAAAATTCTCCATAAATTCAGCCAGGTTT
This sequence comes from Python bivittatus, assembly GCF_059951505.1. Classification (NCBI taxonomy): domain Eukaryota; kingdom Metazoa; phylum Chordata; class Lepidosauria; order Squamata; family Pythonidae; genus Python; species Python bivittatus. The sequence goes on from NW_028277028.1 coordinate 273,876, forward strand.
GGTTGGCCTGGAGGGTTTTCTATGCCAATGACACATAGATTTTTTCTGCGCATTTGTGACTCTAAGTAATTCGTTTATCCAAAATATCAAATCAAATCAAATCAAGGCTTATTGATTAGTCCTAAGGCCTTATCAAAATAACAATTAAACAGTAAATAATTAATAAAACTCTTTACAAAAGTAATATAGCAAACAGATTAAATAAAACATGAATAAAAATAGAGTAATAAGTATAAGTAGGTATACATGTAAGTGAAAATACAAATAATATTTCCATATCACCCCGGCAATTCACTCCAATCGACCCCACATATGTAGATCTCAAACGCATTGCTTTGCTTAAAAACAAGGCTGTGTTATATGTTATTTTTGGGTTTTGACCGCACATAAAATATGTTGCTCTAATATGTGAATCCCAATGAGTCGTTTGTTTAACATATGGGCCAAGATGTAAGCCTCTCACCGTCTTATACAAGTTACAGTCAAATAGTACGTGTGCTATGTCCTCAATTTCAGGTGCTCCGCATATACAAATGTGTTCATTATAAGGGATCCTGTTAAATCTCCCATTTCTGATCATAGTATCAAGTTGATCAAATCTAGCTCATGTGAATGCCTCCCTAAGTTGTTTTGGCATTTGGATTTTTAAGTAATTATCAGTTTGAAGTGTACATTTATAACAACTTAGCCATTTCAAATTGCCAACCTTACTAAGGGTGGTTATATCTTTTTGCACTTCAGTATCCAAAATTCTTTGTCCAGCTCTCTTTTTAGCTTGATCTCCAAGAGCACTGGAGACTGGGAGACCACAATTCCTTATAAAATTTATCAACTGTATGTTCCAAGAGGTCTGTTGTTGAGATTTTATCTGTTCTAATAAACACAATTTGGGAAGTCTATCAGATTCCATTTCATTAATTTTATACCAGTAATTATATGCTCTGATTTTAGTTTATGAATAGATTGTGTAAATTCCCAGTGCAGCTCTAACAGCGGCAGCTGAAGTCCTTTTATCTAAACCCAGGATGCTTCTCAGATTCTATGACTGTGTTTGTTCTATTATTGTTGTAGAATCTAAGTCCCAAACTTCTGCTGTGTATGAAAGCATAGGAATAACCTTAGCTTTATATACTTTAATTATCAGGGTCAAGGAGCCTGGGTAGGTATGAGTTTTTAATTTAAGCAGTAGGTTCATATGTGCCCTTGCTCTAAGCGAGCTCCTTTGATGGTGGCAAATCCAAGATCTGGTCTCAGAGAAAATTACCCCAAGATAGGGAAAGGCTTTCACTTGCTCTATTACTTCACCATCTAATCACCATCTATGTCTCTGTTGACCTTTTCCAAATACCATAATTTTTTATTTTGATTTGTTAATGATTAGAGAATTATCCTGACAATAGGAGCTAAGCCTTCTTAACAACCTGCGAAGTCCCTCTTGTAAATAAGATAATAATATCATGATATCAGCATATAATAAGGTGTTACAATATGTATTTAGGACTTTAGGCATATGTACTGAGGGGTCCTTCATTACTCCCGGCAGGTCGTTGATATATAGACTAAATAACAATGGCACTAATATGCACTCTTGTCTTACCCCTTTATATGTGTTGATCCTGTTTGCCATATCTCTGTTTACTCCAAACCTCACTCTCAGACATGTGCTTGTATATAGAGCTTTAATCAATACTAACAGTCTGTGTTTGATTTTTAGGGCAATCAATTTACTCCATAGTAATTCTCTATTCACCATGTCAAACGCTGTAGTAAAATCAATAAAGGCAGCATACAGATGTCTCCTCTTACCGGCATATTTGGCAATCAGCTGATTTAAAATGAAACAGTTATCAATGGTGGCTCAATTCTGCCTAAAACCTGCTTGTTCTTCTGCCAGGATACCTTTTTCATATACCCAGCTTTCAAGTCTATTCAAGTGTAATTGAGCATATATTTTGGCAACAATATCTATTAAACTAATAGGCCTATAATTGCTAGGGCCCTCTTTATTCCCTTTTTTATACAGTATATAGGCATCACTATTGCCATCTTCCACCCGACTGGGATCTGGCAGTTATTATTTATATGTGTAAATTGACCTGCCAGTAAGGGAACTTTTTAGATAATTTATATGTGTAAATAGACCCACCAGTTAAGGAAGTTTTTAGATAATTCGACTGGCAAAAAATCCTCTCTCGGGGCTTTATTACTCTTTAGACCTTTTATAATGGTCTGTATCTCATTTTCTGAGACAGGTGGCCAGGGCAAAGTAGTTTCAGTAGGTAATAAATCACCGTTTAAAGGCTGTTTTTTCTGCAGAGTCCGTTAAAGCAAATAAACCTCTATAATAATTCTCCCAATCTTCAGCAGAGATTGGGATATCAAATGCAAATCTCCATTCTCTTAAAATTCCTGCCACGGAGTGCCAAAATATAGCCGAATTATGAATTTTTGCTGCTGCCTCTAGTCCTGACCAAATTGAGATGGCATGAATTTTTTTCTTTAATTTTATAAGTTTTTTATATTCACTTCTTAAGGTCAGCATTTCCTCGTGTGTATGGACAGAGAAACATCCCTGAATGTGTCTCATGGCTGACTTAATTTCTTTTTCGTCAGCCGACATTCATTATCAAACCAGGGAGATCTGCCTATGTAAGAGCTTTTCACTAAAGCTTTGGTTGTTAAATGTTTCTTCAACGTATAGCAGATTTGTAAAAGCATTAGAAACTAGCAACCAGTCAGCATTAGGAGATCGAATTGTCTTAACCCAATTAGCCACATTCTCTGCCTTAAGGCTATCTAATATAGCCATAGTATCGACTTTGGCCCATGTTAGTCTTTTGTTTTGACACACCTCATATTGACTAGTGAGCCACCTATCAGTCTTATGAAATAGTCTTAGATCTGAACTACCCATGAAATTCACACTCAGTGGCTGATGGCCACTTTCGCCTCTTAGATGTACTATAATTTCTGAAAATAGGTCAACTTTATTTCACAATTCACAAATGAGATCTAACACACTGCTTGTGTGGGCTGAATGATAAGTGTATGGATATATATAACTATTATCCTTGCCCCCCAAAATTTGAAGATTACATTTAAAAATTATAGAAACTAAATACAGGCCAGCATTATTGCTTTTATTACCTCTTGAGAGCCACTGTGGATTACACTCAAGGAATTCATGTGGAAAACTATTCTTTTGTCCAAAATCATGAAGGGATTATCCTAATTTGGCATTAAAATGGCCAAGTAATATAATTATGGATTGAGAATATAATGATGTTAATTCATCTATTATAATTTCTAAACTTATCCAATAATCAGAATTAAAATAAGGGTGTGTGGGGGGGGGAATATATACATTTACTACTATTACTTCTAAGTCCTTATATCTACATTTCACAGCTAATATGTGGGGAAATCTATCTTCATTATATAATTTCTCTCCCTGCCAGTGGAATTCTTGCTTGATAAGAGTACAAAGGCAGCCAGAGGCTCATCCTTTGTTCTTTAATTTTTGGGCAGGGATATCCCATCTTTGAAATTCCGGGAGTTGTGCAGGTTCATTCTCTCCTGTTAACCAGGTTTCCTGAATAGCTATTATATCAAATTTAGAGAGGAAGCCCGCCAATTCACTGTACACCGTTTCCTTCCATTTAGCTACATTCCAGGACACAATTTGTATAGATCTCATACAGGCAGGATGTTCTAAGTGGGATAGTGAAGTGGGACTTAGAGGTACATTCAGTCAGTTTGTTTCTGAATCTGGTACAATATTATCAGTGCTTCCCAAATAAACATAGTTATTATAAATTTCAACTTTCCTCACCGGAGATTGTATTTGTTGCTCTTCTATACTCAATCCTACCTTCTGATTTTTTTAATTGCTGAGCTTGCATGTGTCTAGCATCAAATTGGGGGTTGGAAACAAAAGGTTGCTTCTTTTCAAGGCCTCCCTTGTTGATTTCCACTTGCAGTAACATAGAGTGACGAGATATAGGGTGACAAGATATAGGTGCTGAATAAAATCTGGAGTCTAGGCCATCCTTGGGTCAGCTGCTAGAGGCAACTCTGCCGGTTGTTCTATCTGATTTTCCGATGCCAAAATATTAAATCTCTGGCTGCAGTTTTACCCTCTAAGTGATTAGTTAAAATTTGTGTTGTAATATCCTGCTGGGTGACCTTTCCTTTTATATGTTTAGGGCTAGTTCGCCTTCTCTTTTTTTTTTGGAGATTTTATTTTTTCAGAGTCTGGGCTTAGTAACAGTTCCATCAAGGAGCAACTTGAGGGGAGTAGGGTATTGAGGGTCTCTGTTGCTTTTGTTACCGATTCCAGCATTGATCTTACTGTATCAATTTTATTTAAGATCAATTGTTGTTCCCCCAGGGGAAGAGTGGCAAACAGATGGGTTAATTCTTCCTCATTTTCCACAAAGTCTTCAAGGGCCTGTATCTCTCCTTTCTGCAAGTCTGGAGCCAAATTTCCATTATCCTTATCTTGTTCTGACCTTATTAGTGTAGGAGAACTCCTCTTTGCAGATAATAAGCAATTATAGTTAGAGTTTTCAAGGTTCGTTCCATCCTCCCTCTCTATCTTAGCTCTCTGCCCAGACTTTAATAAAGGCTGGGTTTGAGTGTTGTGAAAAACATGTATTGGCTGGATATGAAACTTCCTTAGGTAATTTTCAAACTTTAAGAGTATTGATGGCAAAACAAACTTTTCAAACTTTAACAACATTCTTTTGCATCCATGCCTACTAGGGAGCCAGGAGATCTCTGTTATCTCACAGTATACTCTGCAACGCAAAAGTTGTGAGAGGGAGTTCAGTATTACTTTTTTATTATGCCACCTACCCTTGTTCACCGGTACCTCAGCAACTTGAAGTAAAATCTTATGTCTCTGTAATACTAGTCTATCTTTCCTATCCTCTCCATCTATCCAACCCCAGTCCTCCCCTTCTGTCCTTGGATTTAATGTAGATGTCAGCCCATAAAGGTTGCTATTTGCTTTCTTTTCCGAATTAGTGATGTAATCTCCCATTAAAGTCTTTAACTTAACATTAAAGTCTTTTTGTTAGCCTCCAGAAGCTGGTCAAATATAGTGATAACTGTTTGAACTGTTAAGAGGCAAGTCCAGGTCACCTTTAAAATTACTCCTAATATTGTCCATATCGTCCCCTCTGCCTCCTATTAGCACCTCACTTCCACACAATGAAGTTGTACCATCTTCCACATCCCAATCCAGTGTTGAATAGGAATTATATACGGAGGTTGCAAGGGGAGAAGAAGTAAGGTGAGAGGATTTACTCATGTTATCCATTGGCTGTAGAAACTCCTTTATTTTCGGTTGCTTAGAAGTGGTCCTATCTTGTTTATATCTTGACTTATCTTGTTTATAGTTTCCTCTCGGCTGATTTTCCAATATATGTCTCCTTTTAAACTTTCAAGTTCTTTTTTAATCTTACTTTAAGATTTTGCATCTTTAGCTGTTATTGGGAGGTATAGTTCTGTTTTCTCCATTAAATATCAGACTCAAGGGTCCTAAGAATATTTTTAAAACGATGTAATCTAAAAATCTAATTTTAAAAACTACAAAAATCTAAAGAACTTATTCTAAGTGAAACTATCAAAAGATCTAACTAGAATTATCTAAAAAAGAAAATTAAAGAGTTTAGGATAATGAAATTTATAAAAAACAGGAGCTTAAATAACGTGTGTTGCTCCTCCAACTGCTGGCTCACCTCCCCTTTATCCAAAATATTATGACTGGCTTGAGTAATTGTCTCATTAGCAGCTAGCCAAACTCCATAACGAGCCATTTTTTCTTGCATCTGTTTTAAATCACTTTTAAGCTCAGCCAGATCTTATTGGATTGGCTTCAAGACTTGTACCTGAACCAGGATTTCTTTAAACAAAGTATTAGAAGAATCCGCTTCCACCATCTTTCCCAGCTCAGCAGATAGTGGCACAGAAATTAAGCTAGCTGTTGAATGTTTGTGTCTAGCTGCCATTCCAATAGCTCATTAAAAACAAAAATATGTAATGAAAAGTTTTATTTACCTGATGATCAAAGCCTTTATCTATACAGTCCGATAATTCAGAAGTTTGAAAACACTTTGATCAGGGGAGAGGTGTGCAACTTGCAGCACCATCCCAAACTGGAAATCTCCAGTCCTTCTCCAGTAGTTGCCATTTCTTTATAGAATTAATGCAAGGCATTTCCATATCACTTCCATTCCTTAATTTCATAACGGGAGTTGGAAGATAATCTAGAGAGTAATGAGAATAAGGAGGGAAATCACTGCTTCATCATTCCCATGGAAAAGAGAAATAAAATAAATTGTTTGTATGCCATCCACATCCTTGTTTCATGTTGTGTGTATTTGAAAAAAATGTGGTTTCTCTGAAAGAGTGAGCTGAAAAGATGTCAAACCATTTTTTCCTCTTGAAAGGTTTGAAGTCACAGAAGCTAGGAGGCAAGGTAAGGAAGAACCTCCTGCAAATAGGGAACGATACTTATTTATTTATCATATTTATATAGCCACCCATCTCACACAAGGTGATTCTGGGCGGCATACAACAGTTAAAAAAATAAATACATAAAAACAATTACACATTAAAAAAACTGCCCACAAGCTCTAAAGATCTGTTATAATGATTTTTTTAAAAGACCAGTTTTACAATGGTTTCAAGTATAACTAAGAAATAAATCATCTTAGCTTGGAACATAGCCAACATCAAAGATCGCAAAACTTCAGACCTGAAAGTGGCTATAATCTCACTTTGCCTACATGCTGTCAAATCTATCCTCAGCTTTGGGCAGCTCTTTTGTCCTACCTATATCTTTTTCTGCGGTGAGAATATTCCAAAATATTCTATACTTACAGTCATGTGAAAAAGAAAGTATACCCTCTTTGATTTCTATGGTTTTACATATCAGGACATAATAAAAATCATCCGGTCCTTAGCAGTTCTCAAAAGTAGGTAAATACAACCTCAGATGAACAACAACACATGACATATTACACCATGTCATCATTTATTTTACAAAAAGAAAGCCAAAATGGAGAAGCCATGGGTGAAAAACTAAGTATACCCTTATTGTTTCCATAGGTATGAAGAGGCTAAGTAGCAGCCAGGTGCTGCTAATCAAATGCCCTTGATCAATTAATCATCAACAAGTATGACTACCTCAGTAACAGGCGAAGTTCTAGGAGTTTGCTGGTCTTGACCACTGAGGTGTGTATTAACACAATGCCAAAGAGTAAAGACATCAGCAATGACCTTAGAGAAGAAATTGTTATTGCCCATCAATCTGGGAAGATTCTGTTATAAGCTAATAAAGGAGCTGAACTGATTCTGGACTGTCTTGCTGTTGTTCTTGGGCTGAATCTGACATCAATCTCGCCAGACTAATTCTAATCCCCAACAACAGCAACTATAACCATGATGCCCTTAGGGAGGGGCCAGTCTCCTTCTCTTGACTTTCCCACACTCCAGCTGGGGGCTGAGGAGGTGCTTTCCCTGGAACCTCTCTTCCCCCTCCTGGCAACCTTGAAGCTCCATTCCAGAATCCTCCCTGCTCATGTCTTCCATCACAGGTGTTGTGTAGTACTGCTGATATGGATTCTTTCACTAGTTCACTAGATGTAAAGAGTGCTGTGACATCAAATGAAACCACATCTTCATCTATGTGTACATCTTTGATTTTCTGGAGGCATTGTAGTGAGGAGTTGATAGAATATTCACTCTTCTCTATGAGATGTCCAAGCTTTTTTGTCAGTTCTTTCACTGTGTTGTATGTTGGAGTCCCTGGTAATGATACATTGGTTGGAGAGGTATGTCAGGCTTGTGTATTTTTGGTCATCCATAGAAGTGTGGGAGGATGGGTCCACTGCTTTTCATCCGCCACTGTTCCTCTTTTGTGATCTGGCCTTTCTTAGATTGTTACAAAAGATCACAAATAAGATAAGCAGAGATTACCACCAGGCACACAATCAAGCAGTAAACAATACCCTAATCAAGGAACTACCAGAGGGGGAAAAAAATAAATAAAACAAAACAAAACCCATACCCCCACCAACACTGGCAGGGCATGCCACAGTATATAAACAGAGAGCAAACCCCATCCCATTCTAGCACTGAAGATGTTACCTAGCCAGGTAATGAAATGTTTGCAAGAAAAGAACCAAGCTCAGAGAACCCCAAGGACTCCACGGTTCAACCCTGAGCTACACATATTTGCTTCTGTTAGTTGCCAATCTTCCCAGGAGTGGATGTCCCAGCAAATTCACCCCAAGGTCAGACTGTGCAATGCTCAGAGAAATTGCAAAAAATCCAAGAGTTACATCTCAGACTCCACAGGCCTCAGTTAGCATGTGAAATGTTAAAGTTCATGACAGTACAATTAGAAAAAGACTGAACGAGTATGGTTTGTTTGGAAGGGTTGCCAGGAGAAAGCCTCTTCTCTCTAAAAAGAACATGGCAGCATGGTTTAGGTTTGCAAGGTTGTATCTGAACAAATCACAAGACTTCTGGAACACTGTTCTTTGGACAGATGAGACCAAAGTGGAGAAGTTTGGCCATAATGCACAGTGCCACGGTTGGCAAAAACCAAACACAGCATATCAGCACAAACATCTCATACCAGCTGTCAAGCAGGGTGGTGGAGGGGTGATGATTCGGGCTTGTTTTTCAGCCACAGGACCTGGGCACCTTGCAGTCATTGAGTCAACCATGAACTCCTCTGTATACCAAAGTATTCTAGAGTCAAATGTGAGGCCATCTGTCCGACAGCTAAAGCTTGGCTGACACTGGGTCATGCAACAGGACAGTGATCCTAAGCACACCAGTAAATCTATAACAGAATGGCTGAAAAAGGCAAGAATCAAGGTGTTGCAATGGCCCAGTCAAAGTCCAGACCTCCACCCGATTGAAATGCTGTGGTGGGACCTCAAGAGAGCTGTGTGTAAACAAATGCCTGCAAACCTCAATGAACTGAAGCAATCTTGTAAAAAAGAGTGGGCCAAAATTCCTCCACAACAATGTGAGAGACTGATAAAGTCATACAGAAAACAATTACTTCAAGTTATTGCTGCTAAAGGTGGTTCTACAAGCTATTGAATCATAAGGGGTACTTAGTTTTTCACCCTTTCATAATCTACCCTTTCTAATCATCAAACCCATAAATCACAAGTACATTTTTTCTGTTTTCAGCAAAAAATCCATAAAGGGGTTCCAGTCACTGACAAATGTAGTTACTGTCTTTTCTTTAATTAAATAAGTCAATTTTGCCATCTCTGCAAGTTCTGTCATCTTCACCAACCATTCCTCCATTGTAGGTATTTCAGAGTCTTTCCATCTTTGTACATATAATAATTTTGGTTACCATGTACAAAAAGAATTGTCCATAAGTCTTTTCCAGTTGTTTGTCCATTAGTCCCAGCAAGGAAAGCTCTGGTTTCACTTGAATATTAGTCTTTAAAATTCTATTCCTATATGTATTTGAACCCCAACATTTCTAGATTTTTTGCAAGCCTACCAAACATGATAAAATGACCCTTCATGTTTTTCACATTTACAACATAAATTTGAGGTACCTTTACACCTTCTAGAAAGCTTTTTCCAGTGTCATATACCAATGGTACATCATTTTATAAAGTTCTTTTTTAAATTGTAACATAATGTAAATTTCAGTCCTTTCAACCACAGATTTTCCCATTGATCCATCTTATATTATAGCCAAAGTTTTTAGCCCATTTTATCATTCACTCTTTATCTTGTTCTTTTTCCATCTCAAATCTCAGTAAAAACTTATACATTTTAGCAATTACATATTCATCATTAGCACATAATTCACTTTCAAATTCTGTCTTATGTTGTATAATTCCAAGTGCCCTTTCATCTACTTTAAATCTTTCTCTCAACTATACATATGAGAACCATTGAAAACTGAATTCTTCATCAATCAGATGGTCTTTTGACTTCATCTTACATTCTCCATGTTCTTGTTCTAACAACTTACAGTATGTCAACCATTTCTCTTTACCTACTGTTTTTTTCCTATAAAATGCTTCTTGTGCTGAGATCCACAAAGGTGTTTTCAAGTACAACCTGCGTTTGTGTCTATTCTGTATTCTCAATGTCTTTTGACATAATGATTTTTAAAATCTACCTTAATTTTATCATACCATAAAAAAAAACATGCCATCCAAATCTCTGATCATGTTCTTCCAGTTCTAAAATCCTCTTATTTCTCAGCAACACCCATTATTTCATCCAAACCAAACTGCAAGCTACAAAATACAGTTTCAAATCAGGCAGTCCCAATCCCCCTCATTCCTTTGCATCTTGAAGAATTTTAAATTTGACTCTTTTTTTTTCTGTTGCCATATAAACCTAGATATATCTTTCTGCCATTGCTTAAATGTACATCAGTTGTTAAAATAGGTATTGTTTAAAACAAAAACATATTTCTAGGTAAAACATTCATTTTTATCAAAGAAATTCTCCCCAACAGTGACAATGGTAATTTTTCCCATCTTAATGCCCTTAATTTCATTCCATATCTTAAACATAATTATTTTGAAATAACATACAATTCATATTGGTCATAGTAATACCCAGGTATTTTACTTTTTTCTCAATCTGAAAACTAGTTTTTGCAATCAATTCTTTGTGATCTTCCATCTTCATATTTTTGTCAACATCTTCATTTTTTTATTATTAATTTTAAATACAGTTAATGCACCAAATTCCTCTAACCTTTCCACTGATATCTCCATTCCTTCCACAGGATTTTCCAAAATTAGAACCAAATCATCTGCAAATGTCCTTTTTTAACCTTCACACCAGCAATTATCTTGTCTTATGTCTTTATTCTTTTTGTTTTATTGATTAGTCATTTGACTATAGGATAAAATAGACTATAGTGAGATAAAATAGATAAATGTAGTAAGGTAAGATAGAGCAAGGATAAAAAGTAGGATAACATAGTATAAGATAAAACAGAGTGCAGAAATATGTAATAAAATGAATATTAAAATTTGAAAACAGTATGTGTTTAGGTGAATTAATCACCTTTGCATGCAACCCCAATGTGTTCTATAAAATGTGTTCTCTGTTGGACAGCCCTAACTATAAATTTGACAATTCTGGTGGCTACATATTTGTTTGTGCCCTGGAGGAAATAAGATAATCTTTTGTTAGAGTCCCAATATATGGTTCTGTCAAGTAGTGTCTGTAAGTACTGTTACACATGCTGCTCCCAGGTTCGGCTTATGGTCACTCACACACACACTCACAGCCTGTTGAGGCACGCAGATCTTGTCAGCCCCCCTTGCTTTCTACCTGGGTTTTCCAGATAGGTGCGGCTGGAGCAGAGAAACACACAGCCCTGGTCAACAGCCGGGAAATAATAGGGATACACACAAATCACTTCCAACCGAACACTGAGGCACAAGAGGTTCTTTGTAATACACGAAGACCCAGTGAATTTAAAGTAACAGCAAAACTTTACTGGTTGCAAGGTACATTTGCTCTTTCTCATACACACACACACACGCTCTTCCACACTTACCCACGTCCTTCCCAACTAGGCTGCCAGGCACTAGCTAGAGGGACGGAAGCCTCCAAGTCTGGATCCAAAGGTGACTCAGATTACTCAGCTCAGACTACTCAGACGACTCAGACGACTCAGAGTGGGCGGGCTTTGGGACCCCTTTTATCCCCAAAAGTCCTTGCTTTGTTGATTCACAAGTCTGGCAGTTGTTGATGGGATTGGGGTTTCCATATGCTCAGGCCCAACTTTTTTTCTGGTTTAGGTCCTTTGTTTTTTTCCTTAACGACTTGCTTCCTTCTTATCTACCTCCCCGAAGGGATCCCATAGATAGGTTTCCTGGCTTTTGTCCTCTCTGCTTACGTGCCTGCTTCATCTTTAGGTTATGGCAGCTTCAGCCTAGTCTCACATATTCCTCCCCTTGGCATCAAGTTAAACAGGAGATGCCACAAAATGGGGCTCACTCATCACCCACTCAGAGCATTACAGGGTTTTTTAGGTATTCTTGCCAATAGGTTTGCTGTCCACTTGACATGGAGATACAATATTTCCGGAAAACAATTTTAACACATTGAAAGATTGAGGAAATTAATATAAAGACAAATAATACAAACAGCAAGGTCTGAACAATTTTCCTTCCCCAGGATCCAAAGTCTGGTAACCAAGATGTGAGCCATGACCAGCTCCATCCCTCTGGATCTTGGGAGATGTGAGAGGCTAGAATTTTAAGCTTGGCTAGTTTTGCCTCAATGTAGTTCTCATTGTTGGTTAGGTTAAAACAACAAAGACCTTGAAAGGATTCACAGCCCTGTCCTGCCCTTAATAATAGTCAATAGCCACACAGTTTTGGAGTACTGCAGCCCTGATATCAGTCACTTCTTCAGTTAGAGCTGCAATAAGGGAGGATGTGAGGTTGACACTTTTAGCTAGGATACAGGCCACTTTCCTTAGGTCCATATAGGTTATTTTGCTCAGTGCAAGGACCCCCACCACGGAGAGGGCCAGAGCCATGACTTCTGTTTTGGATAAGAGTGTCACGTCACTCTCACAATCAGATGATAGTTCCCTTTTAAGTAAGATGGGTTTACTTGCATGGGAGGCAGGGCATATAAAGAGGTCAAACACCCAATGGCACAAGGCTCCCCTGAACTGTAGGCTGGGACATGAGTATAGGCCTCATGCCCACATAACCAAAAGAAACCTTTAGGTAAAAATAAAGGGGTGGAGGCACAGGAGATATTGTGGACCTTTTCACAAGTAAAAACAGGAGAATTGGAGGGCAGTGGGTGTTTATGATTCCCAAGGTTAGTGAAATATACACATTGAGTTGCATTGGTTACCCCTAAAAGATTCAGGGTCATTCTCCTCTGGTTTGTCCATGGTTTAGGTTCTGGAGAAGATCCAAAGTGAAAGAACATTCCCTCCCACGAGTCATTAGTGAAATTCTTTAAAGCAGTAGCATCTCTTAATGTCTCTAGGCTTGAGGGTATTCCAAAGAAGCAAGTGGATGTGACCCCTCCCACTGTCAAAAGTCACCCTACGCAAAAAGCTGAGCTGTTCATAGCTGTTTGTGCCAGTTCTACAAAAAAATTGTTGTTAGAACTGTGCTGCAGAGCTTCTAGGCATTGTCCCAGCAGGAGAATTTGGATGTAGATCTTCATGCTTGGATCCTATGGATAAAATCAAAAGAAGGGGGGGGGACAAAAGAGGGAGTGGAAGACAAAAGCAATCTAGCCTATTTACACAGGTTACACAGGCTTGACTTGGGAGCGGTGCCACCATCTGTTTGTGTCCAGGTACACTAGATGGGGTGAAATCACATCAAGGACTGTGTGTGGTCCCTTCCATCGCGGTCCCAGGGCTCCTCCTGGTTTTCCTTTTTTCACCATAACTTGATCCCCTGGTTTAATGTCACTTGGGATAATTTTGGATTCTTTGGAAGCAGCATTAGCTTGTTCCAAGGCTTTAGCCATGTCTGTTCTTACTTCTGCTAGGTTTTTAAGCCATTCAGGATTCCAATCCACATATCCTCCCCTGGTTTCCCAGTGCACCCCAAGGTGCATAGGGAAACCAAACAGGATTTCATAGGGGCTGTATCCAGTTGAGCTGGAGATAGAGCTTCTGATGGCTGCTAGAACAGTTGGCAGAAAGTCTGCCCACGCTTGTGGGTGTTGGAGACAGAGTTTCCTTAATGCTGTCTTAATGGTACCATTCATGTGTTCACATTTCCCACTACTCTGGGGCTGGTAAGCCACATGTAGTTTACACTGGATTCCTAACTGTGAGGTGAAAGCTTCAAAGAGTTGACTAACAAAAGAAGCGCCCCTATCTGTCGAAATCTGGAATGGCAGGCCCCAGCGACAAAAGACCTGTTGGTACAACAACCTTGCAGTGGTGTCTGCAGTATTATTGCGTGTGGGGAAGGCTTCCACCCAGGCAGAAAATCCATCTACTACTACTAAGAGATGTGTACAACCATCTCTAGTTCTTGGTAATCCCTCAATGTAGTCCAGGAAAATTGTATGCCATGGACCAATCTGTCTCTGGCCATAAAGGGGGAGTTGCAACTTAGAGTAGTCCCGTTTCTGGACTTGGCATTCCAGGCAATTAGCAACAATGTGCTGAACCATTTGTCGCTGATTGGGCCACGTTGCAACTTGACGTACCTTTGCCAAGGTTTTTTCTACACCCTCATGGGCCATGTTGTGCAAGTCCAAAATAATCTGTTCCTTTTCCCCCAACTTACTTATCACTGCTAAGGCACGTACTTGTTGGGCAACCTCTTTCATATAGGCATCTGCTTCTGCATTTTTGGAGAAGAACCAAGTGTCTAAACCAGTGTGAGCCTTAATCCAATATATGGAGCCATTCAGGCGCTGCCAGTTATATATATCTTGCCATATCTCTGAATGTTTTAGCAATTTGCCAGAAGCTGACACCCACTGATCCCTTGCCCAGTATTGCATGTAGTGGGTAATCCCTTTCATAACATACTCACTATCTGTGACTATGCAGACACTTTCCCTCTCTTTATCTATCACATATTGCAGTACCTGTTGAACAGCCACTAGTTCTGGCTCTTGTGCACTGTAAGAATTTGGTAAAAGAGCCCCTAATTTTAAGCCTGTGGTAGAAATGGCTGCCCAAGAGGTATATCTGGTCCCTTCCTCCCACCATGAAGCCCCATCAGTAAACCAGATTTCCTGGTCTGGAGTGAGAGACGATAAAGGGGGCATAGGGTTTTGGGCAGCCCAATCTCTGAGCAAGCAGTCATGCTGCGTGCTTTGTTCCAGAATGGAGGCAGAGAGCAAATCGGGCTTGGATAAATTCTCTAGGGATACCCCTCTTTGAGTTAAATAAACTGTCTATTGAGCGAATTTTTGGTTAGATGCTGTGGGCATATGGTTTGCTTGTAAGATGTATTTAAGAGGAGAATGGGATCCCTGCAAAATTATAGGTGATGTGCCTGTAAAAAGCTCAAAGGTTTGCAATGCCCACACAGCAGCTGCACAGGCCTTCTCACATGGTGTGTATTTTTGTTCTGGGCCAGTAAGAGTGCGTGAATCATAGGCAACAGGTAGTAACTGACCATCCTCCCCCTTTTGAAGTAGCACAGCTCCAAAAGCATGATCAGAGAAATTGGGCCTGATCCAAAAGGGAGAATTAGTCTCTGGGTTGTGAAGGGCAGGATTCCTTCCCGCCCAAAGTTTTAGTGTTTTAAAAGCATTTTCTTGCTCTTCTCCCCACTCCCATGGTTGTGCCTTCTTTAGCAATTTGTACAAGGGTCGGGCCAAGTCTGCAAAATTAGGGATGTGCTGGCGAACAAAGTTAAAAGCTCCCAAGACTGTTCTGAGGGATTTCAAATTCTTAGGAGCTGCCATGGAGGTCAGGGCTTTGACTTTGTCTACATCAATCCTCCGCCCTTCCCGTCCAATGTTTACACCTAGGTATTTTACTTCCTGTTGCACTAATTGTGCCTTCTTTAGGTTAACTTTAAATCCAGTATCCCTGATCTTCTCCAGCACCTGAAGGGTGCGATGTTTCACTTCTTCCTCTGTCTCTCCTACAACTAAAATGTCATCAACATAAGAGTGAACCTGTTCCTGATCTTCTGGCAAGAGCTCATCTTAGATCTGAGTGACATAATAGTGAGCAATGGCTGGGGAATTATGAAATCCTTGAGGTACTCGTGTTGGGACATACTGTTGCCCTGGGAAAGTGAAAGCAAATCGTGCTTGACTTTCTTCTGTTAAGGGCAGGGCAAAGAAGCAGTTAGCTAGATCAATTACACGAAACCATTTAAATTTGGGCCCAATTCTGCTGAGGAGATTGGGCATGCTGGCAACTATGGGGGCCATCTGGGGGGTCCGATCATTAATTTTTTTGTAATCAACCACCATCCTATAAGTTTTTCCATCTGATTTCAAAACTGGCCACAGGGGGCTATTGAAGGGGCTTACTTGTTTTTTTAGAATGCCTTCCTTCTCTAATTCGCTAATAATCTCTGCGATCCCTGCTTCAGCAGCCTTTGGAAATGGGTACTGTTTCTGGGGGGGTACAGGGGGCCCAGTGATCTCTACCTGTGCACTAACATGTTTCCCACATTGGCTGCAATGGGCTTGGTTAACCCCTGGAACTAAAGCCTCCCAGTCCAAGATCTGTGAGGCAGAGAGGGCTGCAATGGATATTTGCTTAGAGATAGGAGCATGCCCCATCACTCCTGGGGCTAATTGGTATAGGCATCCAGAATAGGGGTCAAACCAAAATCTGTTTTCTATTAGCCAATCTTGTCCTAGTATTAGGTCCTCAATACAAGAGGAGTCCCAAATGACTTTAAGTGGGACTTCAACCCCAGCTACTTTGATCCACAATTTATAGCAAGCTAAATTCTTTCGCTCTCCATTGTAGGAGGTCACCAATAAAGATGAAATCTGCTTGCCACCTAAAGGAAAGTGTTTAATAACAGAAGTTTCAGCTCCAGTGTCTAATAGAGCCTGTTTAGGACCATTGCAGGTTAAAACAGAAAGGTAACTTCTCACACCTTTAGGGTCTTTCAAAATCTTTCCCTGATACTGCCAGTCAAGACCCATGTGTTTACCTACCACAGCAGCGGGGCAGCCCTAGAAGTTTACTAAGGAGGGGTCTGAGGTTGCAGTTTCCTCAGGGTCTGAGATCGCAGTTTCCTCTTCTCCCTTTACAGCTAGGACTGAAACTTTTCTTAAAGCTTCTGTTAATTGTTTCAGTTCCTGCCGGAGCAGCGAAAAAGGTTGCTCTTTCTCCTTAACTTTCCCTTCATCTTCCTCTTCTGATCCATGCTTTCCTCCCTGATTTCTCTGTAACTGCTCCACCCGCTCCTTCAAGCTTCTAGTAGGAGCCCCATCCCATCTCTCCATGTTTGTCTTTCAGCTTTCACCACACTTGCACACGCTCCTCTCCATTCCCTACTCTCTGCCCCTGATTACTCCACAAATTCCTATTCCTGCTGTCTCCCCCACTTCTTTCCCACCTATCTTGTATTATTCGCACCTCCCCCACAGTCTTTACTTTACTTTCCTCTCCAACATTTCCAACAGCTTTCCTTGCTTCTCGCAGATCTGTTTCCAAGGTGGCCAAGTCTAATGGGTAAGCTACATCCACTCGCCCAATCCAAGCTCGCTCGGGGTGCTGCAGCCCACCCAGCACGCCTTTTAAAGACTGATTGCTCCAAGGGCGCTGCATGATGTCACCCATCGTTTGCCCTTCATCCCTGTTATTAGGTGGCTCTGTTCTGGCTATGAATTGATACCATAAATAGCGATGGCAAAATTCTAAAGGGTCCTCTTTCCCCTGCCGATCCTCAATGGCTTTAAGCCGTAATTGGGTACCAATCATTAAATCCTGCACCATGTTTTGGAGACCCTGTAAGACACTAAGGCGGTCACCAGGATTGGGGGGATTAGGATGTCGCCGGTATGTGTGCCACTTAGTGCGAACTTCAGGGTATGTTAATATGACCCGCTCAATCTCTTGGTCAGACAAATTGACAAAATGAGTTGATGTAGCCTCCAGGTCCATTTGAGAGGGTCAGGGCTCAAGGCCCCCAGATCTGTAACAATCTGTTTCAGCTCTCCTCCTGATAAAGGAGTATGAGTGACTACTTGTTCCCACTCTTCCCATTGCTGGTTTTGGGCATTTCTGCATCTTGTTTGTGCTTGGGTTTCCACTACTGCTATTGAAGCCTCAGGGAGGTTGTGGCTTAATTCCTCAAAAGGCTCCTTCCCATCAAAGGGAAAGTCTGGGGTTTCATCTAGGTCTGAGCCTGTTAAGCAGGCAATTTGGTAAGATTGCTGCCTTATTTGTCTGCGTAGTTCCTCTACCTTTCCACATTCTCCACATGCTCTGCCCTTATTCTTAGCAGAGGTCTGCATAAGGTCCTTTAAAGCTTCAATTTTTAGTTCTTGTGCAGCATGCTTTTGTTGCCATTCCTCTTCCCTTTCTACACTATCCTTCAGTTGAGCCAAGGTCTCTCTTAGTTCCACCATTTGACTCTTTTGCAGCTGGTAATCAGCCTGCAAAACATGGTGGTATTTTTGAGTTGTTCCAAGTCTCCTTTTAAAGAGAAGTTCTCTGACCGCAACTGTGTGAGGAGCTGATCCATCTGGGACAAGCCAACTCCCAATATTACTGCCAACACTCTAGGTAAATCTCTCTGTTTCTTCCCTCCTCTTAATTTGTACAGCTTTCCAAATTCTATCCTAACGTCCCTCCCTGAATACTCTGACTTCATTTTCTCCTGCAAGTCACCAAGAGGCAATCCCAACTTCTTAACAAGTTTCTCCATCACTTCACAATATACCAAACCTATTTCCCCCTCCTCAGAATTCTCCAGTGAAGCTGTCGCCTGGGAGGCAGGCAGTGACAAAGCACCCTTTTGTTGGGCATCTCCAAATTTCCACAAAGGCATAACTAATCCCTCAAATAATAAATTCAAAGGGTCCAAACCGTGAATCCCACTGCTGACACCAATAAGAATGTTACACACGCTGCTCCCAGGTTCGGCTTATGGTCACTCACACACACACTCACAGCCTGTTGATCTTGTCAGCCCCCCTTGCTTTCTACCTGGGTTTTCCAGATAGGTGCGGCTGGAGCAGACAGACACACAGCCCTGGTCAACAGCCGGGAAATAATAGGGATACACACAAATCACTTCCAACCGAACACTGAGGCACAAGAGGTTCTTTGTAATACACGGAGACCCAGTGAATTTAAAGTAACAGCAAAACTTTACTGGTTGCAAGGTACATTTGCTCTTTCTCATACACACACACACACGCTCTTCCACACTTACCCAGGTCCTTCCCAACTAGGCTGCCAGGCACTAGCTAGAGGGATGGAAGCTGCCAAGTCTGGATCCAAAGGTGACTCAGATTACTCAGCTCAGACTACTCAGACGACTCAGACGACTCAGAGTGGGCGGGCTTTGGGACCCCTTTTATCCCCAAAAGTCCTTGCTTTGTTGATTCACAAGTCTGGCAGTTGTTGATGGGATTGGGGTTTCCATATGCTCAGGCCCAACTTTTTTTCTGGTTTAGGTCCTTTGTTTTTTTCCTTAACGACTTGCTTCCTTCTTATCTACCTCCCCGAAGGGATCCCATAGATAAGTTTCCTGGCTTTTGTCCTCTCTGCTTACGTGCCTGCTTCATCTTTAGGTTATGGCAGCTTCAGCCTAGTCTCACAGTATTGAGCCCTTATAGAATAGAAATCTTTATTGTCATTGTACTACTTGTACAACGAAATTAAATGCCACCCCAGTGCAGCTTTAAAAATATAAAAACCATAGAACACATAAAACACGTAACACACATAAAACATATAACACAACCTTCACATTCCATATTGCACAACCCCTGATGCTGCGTTAATACTGCACTATACGATAGAATTCAGTATAGTTACAGCTCTAAGATAGAAGCTATTCTTCAGCCTATTCGTCCTTGTTTTCATTATCCTGTACCGTCTGCCAGATGGTAATAGTTCAAAAAAAGAATGTCCTGGGTGGGATGGATCCTTAAGAATGTTTTGAGCCTTCTTAAGGCAGCGGGAACTATAAAGTTCTTCCAAAGAGGGGAGAGGGCAACCAATGATCCTCTGGGCAGTGATGGTAACCCTCTGGAGCGCTTTCCTATCTGCCACTGTGCAGTTAGCAAACTATACACAGGTGCAGTAGGTCAAAATGCTCTCAATGGTACAGCGGTAGAAGGTCACCAGCAGTTTTTCATTCAGTTGTTGTTTCCTGAAAAGTCTCAGGTAGTATAATCTCTGCTGGGCCCTCTTAACCAAGGCTGCAATATGAACGGCCCAGGTCAAGTCCTCCTTTATAGTAACACCCAGAAACCTAAAACTGGCCACCCGCTCCACTCGGTCTCCATTGATAACCAGGGGCTGGACATCTAATCTATTCCTCCTATAGTCCACTATAAGCTCCTTGGTCTTACTGATATTAAGAGCCAAATTATTGTCTCCGCACCATGAAAGCAACCGGTCCACCTCATCCCGGTAGGCAGACTCATCTCCTTTGGAGGTAAGCCCTACCACTGTTGTATCATCTGCAAATTTAATGATAATATTGCTGAAGTGAGTGGGGGTTCAGTCATATGTATAAAGAGTGTAAAGTAAGGGACTCAACATGCAGCCCTGTGGTGAACCAGTGTTGAGAATAAGAGCTGAGGAGATATAATTGCCTAATCTAACCCTCTGGGAGCGGCCAGACAGGAAGTCCAAAATCCAAGAACAGATTGAATATGGAGACTCAAGATCCATAAGTTTAGACACCAGTCTATGTGGAAGTATTGTATTGAATGCAGAGCTAAAGTCTACAAAAAGCATCCTCACATAGGTCCCCCGCTGTTCCAGATGAGTCAGAGCAGTGTGGAGAGTGATGGCTATAGCATCCTCTGTGGATCTATTAGTTCTATATGCAAACTGATGTTTATCAAATGTATGTGGAAGGCAGGAAATGATGTGCCTACAGACCAATTTTTCAAAGCACTTCATGATGATAGGCGTGAGTGCCACTGGTCTGTAGTCGCTGAGATTGTTAATAGGGAACTTCTTTGGCAGCGGAACAATGATGGAAGCCTTCAGACAGGATGGAATAGTGGACTGGGATAAAGACCGATTAAAGATCTTGGTGAAAACCCCAGCCAACTGGTCAGCACAGTCTTTAAGCACCCGGCCAGAGATGCCATCAGGTCCGGCAGCCTTTCTAGGGTCCACAGCCCTCAAAATACTCCTCACCTCATGCTCCTCCATGGTGAGGCAGGGGCTATATTGGACCAATGGCTGTACTCTAGCTGCCTCTGGTGGCTCCACTTCAAAACGGGCAAAAAAATGATTCAGCTTCTCTACCAATGAAGCATCCCCATCAGCAGAAATGACATTATTCAGTCTATAGTTGGTAATTTGTTGAATCCCCTGCCACACCTGCCTCGTGTTGTTGCTATGAAAATGATCCTCAATCTTTTTATTGAGGCATATAATTGACAGTTGAACAGGTCATGTGGAATGTCTTCTATTTCTGATGCTCCACAAATACATATTTTCTCAGGATATGGCACTTGGTGGAATCATCTGTATTTGACCATAAAATCTAACTGCTCGAATCTTGCTCTGCTAAGAGCTGTCCTATGGTATTGAGTCAAACCCATTATCAAGTATTTTTCTGTTTGGAAGGACGTTTATTTTTGGCCAGCCATTTCAATGACTTGATGTTTGCAAGTGATTCAATATCAGTTTGGGCATTAACATCCAGAACTCTTTGTCTGAATATTGCCTTGGCCTGATCGACTGAGAATAGATATTGTGTGAGAAGCCGAGATAGGCGATGATTTGGAGAAGTTGATTGATCCATGCGGTGGGCTGAAGTGTGGCCATCTGTTCTTCAAGGCACATTTTTGGTAGTCTGTCAGGTTGCATTAAGAGGATTCTCCACCAGTAATTAAAGACTTTGGTTAATGTTAGACTATAAATGGAATGGATGCGGGTTTCATCTCTTCTGCTGCTGGTGTATTCCTCTTGGTTCCTAAAATAGTTCTTAGAAAGCATGCTTGATTTTGTTCCAGTAAGAAGGCCTTTGATAGTCCTGACAAATCTGCACCATATGTTAACATTGGTACAATTTTTGCCTTGTGGGCCTTTAGAGTGGGGAGCAGAGAACTTGGGTGGCTATAACTAAGTAATTTAATTAGCTTTTTGGACCTTGTTGTTGCCTTTATAGAACTTTGTTTGAAGTGCTTAGCCCAAGACCCTGTATCTGTAAAAACCATCGCTAAATATGAGAAGAGGTCTATTTGTTTTATAGGTTCTCTATCCAAGTGCCAACTGTATTTGGGCCATCCTTTTCCCAAAAACTACCACTTTGGATTTAGTCTTGTTAATATTCAGAACATTGGAGTGCAATA
This sequence comes from Python bivittatus, assembly GCF_059951505.1. Classification (NCBI taxonomy): domain Eukaryota; kingdom Metazoa; phylum Chordata; class Lepidosauria; order Squamata; family Pythonidae; genus Python; species Python bivittatus. Next base: position 295,878 of record NW_028277028.1, read on the forward strand.
AGCACCAAATTTCCCCATCAATCTTCTCAGGCCTATTTGAGAGTGTGCCATCAAAACCATGTCATCTGCATACCAAAGGATGTTGATGCGTCTGTTCAGGATTTTTGGCATGTGAACATCTGTAGAGCAGAGAAATCCTGGTATGTCATTGACATAAAAATTAAACAATATTGATGCCAGAATGCATCCCTCTCTTACAAGTGGGTATGCTCTGTGTAAGAGAGCCATTGACTCCAGTACAGACTTTCAGGCATTTATTTGTATAGGGGGCCTTTATCAGGTATAAAAGTCTAGGTTCCATATTTAGCTCAGCAAGCTTCTTCCATAAGAAGTCTCTGTTTATGGAGTCAGATGCTGTACTAAGATCTATGAAAGATGTAAACAAATGTTTACCATCTAAGATTGTAAATTATCTTTGGTGATAAGATGGTGTCATACAAAGCAGTTGTCAATTGTGGAGTACCCAGGTCTGAACCTAGCCTGTTCTTCCACTAATATATTCTTCTCAATTGCCCAATCCTCTATTTTTCTCAAGAGATATTTTGTGTACATCTTAGCTGTTGTATCAATAAGGTTTATGGGTCTGTAATTTTTTGGGTCTTCCTTATCTCTTTTTTTGTGTATGGGAACAATGATGGAAAGTTCCCAACCTGCTGGAATATGGCCAGTGTTGTCTTTATATGTAAACAGCCCTACCAGCAGTGGAGCCCACCAGTCAATGTGTGACCTGAAAAGTTCTGGGGGGTAGGAAGTCTTTATCAGGTGCCTTATTGGGTTTCAGTGACTGAATAATATATTTAACTTCTGTCACTGACATTGGTGGCCAAGGAGGGAGATTATCAAGGGTCAAAGACTCAGTAGTCATGATTTCTGGATGTTCTTGTTTGGAATTGGCAAATAAATTAGCATAAAAGTCCTCCCAAACTGTAGCTGGGATGGGGATATCAAGTAGAAGCTCACACTCCTTCAGCATGCCAGATAAAATATTCCAAAATATGACTGAGTTGGACCCTTTTGCTGACTTTTCTAGCTCAGACCAAACTGTAGCTGTGTGTTGAACCTTCTTGGTAGCTATTAGTTTCTTGTAATTACATCTGAGCTTTAACATCTTGGCATGATTGTTTGGTGTGGTTATGTCTCTATTCAATACTTCTAGAGCTAGAATGAACAAAAGTGGAGATAAAGGGCATCTTTGTCTTATCCTTTTTGTATCTCACAAGGTTTTGTTAATTCTCCATTAATGTTTATTTGTGCCTTTTATAAAGTATAAATTGATTTCACCCATTTAATAAAATTCTCTCCAAAGTCCCTATCTTCCAGAATTTTGAATAAAAAAGTCCAGTTCAATTTGTTAAGTTGCATCTAAAAAAATCAGTGTGGTGTGTTTTTCATTATGTTGTTCTAAATTTTCCAAAATGTCCAATACATTTCTAATATTGTCTCTTAACTGTCTGTTGGATAAAAACCCACATTGATCTTCATGAATAATGTCCTGTAAAATTATTTTCATCCTGTCAGCCAAAATCGTAAATATCTTATAGCCATTGTACAGTAATGATATTGGATGATAATTCTTTGATGAAATCAAATCTTGGCCTTCTTTTGGAATTAATGCTATATTAGTCTCTATCCATCTATCTGGTATTCTTTCATTCTGTAAAATAGAATTCATCATCTTTTGGAAAGGTTGTAGTAATTCATCCTCAAAGTATTTATAATAGGAAGCTGATAAGCCATCTGGTCCTGGTGCTTTCCCTATTTTAGACTTTTTTATCACTTTACAAATTTCCCTTATTGTTGTAGGTCCATTCATAATTTGTTTCTGTTTATCTGTAATCTTCAGGGAATTTTGTTTCTTTAAGTATTCATCAACTTTCACCAGGGAAACCTCTTTATATAATTTTGATGGAATATTTTTTGTATCCTTATGTTATCTGTTGTCTTAGTATTTCCATCTTGTAATTTCAATATTTTTTCTCTTTTTCGTTTCATAATTTATATGTCAACCATTTCCCCGCTTTTTTGCAAAGTTTTTTTGCTTTGCATAATTCATTTTTATTTCCATTTCTCTTAGGTAACTGTTGCTCTAAAAATTTGATTTGTTGCGAAATATTTTTCTTTCCTGGAAATTTCTTTAATTCCTCTTCTTTCATCTATCTTATCTAGAACTGCTTGTGTTTTTTCTGGCCTCTGCTTTTTAAGTTTGATATTATGTTATATAAAATGTCCTCTCATGAAAGTTTTACTCGCTTCCCACACTGTCCTTATATCTGTATCTTTATTAAGATTATTCTGAAAAAATTATTTCAACTTCTTTTTACAGTCGTCTACTATTGCTTCTTTTTGTAATAATGTCTCATTCAATCTCCATCTGAAGGAACTAATTTTCCTTTTAGGGGGGTGGAGCCAAGGCATTAGCCCAGCAACCCATATTTTTTTAAGCTCCTGCCTTTTCAATTTTATGTTATTTAAAAAATAGTATATTTTTTAAAATACACTGTACTAAAATATTTTCCTTCTAATTAATTTTTAATTAAAATAAGTATACTAGGCTACAGTAGATTTATTAGATTTTTACTAGACTTATTCAACTTTTTTTCAAGCCTGATGAATGTGGAGGTAAAAGGTGCAAGTAAAAGATTCTGAGTGGACTTGAACAATATGGAAAGAAGAAAGGGACAACATGGTATCAATCCAGGCTCTCTTTCTTCATCAAAGCCTGCTAAACAGCCAAAGATAGATTAACATTTTATACAAAAGGGATCTGTAAGTAAAACAAATTTCCCTCCTACCTCTAACAAATTTGCAGCCCTTGAAGCACTTGAATGGGGCTTTCAAACAGAACTGGAAAAACAACAGCTGCTATATCTTTCGCTATCTGTCAGGGAAGAGCTAAATGAAAATCTGGTTTCCCTCCTGGTCTCTCACTGTGTCTCCAGTACAACTTGCTAGCTCACCTGCTAACATCAAGGGAAATAAAAATAAGTTTAAAAATAAGAAGCAAAATCAGAATATGGAGAGGCCCCCTTGGGAAAATTCAGTGGAGTTTATGGCAAAGCAATGCCTTTCTACAGCACAAACTGTTATCTCATTATTTGAGCAGCTGGAAGCTATAAAATATGATCTGGAATTGCCAAAACAAGATTTTGAGCATTTTGTTCAAAAATGTGAAGCTAGACCCACCCCTTATTTTAAGCCTTATCCAGAAGCTCCAGCTAAGCCACACATTCTGGACATGCACTCTGATAAAGGGCAAGTAAAACAAACTGACAAAATTGTGCAACAGTCAAATGATTGTATTAATGAATCCTTACTCTCTGACAAGGCAAAGAGTGGTAGCTTCATACATACTAAAGCCTCTTCAGGTACAAAAAAGGAATTTCCCTGCAAGTTAAATCATTCACTTCAGACACCACAAATTGCAGAATACAAAACAAAAGTTATCAATAAACCATGAGAAAGCCAGTTTTAGTTTTTGCCCAACCATCATAAAATTCACAAACGGCAAATAAATTGAGCAGGTATGCACCTACAAATATCTTGGAGTGCAGTTCCATACTTCTCTATCTTGGAATGCATTCTTTTACTGGGCAAGTGTCACACAGCATACTTTTACAGCTATTGTAAGATTTTTACCACTCAAAAGGAGCTCATTATAGCCTTGTAGCTTGCAAACCTCAGTTTCTTTATGGCTCCAAATTTGCTCTTTTGCAAAGTTTAACATTCTTGAAACTATTCAAAATAAGTTTATTAATAAATGGCATCTTACATATAGAGAGGAATAGTCTTGTTGGACTAGTGTCCAACGAGACTATAACTACTGGAGCATGGTTTCTTTTTATTATCTTTTGGCTAAAGTTAATCCTCCTTCCTATTGGTTTTGCCCCATTAGTACTTAAAGATCATTTTAAATCATCATGACTTAAAAAAGCCCTAGATAAAATTTGTTTACTGGGTTTCTCTATGAAAAAATTGTGCTCATTAGGTTTTGATAATGCTAGAATTGCCTTCAAACAATGAATTTAAGATAGAGATCTCCAAACAAATTTAAGCAAGGTGTCACACCCCAATATTTATCATATTCTTCCAAAAGGGTTCGCTCCAGCCTCCTATTTATCATCCATTATCCATCTTTCAGTGAGATGAGTGGTGACTAAATTTGAAATATAAATAAATAAACAAACAAACAAATAAATAAATAAATAAAATTTAAAAATTATGATTGTGAAATTTTGTAAGGCCTTCACTTTAGCCAGATTGGATGCATTGCCCTCAGCAGTTCTTTTTAGACATTTTAAGGGTAATCCTATATACAGTGGTACCTCGGGTTACGAATGGCTCTGTTAACGAACTTTTCGGGTTATGACCAGCTCCGGCTGCAAAAATTTACCTTGGTTTGCCAACTCCGCCTCGGGGTACGAACAGGATACGCGGCTATTTTCCCTCCTGTGACATGGTCCATGGCCATTTTTCCGCCCCTGACACGTGGCCTGCAGCCATTTTTCCGCCCCTGGCACGTGGTCCGCAGCCATTTTTCCGCCTCTGACACGTAGTCCGCGGCCATTTTTCCGCCTCTGACACATGGTCCGCGGCCATTTTCCCGCCCAACATGTGGTCCGCAGCCATTTTTCCGCCCCTGACACGTCCGCAGCCATTTTCCGCCCCTGACGTGTGGTCCGCAGCCATTTTTCCGCCCCTGGCACGTGGTCCGCGGCCATTTTTCCGCCTCTGACACGTAGTCCGCGGCCATTTTTCCGCCTCTGACACATGGTCCGTGGCCATTTTCCTGCCCGACATGTGGTCCGCAGCCATTTTTCCGCCCGACACATCCGCAGCCATTTTCCGCCCCTGACGCGTGGTCCGCGGCCATTTTTCCGCCTCTGACACGTGGTCCGTGGCCATTTTCCCGCCCCTGACACGTGGTCCGCGGCTATTTTTCCGCCCCTGACACGTGGTCCGTGGCCATTTTCCACCCTGACACGTGGTCGTAGGGAGGGGGACTCTCCCTCCAAGCAATAGCTGCCTCCCTGTCCTCCATGCCAGAACGGATTAACGGTAATTACATTGAACCTTATGGGAAAATTTGCTTCGGGTTGCGACCAATTCGGGGTATGACCAGAGTCACGGAACGAATTAACTTCGTAAACCGAGGTTCCACTGTACCTTCAGTTATTCCCATGTGTTGATAACAGAAACTCTAAGCCACATGCTACTATGTTGCTCCCTATATAAGAACTCTAGACAGACCTTCATTTATCCGATCTTGAATAAATTTCCGGATAGGGAGTGTGACTTCTACTTAATGTTGCTTATTTCAGACAAGGACTCAAAATTATCTTCCCAAGTCTCCCAATTTTGTGCTACCATCTGTACAATACACTGCACAATTAATTAAGTTTGGAACAGGCATACCTCGTTTTATTGCACTTCACTTTATTGCACTTCGCAGATATTGCATTTTTTTTTTTTTTACAAATTGAAGGTTTGTGGCAACACTGCATTGAACAAGTGTATTGGCACCATTTTTCCAACATCATTTGCTCACTTTGTGTCTCAGTGTCACATTTTAGTAATTCTCGCAATATTTCAAACTTTTTCATTATTATTAATCAGATGATGATTAGCCTTTTAGCAATAAAATATTTTAATTAAGGTATGTACACTGTTTTTTTAGACATAATGCTATTGCACACTTACTGGACTACATTATAGTGTAAACATAACTTTTATATGCACTGGGAAACCAAAAAATTCATGTGACTTGCTTTATTGCAGTACTCACTTTATTGCAGTGGTCTGGAACTAAACCCTCAATATCTCTGAGGTATGCCTGTACTATTTTTATTCTTTTTTATTTTATTATATCTGTTAATTATTTTTTGTTTGTTTCTGATGTATGTATGTATGTAACACTTCTACTATTAGATATTTTATTATATATGGCCTTGGGGCTATAATAAACTGATTGTGAGAACCGTCAGCAATCAAAATATTAATATAGTAGTTGCTTGCTTTATTTCTGCCATTCTTTAGGAGGGGGAGGGGGGAAGTGAAAGTAGAAGGAACTGGGACACTATCAAAGGCCAGGAAGATGGACTGTTATTGGAGGTTAGGAATGTGCAAGGTCGCACCTCTGTGAGAACCACATTTGGCACCTGAAAAGAGGGGGGTGAGAAATGGGGGTAAAAGTTAAGTGGGAAAAGCGTGGGCTTTAGTTTTAGCAATGCTTTGCTTAGAGCTGCATGTATGTTCCAATAAATGAAACCTTTTTTGAACCTAACTTGGGTTGCATGAGATTTTCTCAATTGGGATTTGAGCATCACAGACCTGACACTGATCTGAAATTTGAAATTTTCCTTTCAAATGTTAAAGTCACTAGACTATGGCCTGAAAAAGTTTTTGGCAATATCTCCACTTTGGTTGTGGGAAGCCAGCAGGAAGCTGCCTTGCCTGACGACCATGGGATTCAGTTAATGACAGCAACCAGGACTACAGGGATTGCTGTCTCTAAGCAATGCGGTTGTGCTTTATGACCGCATAGCTTGGTGATGGAAATTCTGGTCCCAATTGCCATTGTAAGTCAAGGACTACCTGTAATATAGTACTGTACTGTATATCCAAGGAATCACAATAATGAATGAAAACAGTTAAAAATAATTAGCAGTTTCACTTTCAAGTTTAAACTCTGGCTGCAATGAGAAATGATTACATAAATGATAAAAATTCACATGTAAAATTTTCCATGAAAATTAGCTGATTTTGCTCAGCAGTATAAGAAATGTTAGGAAATGTAAATTATTTCTGTGATAAAGACCCTGTAGGCAGGTAACTTCATTGTGTTCCTTGTTTACCTTCAAAATACTTCCCACATCTGCTACAAATTGTTCATCAGAATTTTTAATCTGAGTAATTTTTGCTTCATTGAATTAATTACTAGACTTTTCTTCCCTGCCATTTTTGATCTAATGCAGTGATTCTCAACCTTTTTGAAGCTGCCGCCCCCCTAAGGAGCAGAAAATTTTTCAATGCCACCCTTTGGGGGGGAGAGTTACTGAATTATAAAAGGCAAAAAATTTAAGTAATTTTTTTCAGTAGACTTACACACCAAATTTGTTCGATTTAACTTGATACTTTTGCCCTGGAAGGTAATTGCATTCCTTTTATTAAAATTAAAATGACTAATGCAAAAAAAATGAAGCGAATGAAAAGCAACTCAAGAAACACGGGTCAAATCAAACATTCATATTGAAAGGACACTCAACGCACGCACTGCGATTAATCGCGCGGGAAGACAGCTGACGCACGCGCTGCGATTAATCGCGCGGGAAAACAGCTGACGCATGCGCTGTGCTGGTTGGGATTGGAGAAGAATCGTAGTGTCGAGTTCTTCAAGGTCATCCTACCTAGAATACAAATTCATCTCACCATTCTTAGAAGTGCGTGAGGGCAGCCGTCGCGTACGTTCGTTTTATTGCTGGTACAAATGGTGTAAACCGGATAATCGATTTAATAAATTTTTGGGGGAGTTTTAAAATTAAGTTTGAATGCCAAAACATGCTCCTCGCCCCTCTACCGCCCAAAACATGCCCACTGCCCCCCTACCGCCCAAAACAAGTTCACCGCCCCTCAGCATCCTCCCACCGCCCCCTGGGGGCGGTAGCGCCCCCGTTGAGAACCAATGATCTAATGTATCAAATCTCTAATTCAGATACTCACATTTCTGTTGTCTACTGTACTAAGGTCTTTCCTGCATACATTCGGGACTCTGAAAGTTTGAATACCATGGAATAGAGCTTTTAAAGTGGTGAAAGAAGCTTAGTTCAATGTTCTTTTCATTCTGGATCCAAGCTAAATTCAGCTGAAGCTTTTAGCTGGTCTGTTGCCCAATTAGCAGACTTCTCTCCCTCAAGTGAGAGAGAAGACTAAAGCTTTCTTTGTCTTCTCAATATCAGTTCCATGATAAGTCAAATGCAAGATACCACTGGCTAGTCATTTAGAGAAAAAAAGTTTGTACAGTATTTATTAAATTTAAAGCAGTGAATAGATATAGTCAGTCCACATTTTGAAGTCCACCTCTTTCAGGTAATTGTATTTTCCCATCAATATGATGCACAGAGACTACCCAAAATTACAGTTAGTTGCTTACTTGTCATTGTGGTTATTCTGGTGCATTCATACCACCCTGCCGCCTCCCCACATGTCAAATGGTATTGCCATAATGACCTTAGGGTCAAGTAGCAATGAAAAATTAAGATGGTGTTAGTGGACTGAAGTATTTAGGCAGTTAGGGGTAGGGCTCCAACCATTTAAGTTAACAAGAGAATATTCTAGAATATTTTGTTGTATTTCTTTCTAATACTTTTAAGTTTTTTTTATATAACCACCATATATGATAAAATGTTCCTTCTTTGTTATGGCATTTCCAATATTTATTGTTAATATGATTTCTCTTATATTTTCTTTCTTTTGTTTTACCTATTTTAGGTTCTATAACTCGGCATGATATAGATTCTCCACCGGTTTCAGAGCATGTGGTCAGTATTTACAAGTATGAAGATATTTTTATGCCTTCAGCTGCCTTTCAGACTTTTTCTTCTCCATTTTGTTTGTTACTTATTGTTGCTTTGACATTTTACTTATTGATGGGGACCCCATGACATCTGCTATGGTGGGTATGACAAACTGAAATTTGTCAGTCAGCACTGTTGAAAATGCTAGTCTTTTCTATTGAAGTTTATATCACAGGACATTTAATTATTCATTCAGATTGTGAGTAATAAACCTGAGCCATAATATGTGCCAAATAATTCCAAGATTTGAAAATCAATAGAGTAAGTGCTTGTACTTTACTGAAAACTTCTAATATATATTTAGTCTATATTTCCAAACACATTTACAAATGTGTAAGTAACATCGAGTAAGCAACATAGAACAAGTTGGGGCTTGCCAACAACTTACAAATGTATGTAAACATACATAGCTTTTTACTGTTTAAAAAAAGTGCAGTATGATAATGTATGAGAAACATGTACAATTTCATTTCCTAATGTTTAATTAGCTTTCATTCAAGCAAATAAAAATAAGGGAGATGTCAGTGAAATTAGATACTACGTGGTATGTTATAAGTTAGATTTCTGCTTGAAAGCCATAGTGACTACATTAAATTTTACTTTTTCAGATAAAATGATATTTAGGCTTAAATTAACAGCCTTTTTAGTCAGTGTTCACATTTAGTAGTCTGGAATGTCTGAGGGCTGCTCTTCTAAACGTGGTAGAAAAGTGGTAAAGCAAAGTGGGTATGTAAGGCTGGTGTGGGTCTTCCGGGCTGTGTGGCCGTGGTCTTGAAGTCTTGTTTCCTAACGTTTCACCAGCACCTGTGACCGGCATCTTCAGAGTGCAGGAGCACAGACAGGAGCAGTTCTCTCTGTGCCCAGGGTGAAGTGACCCTTCTGTGGGTATTTATAGAGATCTGGGGGGGTGGGGTGGGGGTGGGGGGGTTACTGAGTGGCTGCTTGTTTTGGAGTCAGCATCTGTGTGTATTTTCCTGGGGATTAGGCAGGGTTTTTTCTTCTACTGAATTGTTAACGAGGGGCTGCTGGGGGTGATTAGCAAGTTCATTGTGTGAACTGTTCACATGTCCTGGTGGTTGAGCTGAATTCATTGACCTTTTGCAGGCTGTATTTTTCAGGATTGGTAGCCAGGTTTTGTTGATTTTTAGACTCTCCTCTTTTTTATTGAAACTGTGCTGGTGTTTGTGAATCTCAATGGCTTCCCGGTATAGCCTGGTATAGTGGCTGTTGGTGTTGTCCAGTATCTCTGTGTTTTCAAATAGGATTTTGTGTCCAGTGTGCTTGAGAGCATGTTCAGCTACTGCAGATTTTTCTGGTTGCTGTAGTCTGCAGTGTCTTTCGTGTTCTTTTATCCTGGTATGGATGCTGCGTTTTGTGGTCCCGATGTATACTTGTCCGCAACTGCATGGTATGCGGTATACTCCTGCAGCGGTGAGGGGATCCCTTTTGTCTTTTGCTGATTTTAGCACTTCTTGTACTTTTCTGGTGGGTCTGAAGATTGTTTGGAAATTGTGTTTTTCCATCAGTTTTCCCATGCGGTCTGTGACCCCTTTGATATAGGGCAGAAATACTTTATTGGTGGGTGGCTGTTTTTCTTCTTCAGTCGCATGTTGCTTTCTTGGTTTGATGGCTCTTTTTATCTAAACGTGAAAAATCTGCAGTAGCTGAACATGCTCTCAAGCACACTGGACACAAAATCCTATTTGAAAACACAGAGATACTGGACAACACCAACAGCCACTATACCAGGCTATACTGGGAAGCCATTGAGATTCACAAACACCAGCACAGTTTCAATAAAAAAGAGGAGAGTCTAAAAATCAACAAAACCTGGCTACCAATCCTGAAAAATACAGCCTGCAAAAGGTCAATGAACTCAGCTCAACCACCAGGACATGTGAACAGTTCACACAATGAACTTGCTAATCACCCCCAGCAGTCCCTCGTTAACAATTCAGTAGAAGAAAAAACCCTGCCTAATCCCCAGGAAAATACACACAGATGCTGACTCCAAAACAAGCAGCCACTCAGTAACCCAACCCCCCCCCCCCAGATCTCTATAAATACCCACAGAAGGGTCACTTCACCCTGGGCACAGAGAGAACTGCTCCTGTCTGTGCTCCTGCACTCTGAAGATGCCGGTCACAGGTGCTGGCGAAACGTTAGGAAACAAGACTTCAAGACCACGGCCACACAGCCTGGAAGACCCACACCAGCCATCGTATGCCGGCCGTGAAAGCCTTCAACAATACATTGGGTATGGTATCTTCAAGTCATTAAATTCTGATCTAACTATAAATTTATTTTCATGTGTACTTCACATTAATCATAAGTAAACTTTCTAATCATCTGTAACTTTACACTTAAAATGCATTTATTATATTTATTAATACAATATATTTTAAAATTGAGTTCATAAATTAGTCGTATACACAACTGACAATTGACTATTTTCCTTTGGAAAATCCTGGTTCAGGCATGGAAGCTCACTTCTTGACTTTGGACAAGTTATACCTCTCAGATCAACCTCCTTCACAAGGGTAACTTAGTGATGAGAAAATTCAAGGAGAGAATATTATGTATAGAATTTTCAGTTTATGTAGAAAAAAAGTTGAACACTAATTAAATCATTAACAAAATGAATTAGTATTATGATGATTATTCTCAGTAAAACAGCAATCTTTTTTTATTACTTGCCACAAAACCACTGTAAAAGCATCCTTTCTCACTTACAGTTTTCTTTACTATTGGGATGAACTATATAAAGCATCTCCATACAGTTATGTCTCCCCAATGGCAGTTTGAAGGTGTCTTGCTAACTGTTCTTTAAGAACATGTCCCCTTTATGCAGCTTTCCTGTCATTTCCAGCTATGTTTGTTTTCTGATCTGACATGGGAATAGTTTTTCCATCTTCTCCCTACACATGCCTTGCTATCTGTGTGATGTGTGGCAATAACCCAACTGTTAACACAGTAGGGGTCTGGATCTGCCCCACTCATATGGGCTGCTTTCAGCTGGTATAGGCATATCCCCATCTTTCTAGTTGCCTGCAGTGAGTAGCAGCTGTCAGGAAGGTTGGTGTGTCATGTGAGGGATCTTGGAACACTGTGTTGAGACTTACTTATATGATAATGCCTCTTTTAGGTCAAGCTCCACTCCTACTTATTTCCAAATATGCCAGAATATTAGAGCTGTACAAATTCATTCTCACTCCTACTCTCCTCTGGTCTCTCTCTCTCTCCCCGTTTTTGCCTGCATTTTATCCTGTTTTTCCAAGTTTCTCTATGTTTGCTGTTGTTTAATAAATAAACATTGAGCTACATTTTTGCTAGTTGAACTGAGTGGTGTGTGTGCTTGCTCTGATCTGGATCTGGACACAGGGATTGATTGTGTGCTGGGGGCAAACTAAACTGGAAATTACCTACAGTAGTTTTCCAACAGAAACATCCATATGTTTGATAAGGTTTTCAGATACTCCTCTTTCTTTACCAGCCCCAAAGCCAGCCTCAAACAACTGCTTATAATGTGTTTAGTGCTCTGTTCAGAAATATTGTGACTAACAAGTCACAAGTATGGAGCACCTCCATACCTGCAACCTGTTAACCAGGCAACTTGATAGGGGGCTAAACCAACTGTTATTAATATATCCCTGCCCACCTTCACTCTACAACATGTTAAGGAGTTTGATTGGTGGTTGTTTTTCCCACTAACGTGTAATGCTTACTGGGAAGGAAAACAAAACCAGGGAATCCACCAATTACTTTTTTTAGTATTCTCAAGAAAGTGTTTTAAACCTCCAATTAGTTGGAAGATTAATAGGATACTTATTGAGCAGCTAAAATCTTTAAGTATTTAGGTGTCCATTTTTAATCTTCCATCTGGTGGACTAATCAAGCATAGAGAGTAAGGAAAAGTAAGGAAGGGATAGGGCAGATCCATCACCAAATGTCAAGTAGAAAACATGGCTTAAATCTAAAACAAGCAGAAAGTATGCATAAGTGGTTCAAATAGATACCTCCCTAATTCACCAGGATATAAGAAGGGGAGGAACCACAGCACAATCAGACATGCAAGATTCTGTTATTATAGCCACTCTCAATAAAAGTTGTTTGTTTGTTTGTTTGTTTGTTTGTTTGTTTATTAAACTTGTCCCCACCCATCTCCCCACAATGGGGGACTCTGGGCGGCTTACATCAAATTAAAATCATAAATACATGATTAAAAGTTATAAAAAACCACCACACTTACAGAGATAAAAAGATTAAAAGATCCAAGAGGCCAATAGAGGCCACACCAGGCTGCTAAGGGGCTAGCCAACCCCATTTCTGACATTCTCCCTCCCCGCCCCAGACCAGATGGCAGAGCCAAGTCTTCAAATCCCTCTGAAAGGCCTGGAGTGAGGGGACCTGTCTCACCTCCGGGGGCAAGATGTTCCAAAGGGCGGGGGCTACAGCAGAGAAGGCCCGCCTTCTGGACCCTGCTAGTCAGAGTTCTTTTGCCGAGGGGGTCCGGAGCATGCCCTCTCTGTGAGATTGGGTGGGATGGGTTGAAATCATGGGGGCGAGGCGGTCCTTCAGGTAACCTGGCCCCATGCCATGTAGGGCTTTAAAGGTGATAACCAACACCTTGAATTGGACCCGGAAGCAAACCGGTACCCAATGCAGCTCACGGAGCAAAGGTGTTATAGGGGTCCTTTGGGCCCCAAAAATTGCTCGCGTGGCTGCATTCTGGACCAGCTGAAGCTTCTGGTAGCCCCATGTAGAGCGCATTGCAGTAGTCTATCTGGGAGATAACAAGGGCATGAGTGACAGTTCGAAGGGCATCCCGATCCAGGAAAGAGCGTAACTGGTGCACAACCCAAAGCTGTGCAAAAGCCCTCCTGGCCATGGCTGCCACCTGCTCTTTGAGCAGGAGCCGTGAGTCCAGGAAGACCCCCAGATTACGCACTGGGTCTGTCTGGGGCAGTGCTACCCCATCCAGCTCCAACAATGACAACGTCCCGGATGCAGAGGATCCATTAACCCACAGCCACTCTGTCTTGCCAGGGTTCAGCTGGAGCCTGTTGTTCCCTATCCAGACCCTCACAGCCTCCAGGCACCGCGAGAGGGCGGTCACGGCATCAATTACCTCACCAGGGATGGAGATATATAGTTGAGTGTCATCAGCATACTGATGATACCTCATCCCATGATGATGGATGATCTCACCCAGCGGTTTCATATAGATCTTGAAAAGGAGCGGAGAGAGAACCGAACCCTGCGGCACCCCACAAAGGAGGGGCCGAGGACGGGACCTCTCGCTCCCTATCACCACCGATTGGGATCAGCCCTAGAGGAAGGAGGTGAACCAGCACAAAACTGTGCTGCCCACCCCCATATCCCTCAGCCGTCCCAATAGGATACCGTGGTCGATGGTATCGAACGCCGCTGAGAGATCAAGGAGAGCAAGGATGGTCGCACTTCCATCATCCCGCTCCCGCCAGAGATCATCCATAAGTGCGACCAATGCCATTTCCATTCCATAGCCGGGCCTGAAACCTGACTGATAAGGGTCCAGATAATCTGTTTCCTCCAGGACCCTTTGGAGCTGCGAAGCCGCCACTTTCTCCACCACCTTCCCCAAGAAGGGGAGGTGGGAGACTGGATAAAAGTTGTCCAGTACGGTAGGATCCAGGGAGGGCTTCTTGAGGAGGGGGTGCACCAACGCCTCTTTAAAGGGCACTGGAAACACTCCCTCCTGCAAGGATGTATTCACCATCGCCTGCATCCAACCACATGTCACCTCCCGAGCTGCTTTCACCAGCCAGGAGAGGCATGGGTCAAGATGACAAGTGGTGGCCCTCACAGCCTGAAGGATCCTGTCCACTTCCTCAGGAACAACAGGATCAAACCGTTCCCAGATAACTAGGCAAGAGCGATCCCCCGGTATCTCCCCAGACCCTGCACCATGCTCGGAGTCCAACTTGGAATGAATCTGAGCGACTTTATCCTGCAGGTGCTCTGCAAATTCCTCCGTGCGGCCCTACAAATGAACTGCCACATCCCCCTTACCGAGGAGGGACCTGGTGATCCCAAACAGGGCTGCCGGGTGGCACTCTGCAGACACAATAAGAGCGAAGAAGTATTGATGCTTCGCCGCTCTTATCGCCACAATGTAGGCCTTAATAGCGGCTCTAACGTGTTTGGTCGGATTCAGTCCGTGTCTTCTTCCAGCGGCGCTCTAGATGTCTCTTGACCCTCTTCAGCACCCTCAACTCCTCCGTAAACCACGGGGAGTGTCAGGCCCGATGTGGCAAGAGAGACCACATAGGCGTGATCCTGTCCAAGGCCCCGGCCGCTTCTCTATTCCAGGCAGCAGCCAGGGCCTCTGCTGGACCGTGCAGCAGGTCCACAGGAATATCCCCCAGCTCCCTCTGAAACCCTGACGGGTCCATCAGGCACCAGGGGCAGACCAATCACATGGGTCCTGCCTCCCTGCGGAGGGGGGTGGCATAGGAGAAACTCAGGGTCACTAGGACATGATCTGACCACGACAATGGGGAAAGCTGTACATCTCCCCTCAGATCACTTTGCCATTGCTCAGATAAGAAAAACTAAATCTGGCATGTGGCCACTATCTCGGGTTGGGTCCCGCACAATTTGAGACAGGCCCATGGCTGCCATGGTAGCCATGAACTCCTGAGCTGCCTCTGAGGACCGTCCCAGGGATGGCAGGTTGAAGTTCCCCAGAACCATAAGCCTGGGGAATGCCAGCCCCAAGATGGCCTCCAGCAGCTCAGGCAGGGAGGCTGCCACGCAGCAGGGAGGCTGGTACAGTAGCAGCACTCCCAACTGTTCGCAGGCACCCAACCTAAGAAACAGTGTCTCACAGCCAGATACTTATGATGCAATGCCCCTGAAGGCCACTAGAGACTCTCGGATGACAACAGCCACCCCGCCTCCCCTGCCTTGGTATCTCGGCTGGTGCCACACTGTAAACCCAGCTAGGCACATTTCTGAGAGGGGCACCCCCCTCTCGGGCCCCAGCCAGGTCATGGTGATACATGCCAGGTCTGCCCCCTCCTCAGTGATCAAGTCACCTATGATGGGGGCCTTGTTTTTAACTGACCTGGCATTAAGCAGCAGCAGCCGGAGGCCAGGGCCCCTATGAACCTGCTGGTCAGGACCTGGGAGTGAGCAAGGAGGGCCGGAACACGCCACCGGTAGCACACACCGGGGGCGTCTTCCCCGAAGATGGCCTGCCCCCCTGCTCCCGCCATATCGTCCCCTACCCATCACCACCTCGATAATGTAGCCCCCCCATCATCCCCCCCATAAGTTCTTAGCCTTCCTGTGGAGTTGATTCCTGGTCTGGTCTACCTGGTGAGGCTGACAATCTTGAAGGTCTCATCATGCTGTTTTTCTCCTCATTGCTTTGATAATGGGTATGGGCTATCTCTGTCAAGGTCATCTTCCTTACACTCTACACTAAGCGAGTTAGGGTTAATTTAAGAACTCAAAGAGCATCCCTTTTTAAATATGCAAGCTAATATGGTAACAACTATGTCCTAGCAGCAATTAAACTATTTAAAGCTAAAGTTGTGGGTGTGGTGCTCAGTTATGCATCTATAAGGATACCTCAAGCTTAGAAATCATTGAAGCAAAATTTCTAAAAGCTATAACATGTGCCCCTTATTTGACTCTCAATACTCTCATACTGTTGTAGAGGAGTATAGAGGTAGCCCTGAGGAAGATAAGCGACAACCATTAGTACAGGTAGCTCTTGTTTAGCAACCATAATTGGTTATGGCAAAATAGCAAACCACGTGACAGAGAAAGAGAAAGAGAAAGAGAAAGAGAAAGAGAAAGAGAAAGAGAAAGAGAAAGAGAAAGAGAGAGAAATATGCTGTGATGATTCCTGGTTGCCAGCATCTCATTTAGATAAAGTTCACTCATGAAGCAACAGCAGCATTACTCTCACTCTGGCAAGTGCAAAAATTTGGGCATAAGTGTGCTCATTGGTCGGAAAATTATTTTTTTTTACTACTGATCACTACTGTTTATTACCATTGTATTTGCAAATGGTTGCTATCTGAGGCAGTTGCTAAATGAGGACTACCTGTAAAACATGAACTTAGTCTGAGAAAACACGAAAGCATGAAAACAAAACTCAAGATTGCCCTGTCTAGTGTGTCTTTGCTACAAGAAGGAAGAAAGAGCACTGTAAGGCTTTCAAGACTCTGTTGTAGCCTATATCAATAGAATTCTACTATTGTGGAATCCGTTTTGTGATCTGGCCTATCTTGAAAGGCTGCATTTCCCTTGGGGTTTGTCTGAGATTTTGTTGTCTTAGTTCTGGTTGAGCCATATTCTTTGGAGAACTTCTTTGGTCCATCTTATTTTGTAAGACAGATTTGTTTCTTCCATATGGAGACAAATGGGTTTTCTATTCCAGCAATATCCACCCTTGGCCTTGATAAAACCTTGGCCAAATTTAAGCAAAAGATTTGGGACCAAGGCATGCAAACTGATAAAGCCAGAATTTCCTGTCTCCACAACAGTGCAATCCACCACCATCCTCTCGTAAGATTCTCCCAAGATATTTCTTCAACATCTTACACGCCTCACTCTGGAAACTTTTCTCCCTGAGTGAATTGACACGTCATCCATTAGGATGACAATGGACAGATGTACCAGCCTTCCTTATAAAAAACTTGTGTATGTTATGATAAGAGAATCTGTATCACATGTGCTGCTACAGTGCCCATTGTACACTCAATGGCAAACAGATCTTATAATACCAATTGTCACAAAATGTAACTGTCCTTATTGGCAAGAGGTTACCACTATCCTTTTCTGTGACCAAGTTCCAGATACAAGAAGGCTGCAAAATTACTATCAATAGCTATGGCTTATAGAAGTTATTTGATGCCTTCCTTACATTATTAACAGTTTTGAGCTTGTCTTGTAACTTTTTCTTTTCTTATTTATCTGTGGTATTTTTATGATTGGTGTTGGACTGTAAATAAAACTAACTTTCCTTAACTTGTTCTACATTAACATGCAGCTATCTGTATGCTTTAAGGTTTGCAGTAACTTTAATGAGTTGACTGTTTAAAAGCAGTTGCATCTTTTTTAGAGGCTGTTTTAATGAATAACAGAAAAGTGCTGTACTACTATGGAATAACTCGGGATCTTACTGGACTCTAGAGATCAGTTGGGATTGTTGCTGCTGTATCAGCCTCCCTGCTGTGTAGCAACTTCTCTGCCTGAGCTCCGTGACTCCATGGCCAGGTTGGAGGTGGAATGTCCCATACTTAGGCTCTTGGAGGACTGTAACTTGCCTTCTCTGGGTGCAGGGTCAGAGGTAGCTCAGAAGTTCATGACTACCATGACAGCCATAGGTCTGTCCCAGGTCATCCAGGGTTCAACACATAACAGTGACCATTATGCCTGACCTGGTTTTTCTGTCAGGGCAAGGGCAAGGTGTCCTGGATTTGGAGGAGATCTCAGGTTCTCTCCTGTCGTGCACAGATCATTTCTTAGTAAGCCTGCAGTTCTCTGGTGTCACCCCACACTGCAGAGAGGCTGGGCCTATTAGATTGGTCTGCTCTAGGTGACTAATGGACCCAACTGGATTTTGGAGGGAGTTTGGAGCTGTTCTGGAGGTCTGCTGCATGGTCCAACCAAAGCCCTGGTGGCCACCTGGAATGAGAGGGCAGCTGGGGCTCTGGATCAGATTGTACCTGAATGGCCTCTCCTTGCCCATGGATCCTAGAACTCCCCTTGGTTTACAGACAAGCTTAGGGAAATGAAATGGGATAAGATACACCTTTCAACCCTGTGAGGTAGCCCAGACAAGAAGCACGTCCAGATGAACTAGTTCTACTTATGGTAAGATTACATTAACACAGTCCTGCAAGTCTGAAAGTATGTATCTTCCCCATCACCTTTACAGCACAATAAACTGGGAGAGTCCCTTCTGAAATGTTTGCCACTCCCACATTCCTGCTGCGGG